>NC_141878.1:546724206-547027236 GCF_056163025.1 Triticum urartu | reverse complement strand
CTACAAATATTTTCTACATTTTACATACAACCTTAATGACAATATCAATTATTTCCAAATTTAGACAAAGCGATAAGTATACATTAACACTAACAATTAGTGATTGTGATCTTATTACTGAGAAAATTACTATAACAACATCTCTAGCACACCCCGCATCCCGTCGGCCCGCAAAACGCGTTTGCGGTTCGCGGAAAAAGGACTTCGCGGGCTGGCGTGGACGGTCGCAGAGGTAGACTCCCCAAACGGACCCGTATAAAAGGATATTCACGGAATAGTCTTTTTTATGGGTCGGCTTTTTGCAGGGTCTGCTTGGGCACCGCCACTTCAACCCGCAAATCGAAGACGCCCAATTCTCGAACTTGACATAGGTTCCCATAAATAAGTTCAAATTCAAACAACATAACATACTTTACGCGCAAATAAAAGCTTCAGTTTAGTAGGGCAAATGGAAAAGAGGGTCTTGCAAAAGTGACGACCATGTCCGACATCATCTTGGTCGATCTTCACTCTTTCCATCTTTAAGTTCATCGCCACCACCGAATCCACCTCCGGCGCTTGTTCCAACTCTCGCATGGAAATCATCGACATTGGCACCATATGGAGCAGAGAAAACATCTCCGGCACTGTAACACGCACTGGCCGACGCAACCATTCTATCCTTGCTATATTGTGCCATTCTTTGGTAAGGTCATCCATGTCATTGCGGTTCATTGTCATGATCTTGTTCTCTTCGGCGAGTGACTTGGACATGGCTTTGTTTTCAGCGGCTCATGCTCTTCGGTCCTCAATGGCCTATTTGCACATCCCCTCTTCCTTGAGCAATTGCCACTTTTCTTGCTTCTCCTTTGCCTTCTTCTCGGCCAACTCTTTCTTGATCTCCAATGACTTCAACAACATCAACTCATTTGATTGCACAATGGCATCAATCTTCTCCCTCAAGCTCGATGCTTCCTGCTCTTTCTTCATTTTCTCCTTAGTCTTATTGTCGCCATTGGGCTTGTTCAAATTTCTTGGGCCATCATCATCCTCATCGTCATCCATGTTTTAAGTGAACCTCTCTTCGGTGGGGATTCTTTGTCGATCTACTTCCACTTCTCGCACTCTTTGAGCAAGTCCTAACAATGCTCTAGTTTGAAGAATTTGCCTTCTGAAGCTTCCATGTCTTTGTATCTATGTTGTGCAATTTTGTCCTACACAATTTGAACAAGGTGAAATAATGCAATCATTTCATATGATGCAATATGATGTGCACAACTTGAACAAAGGAAAAATGAGCTCACATAGTCAGATTCCACGGTTCCACTTGGAGGTGCATTGCGTACTTGCTCCAAGCAAGCTTCCCAACGACTACACATAGGCTTGATCACATCCCAACGCCCTTGAAGTGAATGAAATTTGCGTGGAGTCCTATTGGGGTACTTTGCCATCATGCGGAAGTATTGATATTTGATCCTTTGCCAATACCTCTTGGCGGTTTGAGAAGTACGCGTGCATGCATCAAGAGGCACCACACTCCATGCCCTGATCAGGATTTGATCTTCCAAGATCGTGCAGTTGTTCGATATCTGGCTTTTCCCAGTTTTTGTTTGTGATTTCTCATAGGCTACCTAATCAATATCCTCCACTTCTTCCTCACCACCATGATCTTCCATGCCGCCCTCCATCTCACTGTAGTCGAATGCGGCGAATGGGGCTTGATCGATGTCAACGGCGTTGGTGTCCAACAAGTTCACGAACTCGGCAGTTGCATTGTTTGAACCACCGCTATAGTGAACGACAACAATCACGAGCTATCACAAATGGTGAAACGCAAAGAAAATTGCCATGACCGAAGACGCATACCTTCTGGCCATTTCGTCAAACACCTTGATAACCCACAAGTATAGGGGATCGCAACAGTTTTCAAGGGTAGAGTATTCAACCCAAATTTGTTGATTCGACACAAGGGGAGCCAAAGAATATTCTCAAGTATTAGCAGCTGAGTTGTCAATTCAACCACACCTGGAAACTTAGTATCTGCAGCAAAGTGTTTAGTAGCAAAGTAATATGATAGTGGTGATAACGGTAACAAAGTAAAGACAGCAAAAGTAATTTTTTTGGTATTTTTGTAGTGATTGTAACAGTAGCAACGGAAAAGTAAATAAGAGTAAACCAGTATATGGAAAACTCATAGGCACCGGATCAATGATGGATAATTATGCCGGATGTGGTTCATCATGTAACAGTCATAACATAGGGTGACACAGAACTAGCTCCAGTTCATCAATATAATGTAGGCATGTATTCCGTAAATAGTCATACGTGCTTATGGAAAAGAACTTGCATGACATCTTTTGTCCTACCCTCCCGTGGCAGCGGGGTCCTATTGGAAACTAAGGGATATTAAGGCCTCCTTTTAATTGAGAACCGAAACAAAGCATTAACACATAGGGAATACTTGAACTCCTCAAACTATGGTCTTCACCGGGAGTGGTCCCGATTATTGTCACTTCGGGGTTGCCGGATCATAACACATAGTAGGTGACTATAGACTTGCAAGATAGGATCTAGAACTCACATATATTCATGAAAACATAATAGGTTCAGATCTGAAATCATGGCACTCGGGCCCTAGTGACAAGCATTAAGCATAGCAAAGTCATAGCAACATTAGTCTCAGAACATAGTGGATACTAGGGATCAAACCCTAACAAAACTAACTCGATTACATGATAAATCTCATCCAACCCATCACCATCCAGCAAGCCTACGATGCAATTACTCACGCACGGCGGTGAGCATCATGAAATTGGTGATGGAGGATGGTTGATGATGACGACGGCGACGAATCCCCCTCTCCGGAGCCCCGAACGGACTCCAGATCAGCCCTCCCGAGAGAGATTAGGGCTTGGCGGCGGCTCCGTATCGTAAAACGCGATGAAACTTTCTCTCTGATTTTTTTCTCCTCGAAAGCCAACATATGGAGTTGGAGTTGGCGTCGGAGGGACACCAGGGGGCCCACGAGGTAGGGGGGCGCGCCCAGGGGGGAGGGGCGCGCCCCCCACCCTCGTGGACAGGGTGTGGGCCCCCTGGTCTTCATCTTTGGCGAGGATTTTTTATTATTTATTCTAATATATTCCGTGGAGTTTCAGATCATTCCGAGAACTTTTGTTTTCTGCACATAAAACAACACCATGGCAATTCTGCTGAAAACAGCGTCAGTCCGGGTTAGTTCCATTCAAATCATACAAGTTAGAGTCCAAAACAAGGGCAAAAGTGTTTGGAAAAGTAGATACGATGGAGATGTATCAACTCCCCCAAGCTTAAACCCTTGCTTGTCCTCAAGCAATTCAGTTGACAAACTGAAAGAGAAAAAAACTTTTACAAACTCTGTTTGCTCTTGTTGTTGTAAACATGAAAAGCCAGCATTCAAGTTTCAGCAATTATTATGAACTAACCATACTCACAATAACACGTAGGTCTCACAATTACTCATATCAATAGCATAATCAGCTAGCGAGCCATAATAATAAAACTCGAATGACCACACTTTCTCAAAATAATCATAACATGATATAACAAAATGGTATCTCGCTAGCCCTTTCTGAGACCGCAAAACATAAATGCAGAGCACCTTTAAAGATCAAGGACTGACTAAACATTGTAATTCATGGTAAAAGAGATCTAGTCAAGTCATACCCAATATAAACCAATCATAATGAATGCAAACGACAGTGTGCTCTCCAGCGGGTGCTTTTTAATAAGAAGGGTGATGACTCAACATAAAAGTAAATAGATAGGCCCTTCGCAGAGGGAAGCAGGGATTTGTAGAGGTGCCAGAGCTCGATTTTTGAAATAGAGATAAATAATATTTTGAGCAGCATACTTTCATTGTCAACGCAACAACTATGAGATGGCTGTATCTTCCATACTACATGCATTATAGGTAGTTCCCAAACAGGATGGTAAAGGTTTATACTCCCCCTCCTCCACAAGCATCAATCCATGGCTTGCTCGAAACAACGAGTGCCTCCAACGTTCAATGGGTCCCAGGGGGAGTTTTGTTTAATTATTTTGATTTGCTTTGATCTTTTTGGATCATGGGACTGGGCATCCCGGTTACCGGCCCTTTCTCGTGAATGAGGAGCGGAGTCCACTCCTCTTGAGAATAACCCACCTAGCATGGAAGATATAGGCAGCCATAGTTGCACATGAGCTGCTCGAGCATACAAAACAGAATTTCATTGGAAGGTTTGGAGTTTGGCACATACAAATTTACTTGGAACGGCAGGTAGATACCGCATATAGGAAGGTATAGTGGACTCATATGGAACAACTTTGGGGTTTAAGGAGTTTGGATGCACAGGCTGTATTCCCGCTTAGTACAGGTGAAGGCTAGCAAAAGACTGGGAAGCGACCAACTGAGAGAGCGACAACAGTCGTAAACATGCATTAAAATTAATTCACACCGAATATAAGCATGAGTAGGATATAATCCACCATGAACATAAATATCATGAAGGCTATGTTGATTTGATTCAACTACATGCGTGAACATGTGCCAAGTCGCACTACTAGGAAAAGGCCTACTAATGGCGCACCTAATTTGGCCATTAATGGCGCATTAGTGGTGCGCCATTAGTGCCAAGCCATTAGTATATTTTACTAATGGCGCACCACAGGTGCGCCATTAGTATCTGGTATACTAATGGCGCACCTCAGATGCACCATTAGTATATACAACAGTGCGCCATTAGTATGCCTCCCAGGGGGCCATGTATACCCAGGTGCTTTGGCATACTAATGGCGCACAACAACAAGATGCGCCATTAGTAACTTTGGCATACTAATGGCACACTGTTTAATGATGTGCCATTAGTATCCTTTGGCATACTAATGGCGCACTGTGATGTGATGCGCCATTAGTATGAATATTTGGTTTTTTTATTTTTTTTATTTTCTGTTTTTTGCACAGGTTACCAAATGTATAATTGGACAAAATATAGACAGCACACATCAACAACAGATTCACCAAATACAATAGAAGATTACTCTCTAAATACAATTCATCATATTAGTCTCCGAATACAATTCATCATATTAGTCTCCGAATTGAAAAGACCGAACAAAGATAGAACATTATATTACAAGTCTCGAGACCACGAGTAGCGAGTTTGTCTTCACATTACAAGTCGATATCGATCATCTAAACTAGCATCACATAGAAGAGAGTTGCGGTCATCACGATGAGCATCATCACGATGAAACTCGTCTTCATCCGGTTCCTCCAACGCTCCCTCCCCTCTCCCGCTAGATAGCGGGCGTATCTAGAAAAAGTCCTAAACTAAACCTATAGTAAACTATCTAGTTCTTCATCTTCTGCTTCTTTCTTCCAGTTCATCAACCTGCAAAACAAGAAACAACAAACATGAAAAACTTGATCAAGGTTTAAATGTAGCATTCCCCTTAGCAAAATGCCTTTGCTGTAGGAGCTAGCACTTACGAGTTTGGAAACATTAGTCAAACCCCAATCAGATTAAGTTGATCAAAGAAACAGTAGAAGAGAGCCAACACTGCATAAATGGAGCCAATAACCCAAAAGACAGAAGTAGAGCCAGCAAAGTATAGATCAAAGCCAAACCCAAAGATCAACTCAAACTAGAACTAACTCCTTGATTAGGGGATCCCTCAATTAAGCTTGGGTTAGTTTTCAGATGAAATCCAACAAACCCACTACTAATCAACTAGCCCAGAGGTAGGGTTTGAAGTAGGGATTGTCCTCAGGCAGCCTAGTAGTGCTAGGACTATTGCATCATTGGATCAAGTAGTGCAACATCTTTAAGTAACGATGAGAGCCTCAGGACACCATCATTGGCATGGCAAGATTAAGGAGCACCTGTTCTTATCAGTGAGAGTAGGAGAGAAAGAAAGAAAGTGAAGAGACCAGTGCAGCATCTGTTCAAATCAGATTTAAGAGAGAGGGAATTGGCAAGGAAAGATATAGTCCATAACCTGCAAGAAGAAATAGGCCATTGATAGCACATTTACTAAACATCTGCTATAAGCAGAACACATACACCCACTTACACATGGGTACTATTCTGTATATAGGTACACAAGCACAACACATGCACCTGGTATAGATAGGAGTATAAGCATGCATCTAAATTATCTGAAACATATGAAATAGCTATACGCATGACACAAGCAGGAATAAATAGGAATGATCTTTTCCATGACACAAGCACAAACAAAATCACCCATACGCATGAAACAGAGCAAGGTACTAATATAGCAGCACAAGAGCGGGAGCTACAGGTAGGAGACGGATTCACAGGAGAGGAGGTTGGTCGATGCCGCACACGACCACGTCGCCGTCACGCGGTGGATGTTGTAGTCGAGTTGGACCATGTGCGGGGTGTCGTCATGGTAGTGGATGACCTGGTTGTCGTCATCGTCCACGGAGGATGCCTGCTGCTCCAAATCTAACAAACAAGTAAGTGCTAGTGTCGTTGATCTAGTACAGAAATTAAGCAAGCTAGTATAGGAGACACGCGTGGTGTTGCTAGTATCTACAGAAATAAATCAAGCTGCATGTGTGTGTGCTTGAGCTAGCTTAGTACGTACAGTCCATGGTTGGGCTCCAAAACTAATAGAGCATGCTAGCGTCAACAGAATCAATCACAAGGTTATTTTGTTGTTGTTGCTAGCAGTGCTAGCTGCATGTATTGATCCATCCATCCATGACCTAACTAATGTTGTTGTATCTCTAGACCAAGTGCAGCAACACAAGAAGGACTAAAACTACAGAGCACATGTGTACGTAACTACTATACTCATCCATGGCAAATTGTACCAAACCATCCATACATAGCCAGATTGCAATGGAGTGGATTTAACACAAGACATGAAAAATTGATGAGCCAAATGATTTTTGGTATTACTAACTTGAAAGGAAGCTCACTGTTTCCATCTTCTATCTATCCATGATTTTATTTTTCTGAAGCAAGCATCAAAAAGCACAATGACAATCGAATTTCACACAAAAACTGAACCAATACTTGCTGTTATGTAGTGTCCATGACAATTGCAATTCATGTCCACTCTAGATCAGATTTGCAAGGGCTAGAAAGAGAGGTTGTAGCTCACCATGTATGGGGGTAGGAGGTGGATGAAGGGGAGGGGTGGAGGGTGTCCTGCAGAAGAAGCTTCGCCATTAGAGCAACCTGCACAAAACAGAGGAAGGGGAGATGAATAAATCATGGTGAGGAAAAGGGCCTTCCACATGATTAGATCGGGAAGAGAAACAACAACAAAAATATCAAAAAAAATCCCTTCCATGGCGTGCTGTACTAGGAGCAGCTCCTCTCTCTCCGCTAGGGTTTGGGGCGCTGGGAGGCTCCATGGTGCCGCTGCGTGGTGGCGGACAAGGGAATCCATCTCCATGGCGGCGTCCTGCCCCATGGAGGTGCGCCCCTCCTGCCGCCGTCGTCGGCACGCCCATGGTGACCTGCAGAGAAGGAAGAGAAGATGAGGTGAGGTGAGGAGGAGATGGTGGGCGAAGAAGGAGGGGGAGGGGCTTACCAGTGCTGGATCCGGTCACCTATGGCCTCGCCGTGGCCTGCCATGGCGGATCCCGGCGAACAAAAGGGGATGCAAAACCCTAGCTAGTGAGGGAGCCGCGGATCTTCATGGAGGTAAGCCAGATGCGGACCAAGGGGATCTCGCCGGCGTGCTGCGCACGGCCGGAGCTCGCCGGAACTAGGCGGCGTGGGTGGCGACGGCGGCGAGGGAGAGAGGGGTTCGGGGGGAAGAGAGGAGGCGACGAGGATTTGGGTGGGTTCGAGAGAGAGAGAGAGAGAGAGAGTGTGTGTGTGTTGGTGCGTTGGGTCGGATGGATGGATGGATGTCCAAAATATCTTGTTGCTGCCCACTTACTAATGGCGCACCAAATCTAAGTGCGCCATTAGTAATCCAGGTTACTAATGGCGCACCTTCTGGTGGTGCGCCATTAGTAGTTTTGCAAAAAAAAACATACTAATGGCGCACTGTTCCACAGTGCGCCATTACTAGTTTAAACTAGTAATGGCGCATGGTGGAACAGTGCGCCATTAGTAGTTTTGCAAAAAAAGAAATAAAAAATATAATAAAAAACAACATTAGTGGCGCACTTTCCGACAGGTGCGCCATTACTAGTTACAACTAGTAATGGCGCACTGTGTCAGGATGCGCCATTAGTATGTTTGGACAGGCGCACTAGTTCAAAAAAAATTTGATACTAATGGCGCACCCTGGGCCAGGTGCGCCATTAGTAGATTCAGCTCTAATGGCGTATCAGAAGGTGGTGCGCCATTAGTATATACTAATAGCGCACCGCTCGTCTGGTGCGCCATTAGTGTCAATCCCATCTATAGCCCTTTTTCTAGTAGTGTCGAGTCACTCAATTCATTTAAAGGAGGATACCATCCTATCATACCACATCATAATCATCTCAATAGCATGTTGGCACGCAAGGTTAACCATTATAACTCATAGCTAATAAAGCATGGCATAAGCAACTATAATCTCTAAATGTCATTGCAAATATGTTTACTTCATAATAGCTGAATCAGGAACGATGAATCATCATATTTACAAAAACAAGAGAGGTTGAGTTCATACCAGCTTTTCTCATCCCAATGAGTCTATCATATATCATCATTATTGCCTTTCACTTGCACGACCGAACAGTGTGTATAATAATAAGAGTGCATGTGCATTGGACTAAACTGGAATCTGCAAGCATTCAACTCAAGAGAGAAGACAAGTAATATGGGCTCTAAGTTAAATAAACAATCTTGCATATAAGAGCCACTAAGCATTTTCAAAATAGTCTTCTCGACCCCCAAAGAAAGGAAAAGAAAAATAAAAACTATTTACACGGGAAAGCTCCCAACAAGCAAAAGAAGGACGGGAAATAATTTTGGGTTTTCTTTTCAATTCTACTACAAGCATGGAAAGTAGACTAACACTATTTTTTTTGTTTTTCTTAAGGTTTATGAAACACACAAGAAGAAAGCTAGAAAAATAAATTTAAACTAACATGGATATTACAATGAAAGAGTATGAGCACAGACATCTAGCAATGAGTGTGAACATGAATGTAATGTCGGTGGGAAATACGTACTCCCCCAAGCTTAGGCTTTTGGCCTAAGTTGGTCTATTGCCAGGGATAACCTGGCTGATATCCATAGGTGAAGCTGTGGTCGTGCTGCGATGCAGCGGCTACCTCCTGCTGAGCAGCAGCACGGCGTCGGGCTTCTTCCACTCCCCTCTTGTACTCATCTGCCTCCTCTCTGGTAATAATATATCTTCCTCTTGCCTGAAAATCAAAGAAGGTAGGAGCAGGAAGAGCAACACGGACCACACGCCGTTTGTCAAAGATTAGTCGATACTGGTAAGGTGGTCCAGTCCTCTCAATGAAATGGTGGGAAAACATAGGATCAAGATCTAAATAAGAAGTGGGCAACTCCACATCACCCTCATGAATGTCTACATCAAGAAAATTAGCTAAGCAGGTTGCATAAATTCCTCCAAAGAAATCTCCGTTACGTCTATTAAGATGCATCCTACGAGCTACAATGGCTCCTATATGATAAGCTTGGTCCCCTAACACAACACTTCTGAGAAATGCTGAGATTAGGGACACACATGTGACATGCTTCATCCTTAGCAGTTATACATCTACCAATGAAGAGAGCAAAATAATGTATAGCAGGGAAGTGAATGCTCCCTATAGTGGCCTGTGCTATATCTCTAGATTCCCCCACAGTTATTCTAGCATGAAAATCTCTATATTTAGATTTAGGGGGATCCCTGATACTACCCCAAGATGGAAGTTTGCATGCACGAGTGAAATACTCTAAGTCCATGGTATAAGACTTGTCATAAAGGTCAAACATGACTGAAGGAGAATTACGCGAAGATGAATAATCAAACCTCCCCACAAATGAACTTGTGAGATAACGATACTGGGGGCATTTATCAGCTTCAAAGTCCTCAAGACCGGCATTACGCACATATGCGTAAAATTCTTCTTTAATTCCCACTTGATTCATAAAATTTTCCGAAGGCCATTCACAGGGCCTCACGAGAGCGTCTCTTGGTGGTTCCTCGTCACCATCACGCATTGCAAGTCTGGGACCTTGCTTCCTTGAAGAACCACCTTGGAACATCCTCCTAATCATATTGTTTTCTCCTAAAATAATTCTGAAATTTTTAGTAACTTCAAACAAAAGTGAACCAACTTCAATAAGATTAATAGCAACTACTCATACAAGTGCCTAGAGCATATATAAAGCATTGTAACTACTTGGAACCATATATACTTGACATGCAAGCTCAAGAACATGGTCACCTATGCAACACAAATTTGCAATGAATAAAGTACTAGAACAAAAACTAATTGGATCAATGGAGGAGTCACATACCAGGAACAATCTCCCCAAGCAGTTTTGCGAGAGGTGCTTTGAGCAAGTAGATCGAAAATCGCAGCAAAAGTTGCTGGAACACGAGCTTGAGTTGGTTTTTCGGGTTCGTGCGAGACAGAGGAAGAAGATGGGTGCAGGAATAAGTGGAGGAGGGCCACCGTGGGCCCACGAGGCAGGGGGGCGCGCCCAGGGGGGTAGGGCGCGCCCTCCACCCTCGTGACCAGGTGGCAGCTCCCCCCGCGGTAATTTTTGCACTAAAAATCCTTAAATATTCCCGAAAAAATCATATTAAATTGGCATGGCATTCTGAGGACTTTTATTTTCGGGATATTTTTATATTGCACGGATAAGTCAGGAAACAGACAGAAAAATACTATTTTACTTTATTTCTACTAAAGAACAGAAAATATAAAGAGGGTACAGAAGGTTGTGCTTCTAGTTTCATCCATATCATGCTCATCAAAAAGAATCCACTAACAAGGTTGATCAAGTCTTGTTAACAAACTCATTCCGATAATCATGGAACCAGAGAAATTTTGAATAACACTATGTTACCTCAACGGGGATATGGACATCCCCAACAATAAGTATATCATATTTCTTTTTGATAGTAGGAAGAGGAAATTCAAAACCTCCAAATATAATCGATGGAATTTTTCCAATAGAGTTGATACTATAAACTTGAGGTTGTTTCCTCGGAAAGTGCACCGTATGCTCATTACCATTAACATGAAAAGGGACATTGCCTTTGTTGCAATCAATAACAGCCCCTGCAGTATTAAGGAAAGGTCTTCCAAGAATAATAGACATACTATCATCCTCGGGAATATCAACAATAACAAAGTCCGTTAAAATAGTAACGTTTGCAACCACAACAGGCACATCCTCACAAATACCGACAGGTATAGCAGTTGATTTCTCAGCCATTTGCAAAGATATTTCAGTAGGTGTCAACTTATTCAAGTCAAGTCTACGTGTCGGTGTCAAAACCGGCGGATCTCGGGTAGGGGGTCCCGAACTGTGCGTCTAGGCCGGATGGTAACAGGAGACTGGGGACACTTTGTTTTACCCAGGTTCGGGCCCTCTCGATGGAGGTGAAACCCTACTCCTGCTTGATTAATATTGAAGATATGGGTAGTACAAGAGTAGATCTACCACGAGATCAAGGAGGCTAAACCCTAGAAGCTAGCCTATTGTATGATTGTGTATGGAGTTGATCCTCTACGGACTACAACCCTCCGGTTTATATAGACACCGGATAGGGTTAGGGTTACACAGAGTCGGTTACACTGGTAGGAGATCTTGAATATCGCATCGCCAAGCTTGCCTTCCACGCCAAGGAAAGTCCCATCCGGACACGGGACGAAGTCTTCAATCTTATATCTTCATAGTCCAGGTGTCCGGCTGAAGGTATAGTCCGGCTGTCCGAACACCCCCTAATCCAGGAGTCCCTCAGTAGCCCCTGAACCAGGCTTCAATGACGACGAGTCCTGCACGCGAATTGTCTTCGGCATTGCAAGGCGGGTTCCTCCTCCAAGTCCTTCATAGAAGATTGTATTCACCAAGAGTAGTGTCCGGCTCTGTAAAATAAGTTTCCACATATTTCTATAGAGAGAATAATATTAACACAAATCAAATCTGCTGACGAATTCTGCAGTGCGCCATCACACTACAGCCAAGTCCTTTACTCGAATCGTTTTTACTTTTCCACCTCAGCATGTTTTGCGAGGCGGTTTCCTTGGCACGTCTTGTCAAAGCAGAGATCGTGTACCCTTTTTACGGGATTCTCATTAATACGGATGTGGGTAACCCAACCATGCCATTTATCACGGCGCTCGGGAGGCAAGTGAGTTTTATTAGGCAAGTGGGGACGCATAACCGCATCCGCCTATATAAGGGGATATGGATCCACCCTATTTACCTACGCCTTCTTCCTCCCTTGCCTACCCATCTCTCGCGCACCCGAGCTCCAGCGCCCAAGCCCACACTTCCCACCTCAACCTTCTCCAGAAATGTCCGGAGCGGGAGGCAAATGGATGGTATCCACCGTTACGGAGGACAAAATCAAGAAGCTAAGGAAGGCCGGGTATCTGTCCAAGGACATCGCGCACCGGCTTCCCGAGAAGGGATAGCTTATCCCCACCCCAAGGCCCCATGAGAGGGTGGTATTTCTGCTCCACTTCCTCCGCGGACTGGGTTTTCCACTCCACCCATTTGTCCGGGGGCTCATATTCTACTACGGCCTGGATTTCAACGATCTGGCTCCGAACTTCATCCTCAACATCTCGGCGTTTATCGTCGTGTGCGAGGCCTTTCTCCGCGTCCGCCCCCATTTTGGCCTCTGGCTCAAGACTTTCAACGTCAAGCCCAAGGTGGTGAGCAGCAGCCAGGCGGAGTGCGGAGGCGCCATGGCGAGTAAGATGGCCAACGCCCTATGATTCGAGGGCTCTTTTGTGGAGACCCTAAAGGGATGGCAATCCGGGTGGTTTTATATCACCGAGCCACGCGATCCGGAATGGACCGCGGTCCCTGAGTTCCGATCCGAACCCCCACGCGGCTTGTGTCCTGGAAAGACACGGGCCTATCATGGGGCGACGAGAAAGAGGTGACCGGATTGCAAACATGCATCCGGTCCCTGGTGAACAAGCCAATCCGGCTTGTCAACATAATCCAGGTTATGCTCGTCCGCCGGATCCTCCTGTGCCAACACCGGGATTTCAATCTGTGGGAGTTCGACTCGACGCAGCATCAAACCCTCAACAGGCTCTTCGACACAACGTACGAAGATGCCTGAAAGATGCTATTCAAGGGCGCCGAGGCTCCCGCATCCGCTTCTGAGGACCGCGGATACAGCTCACAGTGTCATGCTAGCAAGGTATGCTATCTACACCTGTTACAGGATGTTCAAGCTTTTTTCATACTTTGACTCTATGCGGGATCTAAACTCCCTTGCCTTTGACAGGCTTGGCGGGCAATGGCCGAACCGATTAACTGTCCGGCTCCGCTGCCCGAAGACCCAGCCCCAGCTCTACTAGTGAAGCTGCTGACTCCGGCGCCTTATGTGGTGCCGGAGAAGAAGGCTAAGAAGAAGAAGACCACGGGGACTCGAAAGAGTACCCGTAATGTGGTGCTGTCGGACTCGTCATCCAGCGAGTCCGAAACGCCCTCCTCCCATGAAAACGTGGAGGAGGAAGAAGAAGCCTCTCCCCCTCCAGCGGGGGGAGGAAAGAAGAGGGAGGCCGCCCCAACTGGGGAGGCCGAGGGGTCCAGGAAGAGGAAGACCCCTCCGCCGGACTATTCCCCCGACGCCGAAGAAGACGAAGAGGAGTGGCCGGACAGGGCCAAGCGTCCGGCGAAATCGTAAGTTTGGATATCAGAGTAACTCGTGATGTTCCTTTGTTGCACAGCTTACCTAATGTCGATGATACTTATGCAGCCCGCCCCGGGCCGAACTCAACGAGTCGTCGAGCGGCTCCCTGGATTCATCGGACGTGAACTCTGTTCCACCCGCTGTCTCCCAACGCAATGCGGACGACGCCGAAGTGGCGTCGCGACAAGCTCCGGGGCAGGAGGAGGTGGTTCTGGAGGAGCCGCAAGGCAACCTCCCAGACTCTAGGAGTAAAGGGGACAAGACCCCCCAGGAGGGGACAAGACCCCCCAGGGCTCCAAGTCCGGTCTTAAGCCGGACACCGTGCTGGAATCTTCAATGATTCCGGACCGCGGTAGGCAAGCTCCTTCCAAGAGGAGCAAGTCTTCTGAGCCGGCAACCTCCGTCCAACCAGAGGTGCCGGACAATCTGCTGGAGGTGCTTGAAGGCGCCTCCATCGACGAGGAGCACCATACTATTATGAGTACGGTGATCCAGAAGGTCCCGTCCGCCAAGAGCGGGCTGAGTGAAGCTTGCGCTAGCCTCCTAACAGGCTCCGAGGTAAGTAAAAATATGTAAAAATATTACTGCATAGACAGTAGCCCCTGATGCTCTATTTGGCGTTCGGAAAGAAAAGCCGAATAGAGGATCTATTAAATTTCGCAGGAGTCTAACAATAAAGAGTCAATATGCGTATGCAGGCTTCGCTGCTGTCCACCGCCGCACTGACTGCGGAGGTGGGTGTCCTGAAACAGGGACTCGAGCGGTCCGAGAAAGAGCTTGGCCTTGCCAAGCGGCAACTCGAGGAGAAAGAAGGTAAGAAATACCTTACTGAAATAAGTGCCTATAGAGAGGCGTGATTGCAAAAAATAACAGGATTGTACTGCTTATTGTAGGGGCCACGACTGAGGTGGTGACCCTCAAGCAGGCGCTGTCTGAGGCCGAAAGAAAACGGCCGCGGAGCGCATCGAGCGAGAAAAACTTGGGGCTCAAGTCGGCAAGGTGCAGCAAGAGCTTCAGGCTCTCATGAGAAAACATGAGAGTTTGGAGCTTGAGTTAGAGACCCGAGCACCCGAGCTCGCGGCAGCCCTTGAGACTGCCAAGTCTGCCAAGGCCGAAGCCCAAAAGGCCCTCCGAGAGTTGGAGGATATGAAGAAGATAGCTGCGGGTAAGGTATTCTTTATGCAAAGCAGAAATATAAAAGTAAACTACTTGTTACTTACCCGAATCCGGAGTTCTCCAGGGGCATTCGCAGATCTTCCCCGCAGTGTATCCGATGCTGCCGCATTCTACCGAGTTGAAGAGGGCAGCTCGACGGAGAAGGTGTTCTGGTCTCAGTATGCTGAGGCCGGACACCCTGTGCCCTTGAGCGACCAGCTGAAACATCTGGTCGAACTCCACAAGGCGGCCGAACAGGCCATGAAGGGCTTGATAGTTCGGCTGTGGCCCGGAGAGGCCCTGCCTGGGAGCTAGTTCGGGCTGGTGCGGCGGCTGGTGGAGGCCTGTCCAAGGCTCGAGGTCCTCAAGCGCTCCGTCTGCATCGAAGGTGCCCGTAGGGCCCTTGCCCGTGTAAAGGTGCACTGGGGTAAGCTAGACGGTGAGAAGCTTGTGAAGGACGGGCCGCCGCCGATTAAGGAGCATCGCAAGCCCGAGAACTATTACAAGGATGTTCTTGCGGGTGCTTGCCTTGTGGCAGATGAATGTACCAAGGATGTAATTTTTGAATAAACTCGCTCGTTTTTATCCTGTGCGCTGAAAACTTGTTCATAGGCGCTTAAGCAATGCTTGTTGAATTTAAAATATTATTTTCTGTGCGGCCGTTTATCAAAAAATTGAGAGATGGCCAGTCGTCGGCTTCTGCCCCCTTGCCACTAGTGCTGGGGTGTTCGGGGATAAACCTGAGCACTCTTTTTCCCATAGTTGGGTCCTCCGAGGGAGGCGCTCAGCACGGCGAACCAGGCAATCGGACTATAATGCTTGAACACTCTCACTTAGCCATAGAACTTTATAATTTTAAATTTCGACGAAGCCCCTAGTTTAGAAGACCGAGTTCGGGGCGCTATCCACGCCTTGGCTGGGGTTATCCAGCTCCTCGCTCGAAGCGGCATAGGCCTTTAGGGACACGAAAAACCTCTCGAACAGCGACCGGTCTCTCGCCTCATCATGACAGTCAGTTTTAGCTTTCTCCACTGAGGTGCTTAGCCCAGCTCAACCGGGGCACAATCGCAGTGGTTCTCCTAGTGCTACCTTAGCCAATATAGCGGAACATAAGGCACCAAAACATAGGAGCCGGGCAAACCCAACTATTGACCCAAATCATGATTCGGAGCCGATGCATATAGTGCTATAAGTTCGGGGTGCCGCACTTGTGAAAGTGTACGGACTTCTCACACCATATTAGAGGGTACTGAAGCCCCTGGCGTACTTGTCGTACCATAGTGTACGGGTGCAACATGTCAGTAATGAACATATATAAAATAGAGTAATGCAAAAAATAGAAGAGAAGCTAAGCATTGTTTATAGAGAGGCTATTTATTAAAGCGGAACGATACAAATAGTGCGATAAGCAAAAGATATTGGACTATTCAGTATGTCCTGACCAGGGGCAGGCCGCGGAATTGTATTTAAAACAGGTATACCGCTTGTGACAGAAACCACCTGGGAGTACCATAATGCGGCATGGCGTGTCTGCCTCCCTGGATCTTGCATCGTTTGTGCGGCAATCGAGTTGCCGAACAGGTCGTCCGAAGTATGGAGTCCTGAAAGTAAGAAAAAATAAAAAAAAAAAGAATCCGGCAGCCCATAGTATGTTTTAAGCGGTATGTTGGGCGTGCCGTTTATTGTGCCCCTTCCCCTGTGCCCATGGTATTTCAAGGGCGTAGTTGTGTACGCGAGGTACTGGTTTCGCTAGGTCGCGAAAGCTGGGGTTGGGGCCGCATTGCTATGCTTGCTCAGAGTGTGCCAGGCGGTCCTGCTGTAGGTTACTACGGGCGCGCTTGGCGGTGTCTGGCTTTTTAATGGCCGGACAGGGGAATTGCCTAAGAAGGCTACTTTGTATCTCCGCTGCGAGAGCCGCCGTATGCTCCTCCGTACGGAGGGAGCGTTCGGTGTTTCCGTTGACCGTGATTACTCCTCGAGGGCCTGGCATCTTGAGTTTGAGATATGCGTAATGCAGCACCGCATTGAATTTTGTGAATGCGGTTCGTCCGAGCAGGGCGTGATATCCACTGCGAAACGGGACTATATCAAGGATTAACTCTTCGCTTCGGAAACTATCCGGGGATCCGAAGACCACGTCAAGTGTTACTGAGCCTGTACAGTTGGCTTCTACACCTGGTATAATTCCTTTAAAGATCGTTCTTGTGGGTTTGCCTTGAGGGATCTATGCCCATTTTCCACACTGTGTCCTGATAAAGCAGGTTCAGGCTACTGCCGCCGTCCATGAGGACTCTTGTGAGGTGAAATCCGTCGATGATTGGGTCGAGAACCAATGCGGCGAAGCCGCCATGCGGATGCTAGTGGGATGGTCCCTTCGATCAAAGGTGATCGGGCAGGAGGACCATGGGTTGAACTTTGGGGCGACTGGCTCCATCGCATATACGTCCCGCAGCGCACGCTTCCGCTCCCTCTTGGGAATGTGGGTTGCGTATATCATGTCCACCGTCCGCACTTGTGGGGGAAAGCCCTTCTGTCCATTGTTGTTCGGCGGCTTGGGCTCTTCGTCGTCGCTGTGCAGCCCCTTGTCTCTGTTTTCGGCTCTTAACTTGCCTGCCTGCTTGAACACCCAACAATCCCTGTTAGTGTGATTGGCTGGCTTTTCGGGGGTGCCATGTATCTGGCACAAGCGATCGAGTATTCGGTCCAAACTGGACGGGCCCTGAGTATTCTTTTTGAATGGCTTTTTCCGCTGACCGGATTTATTGCCTCTGAATCCGGCATTGACTGCCATCTCTTCATTGCTGTCCCTGTTAACGCGGCGTTTTTGCTTATTCCGACGTGTCCTGCCACTTCTGTCCTTGGTATCCGAATTACGAGGGTTCTTTGATAAGTTGTTACTGCGAGCCAGCCAGCTGTCTTGTCCCGTGCAAAAGCGGGTCATGAGTGTCGTGAGTGCTGCCATGGATTTCGGCTTTTCCTGTCCCAGGTGCCGGGCAAGCCACTCGTCGCGGATGTTATGCTTGAAGGCTGCTAGGGCCTCTGCGTCCGGACAGTCGACTATCTGGTTTTTCTTTGTTAGGAACCGTGTCCAGAATTGTCTGGCTGATTCTTCTAGCTGCTGAATTATGTGGCTTAAGTCGTCGGCATCCGGCGGTCGTACGTAAGTGCCCTGGAAGGTATCGAGGAATGCGGCTTCCAGGTCCTCCCAAGAACCGATTGAGTCTGCTGGCAAGCTGTTAAGCCAATGTCGGTCCGGTCCTTTAAGTTTGAGCGGGAGGTACTTGATGGCGTGTAGATCATCGCCGCGTGCCATGTGGATGTGAAGGAGATAGTCCTCGATCCATACCGCCGGGTCTGTGGTGCCATCATATGATTCGATGTTTACGGTTTTGAAGCCCTCTGGGATTTTATGATCCATTACTTCATTCGTGAAGCATAGTGGGTGTGCGGCGCCTCTGTACTGGGCTATATCACGACGCAGCTCGGAAGAGCTATGTCTGTTGTGTTCGGCCCAGCCAGATTTGTTGTATCCGGAGTGAAGATCATTGTCACATGCCATAGGCCGCCTGCGCAATCCGTAGATCGATCTTGTTTGTCTTGCTTTATCCTCCAGTATGTGTCGCAGGTCGGGCGCATTTTCCTGTGCCTTAGTTGTGCGGCGTCGGGGCATGGCTTGGGTGGAGGGCTGTGCGGCCTCTCTGTCACGGCCACGGGGTGGCCGGTCTGCCATGTCATGTGCTGGTGATGTAGGTGCTTCCTCCTCTGATCGGGGTAGCGGCTTGTGCTTTGGGTAACTCTTGGAGGGGCGTTTGAGTTCATACTCTTCGGTCGCAAGGCCTTCGGTCCATCTGTCAGCTAGCAAATCTTGGGCAGCTCTAAGCTATTACTGCTTTTTCTTGAGGCTGCTTGCCGTGGGTAAAAGCCTGCGTTTAAAACGCTCTTGTTCGGCGGGGTCTGATGGTATGACGAATTCGTCGTCATCGAGGCTTGCCTCGTCTTCGGAGGGAGGCATATAGTTATCATCCTCGACCTCTTGGTCTACCGCTCTCTCATGAGGGCTGGCTTCTCCATCTTCCTGTGCCGAATCTTGCTGAGGTGGGTGTTCTTTGGCGCTGTCCGGGGTAGTATTATCTCCCGTGCCAGAATCACCGTTTTTTCTTTGGCGGGATTTAGAGCGGCGCCGCTGACGCCGGCGCTTTGGCTGTTTCTTGGGGCATTATCCCCCATTGTTCCCTCGCCATCTCCATCTTTTGGAGTATCCACCATGTATATGTCATATGACGAGGTGGCTTTCCAGCGCCCTACAGATGCTGGTTCCTGTTCGTCTCCTATATCGTCGTCCATGCCGTCGATGTCTTCGGAGCCAAAGTCAAGTATGTTGGTTAAGTCGTCGACAGTGGCTACAAAGTGGGTGGTGGGTGGGTTTTGAATTTCCTCACCGTCCGTATCCCACCCTTGGTGACCGTAGTCCGGCCAGGGCTCTCCTGATAAAGAGAGAGACTTAAGAGAATTCAGGATGTCGCCAAAAGGCGAATGCTGAAAGATGTCCGCTGCGGTGAACTCCATTACCGGCGCCCACTCGGATTCGATTGGCAGGGGCATGGGGGGCTCGGAGTTCGAAGAGGAATCCGGCTCCTCGGAGTCACGGGCCATGCGGAGTGCAGGGCTGGAGTTCGGCTCGATCGCCTCTGAGATCGCAGCCCCTGAGGCAGCATCCAACCACTGATCCTCGATCGATGAAGTAGGTTCCGAATCAATGGTCGAAACCGATGCATGTGCGGCCCCCAAGGCGCTGTTCGGCGGCAGAGCTATATCATGCCCATCGAGACAGTGTGGCACGCTAGGCTGTGGCTCGAGTCCGTCGAAGATCAAGTCTCCGCGGATGTCAGCCGTGTAGTTTAGGCTTCCAAACCTGACCTGATGGCCAGGGGCGTAGCTTCCGATCTGCTCAAGGTGGCCAAGCGAATTGGCCCGAAGTGCGAAGCCGCCGAAGACGAAGATCTGACCGGGGAGGAAAGTCTCACCCCGGACCGCATCGTTGTTGAAGATCGAAGGAGCCATCGGGCCTAAAGGCGACGACACAGAGGAACTCTCAATGAAAGCACCAATGTCGGTATCAAAACCGGCGGATCTCGGGTAGGGGGTCCCGAACTGTGTGTCTAGGCCGGATGGTAACAGGAGACTGGAGACACTTTGTTTTACCCAGGTTCGGGCCCTCTCGATGGAGGTGAAACCCTACTCCTGCTTGATTAATATTGAAGATATGGGTAGTACAAGAATAGATCTACCACGAGATCAAGGAGGCTAAACCCTAGAAGCTAGCCTATGGTATGATTGTGTATGGAGTTGATCCTCTACGGACTACAACCCTCCGGTTTATATAGACACCGGATAGGGTTAGGGTTACATAGAGTCGGTTACACTGGTAGGAGATCTTGAATATCGCATCGCCAAGCTTGCCTTCCACGCCAAGGAAAGTCCCATCCGGACACGGGACGAAGTCTTCAATCTTATATCTTCATAGTCCAGGAGTCCGGCTGAAGGTATAGTCCGGCTATCCGAACACCCCCTAATCTAGGACTCCCTCACTACGATATAAAGAGAGAGGCATAACACTAACACCGGCTCCAAGATCACATAAAGCAGTTTTAACATAATTTCTTTTAATGGAGCATGGTATAGTAGGTACTCCTGGATATCCAAGTTTCTTTGGTATTCCACCCTTAAAAGTGTAATTAGCAAGCATGGTGGAAATTTCAGCCTCCGCTATCTTTCTTTTATTAGTAATGATATCCTTCATATACTTAGCATAAGGATTTTTTTTGAGCACATCAGTCAATCGCATACGCAAAAAGATAGGTCTAATCATTTCGGCAAAGCGCTCAAAATCCTCATCATCGTTTTTCTTGGATGGTTTCAGAGGAAAAGGAATGGGTGTCTGAACCCATGGTTCTCTTTCTTTACCATGTTTCCTAGCAATGAAGTCTCTTTTATCATAACATTGATTCTTTGATTGTGGGTTATCAAGATCAACAGCATGTTCAACTTCTACATCATTATCATTACTAGGTTGAGCATCATCATGAACATCATCATTAACATTTTCACTAGGTTCATGTTCATTACCAGATTGTGTTTCAGCATCAGACATAGAGATATCATTTGGATTATCAGGTGGTTCAGCAATAGGTTCACTAGAAGTTTGCACAGTTCTATCATTTTTCTTTTTCTTCCTTTTAGAAGAACTAGGTGCATCAATATTATTTCTTTGAGAATCTTGCTCGATTCTCTTAGGGTGGCCTTCAGGATACAAAGGTTCCTGAGTCATTCTACCAGTTCTAGTAGCCACTCTAACAGCATAATCATTTTTCTTACTATTCATTTCATCAAGCATTTCTTTCTGAGCTTTAAGTACTTTTTCTACTTGAGTGGTAACCATAGAAGCATGTTTGCTAACAAGTTTAAGTTCACCTCTAATATTATCCATATAATCACTCAAGTGTTTAATCATAAAGGTATTCTGCTTTAATTGTCTACCAAAATAAGCATTAAAGTCATCTTGCTTAAACATAAAGTCATCAAACTCATCCAAGCACTGACTAGCAATTTTAGTAGGAGGGACTTCAACTTTATCATATCTATAGAGAGAATTTACCTTTACTACCTGTGTCGGGATATCGAGAGGTTCTTTAGTAAATAAGTAATTGAGATCATATACTTCTTCAACAGGCGGTAAATTAAGACCATGTATTTCTTCAATAGGAGGTAAATTCTTAACATCTTCAGCTTTAATACCTTTTTCTTTCATAGATTTCTTTGCCTCTTGCATATCTTCGGGACTGAGAAATAGAACACCTCTCTTCTTCGGAGTTGGTTTAGGAATAGGCTCAGTAATTGGCTCAGGAGCTGGCTCAGGAGCTGGCTCGGGAGCTGGCTCGGGAGGTGGCTCAGGAGGTGCCCAATTATTTTCATTTGCCAACATATTATTCAATAAAATTTCAGCATCATCCGGTGTTCTTTCCCTGAAAAGAGAACCAGCACAACTATCCAGGTAATCTCTGGAAGCATCAGTTAGTCCATTATAAAAGATATCAAATATTTCAGGTTTCTTAAGAGGATGATCAGGCAAAGCATTAAGTAACTTGAGAAGCCTCCCCCAAGCTTGTGGGAGACTCTCTGCTTCAATTTGCACAAAATTGTATATTTCCCTCAAAGCAGCTTGTTTCTAATGAGCAGGGAAATATTTAGCAGAGAAGTAATAAATCATATCCTGGGGACTTTGCACACAGGCAGGATCAAGAGAATTAAACCATTTCTTAGCATCACCCTTTAATGAGAATGGAAATATTTTGAGTATATAAAAGCGGCGCGATCTCAGATTATTAGTAAACAGGGCAGCTATTTCATCTAACTTACGAAGATGTGCCACAACAGTTTCAGATTCATAGCCATAAAAAGGATCAAATTCAACCAAAGTAATTATATCTGGATCAACAGTAATATCATAATAATCCTGATCAGGAACACAGATAGGTGAAGTAGAAAAAGCAGGGTCGGGTCTCATCCTACCTCTAAAAGATTCCTTACTCCACTTAATTAGTAACCTCTTACGTTCAGGTTTATCCGGACAAGCAAGAATAGCTTCATAAGATTCATTATTAAAAAGATAACCCTCAGGAATAACAGGCATAGGTTCATCATCACTAACATCATCGTGTTCAGGTTCACTAATTTCTCTTTCTCTAGACTTAGAAATTTGCTCATCTAGAAATTCACCAAGTGGCACAGTAGTATCAAGCATAGAAGTAGTTTCATCATAAGTATCATGCATAGCAGAAGTGGCATCATCAATAACATGCGACATATCAGAATTCATAGCAGTAGTAGGTTTAGGTGTCGCTAGCTTACTCATAACAGAAGGTGAATCAAGTGCAGAGCTAGATGGCAGTTCCTTACCTCCCCTCATAGTTGAGGGATAAACTTTTGTCTTAGCGTCTTTCAAGTTCTTCATAGTGTCCAGCAGATATAAATCCCAAGTGACTCAAAGAATAGAGCTATGCTCCCCGGCAATGGCGCCAGAAAAAGGTCTTGATAACCCACAAGTATAGGGGATCGCAACAGTTTTCGAGGGTAGAGTATTCAACCCAAATTTGTTGATTCGACACAAGGGGAGCCAAAGAATATTCTCAAGTATTAGCAGCTGAGTTGTCAATTCAACCACACCTGGAAACTTAGTATCTGCAGCAAAGTGTTTACTAGCAAAGTAATATGATAGTGGTGATAACGGTAACAAAGTAAAGATAGCAAAAGTAATGTTTTTGGTATTTTTCTAGTGATTGTAACAGTAGCAACGGAAAAGTAAATAAGCGTAAACCAGTATATGGAAAACTCGTAGGCACCAGATCAATGATGGATAATTATGCCGGATGTGGTTCATCATGTAACAGTCATAACATAGGGTGACACAGAACTAGCTCCAGTTCATCAATATAATGTAGGCATGTATTCCGTAAATAGTCATACGTGCTTATGGAAAAGAACTTGCATGACATCTTTTGTCCTACCCTCCCGTTGCAGCGGGGTCCTATTGGAAACTAAGGGATATTAAGGCCTCCTTTTAATAGAGAACCGGAACAAAGCATTAACACATAGTGAATACATGAACTCCTCAAACTATGGTCATCACCGGGAGTGGTCCCGATTATTGTCACTTCGGGGTTGCCGGATCATAACACATAGTAGGTGACTATAGACTTGCAAGATAGGATCTAGAACTCACATATATTCATGAAAACATAATAGGTTTAGATCTGAAATCATGGCACTCGGGCCCTAGTGACAAGCATTAAGCATAGCAAAGTCATAGCAACATCAATCTCAGAACATAGTGGATACTAGGGATCAAACCCTAACAAAACTTACTCGATTACATGATAAATCTCATCCAACCCATCACCGTCCAGCAAGCCTACGATGCAATTACTCACGCACGGCGGTGAGCATCATGAAATTGGTGATGGAGGATGGTTGACGATGACGACGGCAACGAATCCCCCTCTCCGGAGCCCCGAACGGACTCCAGATCAGCCCTCCCAAGAGAGATTAGGGCTTGGCGGCGGCTCCGTATCGTAAAACGCGATGAAACTTTCTTTCGGATTTTTTTCTCCTCGAAAACCAATATATGGAGTTGGAGTTGGCGTCGGAGGCCACCAGGGGGCCCACGAGGTAGGGGGCGCGCCCAGGGGGGAGGGGCGCACCCCCCACCCTCGTGGACAGGGTGTGGGCCCCCTTGTCTTCATCTTTGGCGAGGATTTTTTATTATTTATTCTAAGATATTCCGTGGAGTTTCAGGTCATTCCGAGAACTTTTGTTTTCTGCACATAAAACAACACCATGGCAATTCTGCTGAAAACAGCGTCAGTCCGGGTTAGTTCCATTCAAATCATACAAGTTAGAGTCCAAAACAAGGGCAAAAGTGTTTGGAAAAGTAGATACGACAGAGACGTATCACACCTCGCTTGCGGTGGGAGCAGCAGCGTTGAGCAGCATCGCCGGGGAACCTCTTTCCGGGGTGGAGGGAGTGGATGAAGGAGGCGGCTTCTTTGTAGAAAAAAATCCTCTTCCTCTTTACGTTGGCGGCCTTGGCGACCTTCTCCGCCGCTGGCCGGGATTGCGCAGCGGCGTTGGTGCCCGGAGCGCGGGCCTTCGGGCAGGGGCAGCCGGATTCCCGCCCTGCATGACCACTTTGCCCCGCCGCTTGCGAGCAGGTGCGGCGGTACCTTGGGCAATGGCGGGGCCAACATGGTCGGCGACGATATCTGCCCGAGGGGATTGAGCGTGCACGACGTCTACGGTGACAGGGGACATCAATGAGTCATCCATGGCGGTGAAGAACGGCCGAGGAAGATGCACCGGAGCATGAGGTGGCGGGGCAATGGTGGCGAAGGGTGGGGGAGAGGGAACGGCCACGCGGAAATGTCTCTCCCACCAAATCTCGCTGCGGATAGGGGCTGAGCTCGGGTCGTCCTCCCAGCTCGTGAATCTAGAGGTTGGGGGAGATCTTTTGTCGCGCCCTGCAAAAAAAAATTACAGGTCGGCCGCGAATGCGGCGTCTGATCGGGCAGGTTTTCCCGCCCTGACCCTCGTTCTGGCGGTTATTTTGTGGGTCAGGACGGGATGCGGGGTCTGCTAGATATGCTCTAAAGACCTTAACCCATGAGCTTCTGGATCCAGATTGAGGCACCATATTTTCACAATACCTACCGAAAATAGAAACTTACCGAGAAACCATGAGCGCCTGATACGTCTCCAACGTATCTATAATTTTTGATTGCTTGATGCTATTATATTATCTGTTTGGATGTTAATGGGCTTTATTTTATACTTTTATATCATTTTTGGGACTAACCTATTAACCGGAGGCCCAACCCAAATTGTTGTTTTTTTGCCTATTTCAGTGTTTCGCAGAAAAGGAATATCAAACGGAGTCCAAACGGAATGAAACCTTCGGGAACGTGATTTTCTCAACAAACGTGATCCGGGAGACTTGGAGTGGGCATCAAGAAACAATCGAGGAGGCCATGAGGCAGATGGACGCGCTTACCCCCCTGGGAGCGCCCTCCACCCTCGTGGGCCCCTTGTTGCTCCACCAACCTACTTCTTCCTCCTATATAAGTCCACGTACCCCACAAACATCCAGGAGCACCACGAAAACCTAATTCCACCACCGCAACCTTCTATAGCCGAGAGATCTGATCTTGGGGCCTTTTCCGAAGCTCCGTCGGAGGGGGCATTGATCACTAAGGGCCTCTACATCAACTCCATGGCCTATTCGGTGATGTGTGAGTAGTTTACTTCAGACCTTCGGGTCCATAGTTATTAGCTAGATGGCTTCTTATCTCTATTTGGATCTCAATACAAAGTTCTCCTCGATCTTCTTGGAGATCTATTCGATGTAATCTTCTTTTGCGGTGTGTTTGTCGAGATCCGATGAATTGTGGGTTTATGATCAAGTTTATCTATGAACAATACTTGAATCTCCTCTGAATTCTTTTATGTATGATTGGTTTATCTTTGCAAGTCTCTTTGAATTATCAGTTTGGTTTGGCCTACTAGGTTGATCTTTCTTGCAATGGGAGAAGTGCTTAGCTTTGGGTTAAATCTTGCGGTTTCCTTTCCCGGTGACAGCAGGGGCAGCAAGGCACGTATTGTATTGTTGCCATCGAGGATAAAAAGATGGGGTATATATCATATTGCATGAGTTTATCCCTCTACATCATGTCATCTTACTTAAAGCTTTACTCTGTTCTTATGAACTTAATACTCTAGATGCATGCTGGATAGCGGTCGATGTGTAAAGTAATAGTAGTAGATGCAGAATCGTTTCGGTCTACTTGTTGATGAAGCTATGTACCTAGGGTAGGGTCATGGATCTGATCAAGATACCCTCCCCAAGGACATCTCTAAAAGAACCAGAAGCAGTCGAAGAAAAATCATCATCCACTCGACCATAAAGCCATGTTCCACTCGATAGTCTTGAAGACACTCGACCATACGAACGACCACTCGACTACCAGAAGATTAAGAGCCACTCACTCTACAGCGGTCGGGATTTAAGTCATAGCTTTAATGGTCATTTATGTACTTTTATTACAGGCGTTACCAGTAACGTCTCTACCTTTATGTACCTTAAACCCTTTGTAACTGAGGGCGGAAGGGGTCTGGCGAACTCTATAAAAGCCACCTCCCTCCTCAGGGACAAGGGTTCGCACCCCCTATAACTCACACGCATATAATCTAGTCGACCGCCTCCGGGCTCCGAGACGTAGGGCTGTTACTTCCTCTTAGAAGGGCCTGAACTCGTAAAACTCGTGTGTACAACTCCTGCCCAATCACTTTTGATCGCAGGGACCACCCGACTAGTATCCGGCACGGAGCATCAGCTACCTTGGTACTAGACCCAATAATTGACGGATACCATCTCACCCGAGTCTTAATCTGATATATCAAGACACAGTCCGCAAAATGGGGATAGACCCAACAAGAATCAGCCAAAGCAATACCACCTTTAAAGGAGTAGTACCAGGCCCAGAGGCCCACTGCACGGGCTTTATAGTACTAGAGGTTGTATTCGGTTCTCCCGACAACTTCGTAAGCGAAGAATTAACCTTCGACATCGCTCCATTCCGAAGCGGCTATTAAGCACTACTTAGAAGAACAGCCTTCGCTCATTTTAATGCAATACTGCATTACGCTTATCTTAAGCTCAAGATGCCCGGTCCAAGTGGCATCATCATAGTTAGCGAAAACTCAGATTGTTCCTTACATGCGGAGGAATGTACGGCGGCTTTTGCAGCCGAACATTGAATGACCCCTCCAAGCAAAATAAATGATCGGTCGTCAAGACCGCGGACAAGGCTAGACGAGTCCGGCGCACCCCTCGCTGTAATAGTTTAGATAAACCTGAGATTGGCTCGATGGATATACCCCATTAGGTGGCACTAGGGGCTTCCCGCATGTAAAAAGGACTATAGTTCGGGTTGACGTTACTTAGATGGAATTTCAATGGTCTATTAAAAATAACCAATTTTCCACACGTAGACTTTCACCTAGCTTTTTACTCTCTTGCAGATGATAATCGTGCTACACCCTTCCAGGACACGGCACAACGGAGACACAGGCGCAGACGTGCAGCAGGGCCCCGCTCAAAGGTTTCTTTTTAGATTAAGACCCTGTGTAAACCTTTCTCACTATGTCTTGTTGCTTCACGCCCTCCGGATACTTAACATAACTGAGAGGGATGCTAACGTTATTGGCATTTTCGCCACGTCAGACTAATGCACGTACCTGGAAATTTAGGGTTCATTATCAAGGTCTTTGCTCAGCCCGGTATATGTTATAAAGTCTGAATACCTCAGGGAGTGTTCGGCGTCGCGAGTTTGGCCTTATATGCATCAGCTCCGAATCATGTCTTTGGTCAAATGTTGGGTTTGCCCGGCTCCCGTGTTTTGCTACCTTACGTTCCGCTCTATCGGCTAAGGTGGCACCGGGAGAACTACTACGATTGTGCCCTGGTTCATCTGGATGAGCACCTCAGTAGAGAAAGCCGAAAACTGACTATCATGATAAAGCGCGAGACTGGTCAACCACTCGAGGACTCAGCGGAATCTTCGCGATTCCTCCGCATTAATGAAGGACCGGTTTCCCGGTCATGTATGTATGCACACCATATTTGGTTAAGCGCGGAAGTACCATGGGCTATATAGTAGCCCCAATGTCAAACTCCTATGGCTAAGTGAAAGTGTTAAAGCTATATAGTCCAATTGCCTTGTTCGCCGCGCTATCACCTCCTTCATGGACCAAGACGTTGGATCAAGTGTGAATATGTGCTCTTCCGAACACCCCCGCATTATGTGCGTGGGGGCTGACGCAGACGACTGCAAACTTTCAGGTTATATACTTACATAAAATGGCCGCACAGGAGGCATCATAATACCTTTAGGCAATAAAAATAGCCTGTATAATTCAAATAATACTATTTTTACAACGGGGATACATGTCACTCGAACATGATACTCTTCGAGCACTGAGCCTCTATTAAACGAGCGCCTTCCAGGACTTCTTCTAAATAGTGCTCAGCCAAGACCTGGCCTACGGCCGGACCCTGGGTTGCAATAGCGATGGCATCCATCTCTGCCCAGTATGTCTTAACACAGGCAAGAGCCATCCGCGCACCCTCTATGCACGCCGACCTCTTTACGGCATCGATATGCCCCAGCACCAAGGAATCATTGCACTAAACCAAAATAACTATTCAGCTTTGGCCCTTCCGGGCAAAGATGATCCATGACAGACCTCATGGCAAGCCCGGACAACCTATGGAGCTCAGCCCACTCGGCCATTTGCTCATTTAAGAGCAGCGGACGCGTCGGAGCACTGAACTACGACCAGAAAAACTTTTCTACTTCGTGATCTTCTTGATCTTTGAAAAACGCAGTCGCATCAGCAGCTCTCATTGCCAAGTCCGGATACGCGTCTGCAGCATTCCATAATCGATCCAAAGGGGCATACTTCAGATCTCCGAACTTCGTCCACAACAAAAAGGGCTTCCCAGCCGTGATATCTCCGGCTTGACGGAGCTCCTCCTCTACCGCTCTGATTTTAGAACGGGTTTCCTTGGCTGCCTCCAGGGCTCTCTTCAGGTCAGCCGCTCTCACTTGGCTTTCCTTTTCAAGAAGCTCATATCGGCCGGCGGCGTCTTTCAGCTCAACAACCATCTTGGCTATTTTATCTTCGCTCTTGCAATGAGCAGCCTGTTTGGCTCTTAAGTCTTCGGCCGCCTTTAGGGCGGCCGCATCACTTCTCCTGGCTTGTTCCTTGGCTCGGGCAGGTTCCGCCCGAAGGGTCTCCACGGCGACAACTCCATCTGCAGTCACGTCATATATTAGATACTAGCATCATGCTCCTCTTAATATTTGTTGACCACCCGAAAAAACATACCCTGTGCCTCGTCAAGCCGCTTGTTAACAAGTGCAATGTCGGCATCTTCCGCGTCAAGTTGCCGGCTTAGTCCGGCAAGCTCGGCAGTCCGGCCAGCCACTAGACCATTAGCCGCCTGCATAGGATAGAAGCGTGATCATTACCTGGGATTATGATTCTCTGGTTGCCGCCTTTCGATAGCAACCAGAGTCTCAGGGGCTACTATCGGTATAGAGCACACCTAGCAAGTGCGGTACTGTCAAAAATTTATATATTACTTTGCGTACCTCAAAGCCTCTTAGAAAGCTTGCAAAAGCTTCATGCAACCCACTTTTGGCGGATGAGATCCTCTCGATCACAGTACCCATTAAGGTACGATGCTCCTCTGAGATTGCTGCTTGCTCCAAAAGATCCATCAGTGCGTCCGGTTGCACACCGGACAATCCCAGACTCTTTCTGTCGCTCTCCTTAGGAGCCGAATACTCCAGACTTCGGGTAGCAAAAGGGATACCTTCTGGCCTTGGCGGATCAGGAGAAATCCTCCGTGATGACACCTCAGGATCATCCGCCCTAGGAGGCGGGGAGACAAGGGGAGGCATTTCGCTCTCCATCATCTCCGAAAGAAGATCCCCCGAGGACGAACTCTACTGAGAAGGGCTACGAGCCGGACTACAAGATATATGTCTCGGTTATTGTCCTCGGAGATAAAGCGGGATATATTTACCAAAAGTACTCTTGATTCACTTACAGCTAAGTGGAGGACTTGTCCCCTTGCGGGCACCGTGCGGCAAGGACACCCTCCAGGGCAGTGCCTCCTGACGAAGATTTCTTCCCTCGTTTGGAACCTTTCATTTCCAAGTCGTCAGAGACAGTCCTTTTCTTTCCTTGGGGGAGGGGATTCTAGATTCTTCTCCCCGATCATCCTCCTTCGTGGAGACACTAATTCCCTTAGTTTGGACGAGTAATGCGTGAGGCCCACTTTTGGCTTATTTATCCCTCCCTTTATCTTCCCCTGATGGCACTTGATAAAGTGCATGCTCGAGCATCCTTGCTAGTACAGGATCCGACGAGCCTTCGGGAAGGGGGGTCGAACACCTGATCATCTTCGCCTTTCTTATCCAGTCCTGGCCTAGATCGATTGTTTCAAAATGATGTTGTGGCAACTAAAAAGATAGCATGTTCGAGCATCATGCCGAAGAACTGCTGAATAGCTCGCGGTCCTTTCGGGTTGAACTCCCACATATGAAGAGATCAAAGTTGACATGGCAGGACCCAACGAACTAGCATAACTTGCATTACTTTGACAAGACCGACATCACTCTTGAGGAGATCTTGGATGCGACTTTGCAATGTCGGCACGTCATTAACCGTCCCTTAGTCTAGCCCCTTGTTGACCCATGATGCTAGTTGTGGTGGGGGACCCGAACGGAAGGCAGGGGCAGCCGCCCACTTAGAACTTCGGGGAGCTGTGATGTAAAACCACTCCCGCTGCCATAAGTTGGATATCTCTGGAAAGGAACCCTTTGGCCATGGGGCGTCGATGCCTTTACTTATCGTGGCACCTCTGCATTCTGCCTATCGCCCATCGATTATCTTCGGCTTCAAATTGAAGGTCTTGAGCCATAAGCCGAAGTGTGGGGTGATGCGGAGGAAGGCCTCACATATGATGATAAATGACGAGATGTGAAGAATGGAATCCGGAGCTAGATCGTGGAAGTTGAGCCCATAATAGAACATGATCCCTCTAACGAAGGGATCAAGACTAAAGCCTAACCCTCAGAGGAAGTGGGAAACAAATACGACACTCTCGTTGGGTTCAGGAGGGGGGTGACCTTCCCTCGGGCAGGCAGCCTGTGCGAGATTTTGGCGGTCAGATACCTGGCCTCCCTTAGCTTCTTAATGTCCTCCTCTATGTCAGAAGAAGCCATCCACCGGCACTGAAGGTTGGATCCGGACATGATTGAAGGTCCATAGCGCTTCGCCTGAGCCTCGGGTGTTGGAACTCGGGGTGGGGGAAGGGAGGGATTGAGCGCGAGAAGAAAAGGACAAGCTTCGGCCCCTTTATAAAGAGGGCGAATATCAAGCGTCCTCCGCGTGGCCATTTGGAACTTACCTAAAATCGAGGAGTCATACTAACAAGCACGATTGGGTTACCACGCCCGTATTGATGAGAATCCCGTGATAAGGCGACACGATCTCTGCTTCGACAAGACGTACCAATAAAACCGCCTCGCAACACGTGTCGTGGCGGGCAGGGAAAATGGTTCGAATAATGACCTAGGCCATGGCGTGATGTTACATTATGAAAAGTTGTCGGCAGATTAGATTTGTGGAAATATTTTACTCACTATGGTTGTATGTGGAATTTGTTTTGCAGAGCCGGACACTATCCTTGTGTTCAAAATCCTCTATGGAGTATTTGGAGGAGGAACCCGCCTTGCAATGCCGAAGACAATCTGCGCGCTGGACTCGTCGTCATTGAAGCCTGGTTCAGGGGCTACTGAGGGAGTCCTGGATTAGGGGGTCCTCGGACAGCCGAACTATATACTTTGGCCGGACTATAGGACTATGAAGATACAAGATTGAAGACTTCGTCCCGTATCCAGATGGGACTCTCCTTTGCGTGGAAGGCAAGCTTGGCAATTCGGATATGTAGATCTCCTCCCTTGTAACTGACTCTGTGTAACCCTAGCCCCTCCGGTGTCTATATAAACCGGAGGGTTTTAGTCTGTAGGACAACAACAATCATACCATAGGCTAGCTTCTAGGGTTTAGCCTCTCCGATCTCGTGGTAGATCAACTCTTGTAATACTCATATCATCAACATCAATCAAGCAGGAAGTAGGGTATTACCTCCATCGTGAGGGCCCGAACCTGTGTAAACATTATGTCCCCCGCCTCCTGTTACCATCGGCCTTAGACGCACAGTTCGGGACCCCCTACCCGAGATCCGCCGGTTTTGGCACCGACGGTGTTCCTACCATGCTGTAATATAGGCCATCCGGTTTATATCTGATGGATAGGAAGGAAACTATGGCAATTTTGCAAAAATATATCCACACCCATCTCCACATTTGCAAATAAGGCATTTCCTCGTTCATCTTTTTCTCCCACAAGATAAACTAATCGTACAAATGCATCTTCATGTTCCGTGCAACGCATGGGCATCTTGCTAGTAGGGAGAAGGATTTTGTGTGACCCATATCTATATTAAGTGATAGGTAGATAGGATGTGTGTGAGGCATACTTAAAGCATCACGGAGATAAACAAACGGTGTGCATGCAAGTGCCGGAAAAATTGAAGCGATAAACAATGTTTACGTGCGTGTGTGTGTGCGTGTGTGTGTGTGTGAGAGAGAGAGAGAGCAAGATCTCAAAACAAAAGGTGCTCTGCTGCAATCCCATTATATGTATTCATATGGTTCTGGAACTTGAGTTAACCTTAGGCATATGTGTGAGGGACATAATTATCCTTTGAGACATTAGTGGTTGTGGGTGGGCAATATTAAAGGGGTGGGCATGTTCAACAGAGAGAGTGTGTGTGTTTATGTGTGAGAGAGTTGTAGGACGGGGTAGAAAGACGAATTCTAACCTTGACGAAGGGAGAGAAATACACGAAGTGCGCGTGTGAATCCGATGCCCACAGGGAAATGAGATATGTATGTGTGTGAGAGAGATTGCACAATTCATTCACGTATCACTATCTAGCGATCGTGGACGTGCATCGCTTGAACATAAATCAATATCTACTTCGTATCGTGTCCAAAGGTACAATATCGATTCAACGCTATAAAGATTCGACACTCACATATCACATTTTTTCTATCTAAATAAACCTTTTCAATTGTGCATGCCAAAGTTACAGTGATGTTTCTTCCAACAACCAATGTAGCTATCATGTACATGCACCATTGTTACTCTTGCATTCAAATTCATCAGTCTTGGATGATTTAAGGTTCTATTATGAAGTTATATATGTAATATTCATATATGAATTCAACGGGTACACAATTTATGAACTGGAGGCTATGTAATCATATGAGGTAACACTTTTAAGTAGTGGACTACAATATCCATTTCTTTTGTGGGACTACAATATCCATTTCTTTTTGTGAGCCTCTACACTAACACGTCAATGCATTATGTTTAAAGTAAGTAACCAATGGCACTAAATTATCTATTTACACGAGAAATACATAGGCTAAGCGTTTGATCCCTTTTTTGTGAACGCGCCTCTACACACGTACGATTGGCCATGCCTGTGTGAACGTCCAAATTATCGGCGCATCATCCCGAGTTATTGTCTTTTCTCTATGGTGGACTTCACACCAGTTATTAACTGCTGACGCGTGCCCCGTGTACACAGTCTCGCATGACCTTCCCGCTAGCATGGTCCAAAATTAGTTGAAACTGGATACGAACGATCCTGTGGGCGGCAAAGTCTCCCGCCTCCTTCTAAACTTTCTGCCACATAGTCTTTAGCATGCGAAATTCCCCTTTTGTCCGTGGTGCACGGAGAACAACAGTAACAATACCGCCCTCATCTACATAATAGGTTGGGGCTGCTTTGGTAACTTCCGGTTCCCCCCACCACACGGCACCCCCATTTCCTCGTCCCCTCCCGCAAAACAACTAACTCCACAGCACCAGAGCATCTTACATCACGCCGTCCGTAATTCATCGGCCTTTCTACCCCTCCCCTCTCAAAAACCTAAAATGCTCATACACCGGCGTACCCGAGCCCATTCACTGACAGCGGTGTCCACCTCGCCGGATCTGCTTCTGCGGCCACATCTACCCCACCCACCTCCACTAGAAACAAGTAGAATGCTCATCCACCACTGTACCATAGCCCATTCAGTGTCAGCCTTGTCCATGGTGCCGGATCTGCTTCGCCGGTACTCTCGTCAACCGCAACGCATCTGCAGCGGCTCTTTCGTACTCCCCACCGGAGACGCTTTGTCCGCACCCCCCCCCCCCCGAAACCGCCCCACCGACGGCCTCTGATCCTTTTCGCCGACACGTTCCTCAACCCTACCGGAGCCGCTTCGCCGACACCATTGTCAACCCTACCGGAGTAGCTTCGCCTATACCATTCTCAACCCTACCGGGGCCGCTTTACCAACTCACAAGTCCATGGCCACAGATCCGCTTCGTCACACCCTCATCCAACCTACTGGAGCAGCTTCTGACACCCCGTCCACGGCCACAGATCCGCATCGTAGACACCATCCCTAACCCAACCACCGAAGCAGCTTCACCGACGCCCTCGTCCGCGACCACAGATCCGCTTCGCCCACACCGTAGTCAACCCTACCGGAGCCGCTCCACAAACACCCTACTCTACGGTTCTAGATCTCCTTACCAGACCCTGACAGCCAGCATAGCGTCATCACCCTTAACGTTTCTAACCTGATTCCCACCGTCTGGCAAGGTGCCAACCACGTGCCACGGCCCAGCTACTTGTCACCTTTAAACCCATCCAGCATCACCTGCCCGATGTACTTCAAATATACTAACAGGTCGAAGTCACCTTTATGAAGCTGGCAAAAACTACAAGGACGATGTTTCTTCTGGATCTAATAGCTTGGCCAACCAAGATCCTGGACTAAGGCATTGCTATGATCTTGTAAATGCGTCTCTCTCTCTTGTATAGTTGTGTGCCTGCCAGCGTGCTTTGCTAGGATTTTCGACCAGTAATCCCTTTGTGCAGACAATGATTTCTACTACTGGCTGCTAAATTAGATATGTAGATGTCATACATGATACTACCTCGTACCTCCGTTCCTAAATATAAGTCTTTCTACAGATTCCACTATAGGCTACATATGGAGCAAAATGAGTGAATCTACACTAAAAATGCATCTATATACATCTGTATGTGGTCCATACTGGAATCTCTACAAAGACATATATTTAGGAACAGAGGCAGCGCATTACGCAAAATCATAGGTGGCATGTAGGAATTCCAGTGCACTACATTAGGCTACCTTAGAGTGCCTGCTAGTCCAGCACACATAGTCATGGCTAGTTTATGCTACACACACAATCATTAATAGGTGGTTTAAATATGCGCAAGGGATATGCAATGTATTATCATGTAGAGATGTCTGAAATTAGCCGTGTCAACTTGCAGATAGGGTTACACAATGAAAAAGTACAAGATGTATGTGGCAATTTCATGGAACACCGCAAAAAAAGGAGAGGCAGCGGTGAGCCTATACATTGTGCTATGGTAGGTCACTCCTCCATTGCAATCATCGTGACATGTTACTTGTATGTTAGTTCTATTGGTCAAGTTTCTTAGGGACAGTTATTACAAGTTATCCTAAGAAAATAAGCACATGTGAATATAAGCTCCATGTCATAAGCCAACTAGTTCTTTTCATTGCCTTCCTTTTCAGCTTATCTTTAGTATGATTAGTGAAAAGTTTAGGTTGCATTATATTTTTTCATTTTGCTGCCCATATGAAAAATAATTTGACTTGCAAACATCACAAATTGAACCCAGTGCAGTAATTAATATGGTAGGAAAACAGACCATCACTATTTGTTCAAAATGCAAATACAAAGATACCATCTACTTGGCACAATCTACTTTGGTCAACGTTTTCCATAGAGATCCCATTGTGTAATTTAAACGAAGAACGCATGAGCCACATTTAAATGAAGAACAATTATTTATTGAAATTCGATGCTCCAAGTTGCTGGTTATTATCATATAGCAGCACCACCTGAAAGCATCATATAGCAGCAGCAACAGCTCATAGCAACTCATCATATAGAAGTAGTAGGAGCAGCTCATAGCAATTCATCATATAGCAGCAGCAGGAGCAGCTCATATCAATTCATCATACAGCAGCAGCAGGAGCAGCTTATAGCAACTCATCATATAGTAGCAACAGTGTGCAATTCATCATATACCAGCAACAGCTCATAGCAATTCATCATATAGTAGTAGTAGGAGCAGCTCATAGCAATTCATCATATAGCAGCAGGAACTCAAGTTTCAAAAAACAGCTCATATCAACTCATCATACAACAGTAGCAGTGTGTAATTCATCATATACCAGCAGCAGCTCATAGCAATTCATCATATAGCAGTAGTAGGAGCAGCTCATAGCAATTCATCATATAGCAGTAGTAGGAGCAGCTCATAGCAATTCATCATACAGCAGCAGCAGGAGCAGCTTATAGCAACTCATCATATAGTAGCAGTAGCAGCTCATAGCAATTCATCATATAGCAGTAGTAGGAGCAGCTCATAGCAATGCATCATATAGCAGCAGCAGACGCAACTCATAGCAATTCATCGTATAGTGGATCAGAATGAAAATTTGGCAAAAACATCAGAGGAGACCCTCACCTTGTTGGATGAGGTCATCCTTCAACAGAACCTCAAGGGCACGGTTTGGGAGGTGGGGAGGGGAATAAGGTGCCTTCTGATGCAATGTGGCATCAGACGTAGTTGTGCGGCGCCCGCTGGAGTAGTGCATTGGACGGACCACAGTGGAGTAGCTGCTGGAGACCATGAGAATGAGGGGCGGAACCAGAGGGAGGAGTAGCCAGGGAGATTTGTCCCTACCTGCCGGCCATGTAGCCTAGCTGGACAGAGCATCATCGAGGACCAGGCTGGATGGGACCAAAGGCAACGGCTCGCTGGAGGAACCCTAGGGCTGGAGGCAGGGGATCGAGGTAGATGGAAAGGGGGGAAGAGATGCAAGCAGGCAAGGCAATGAACGCTTGCGTGATTGTTTTTACTTGAGGGTCAGGTGTGACGCGGGCGTGATCAGTTGCATTTTGAGTGTAATATAGGCAGACAACACAGTCATTTTACTATTGCCCTTCCCTTCAATTTTTAGTGAGCTTCTACCCGAAACACCCCCTCCAAAGCGAAATAAGTTAAGCCCAAGCCCATAACTAAAAAATGACTTCTTTACGTATTTTATGGCTTATTTTGACAGTAAGCCCTGAAAAGGCGGAATCGAACTGGCCCTTAACATGCAACTCAATTGTGCGTGCAATGATGAATCACTCATGCCTGCTATACTGTAGATTTAGGCATCATCATACATGGCATAACCTAATACATGTGCATTCCATTGTAGAATCTGGAATATGCAATGTTTATGTTAGTTCATATGTTGCACATGATGTTTAAATACCCCTTAAATCTGGTCAGTCAAGTGATGGTGTTCAACCTCCTTCTTTACTTCTTTTCTTGATATGTAAGATTTTCTCACACATCTGTTCAATTGTTGTTTGCATCAACCAGACATACTAGGACTATTTGCTTTGATTACTTGTTGCTTTTGACCTAACACTCTAATAGAACTTGTCAACGATTTAAACACTAAGGGATGCTGTAGTGGGGCCTTGTCTAACTCATAGGTGACATAAAGGTTTGGCTGTATACTAAAGTAGGCTCTCCAAGAGTACCTGGAGATCCAGTTCAAAGGTATGCCTAGTTTTTACATAGTGCAGACATAGTAAATGCTCATTTCATTGCGTGCAAGTGCAAGAGATGTGGCATGTTTCATTATGTGGTATTGTTTTGTGATAATCTCATCCTTTTGTGTTATTCACAGACTAGAAAGTATGCATATTTATCTTCCAAGGAGACGAGTAACTAGTTTGTGTCACCTTGTAGAGGGGTGCAATGAAGATAAGATTGAGGATTTCCAAGTACAAGATGTTAGGAAGGAGCCTTGCAAGAGAAGTAGGAGCTACGCTGAGCCTGTTCAACCAGTTAAGGTAAGTAAGTGTATCCAACTCAACAGTTCAATTCCTTGTTTGTTTCAGGCATAGTTAATTTGCTCTTTTCAATTGCTTTATTTGTCCTCAGTTAATGAGATGCCCAAACAATGATGCCTGATGTTGAGTACTTGTATAACTATTAGTTGACATAATTAATGGACTTACCATTTAATTACTCTAGTGAAGTGTGCCTGAAGCTTTGAATTCTATTAACCAACTATTATTGCATGAGGCTCACAATCTAGTTTATACTAGGCTAATGATTGCATAGTTTTGCTTGTTGTAGTAGGTTTGTATGAATCTCTCTGCTGTTCATTATGCTCCCTAAGACTTTAGTTGAGCTACACAATGGCCAACTGCTTGCTTACTTATACACAACGTGTTGTCTAAATTTGTAACTTGTCTGTGCTTTGGATTAGGACCCAACATCGTGCTCCTCTGGTGAGCTAAGAGAGATTTTCTGTATGCATGCTGCATAGACTACCTTTTTATAATTTTTAAAATATCACCTGCTTATGCTTCATGACATGTAACATTATTGTTAGTCCTGTTTTGCCATGTACAAAATAGTCTATCTTGCTCGCTTCACTGTTGTAACTATATTTTTGCCCTAGTCATGTGTACTTACAGAAACATTTCAGGATGAAGTGACATCAATACAAAGATCTACGAGCAGTGCGGCATGGCCGTTACCAAATGATTATGGATTGGAGTTGGAATGTGCTGATGTTCTCGAGCATCAACTAGAGGTGGCAAGACAACGTGTACATGATTCTCAACATACAATCAACAAGTTGAGACTGGGCATGCAGGTATTAGATGCAGGAGTCAAAAAATGAACAAGACACTGAGGTAACCATGAAGGAATTGGAGATTTTGCAGACTGGAATTTGTGCTATATGAATCCGGCCAATCCTTTTTTCTGAAGAGATTATAGTTCAAATGGTAAGTTCTGTTGATGCGTGTCCATGATGTATGAGCTTTATTTGTCTAGTGTATGTAATTTGCTGTTTGTATGCTTTATAATCACTAGTGCCGAACTATAATGCGAGTGGGTATATTCAGCTATAATTTCTTTATTGTATAGTGTACGATTATTCTACGTTTCTATGCCTTTTATTGTATAGTGTATGTGTTTTAGAGGCGATAGTATAGAGTAGGATAATTCTTGAATATGCTATATCGCTGAAACGGGGGCCAACACGCCCAAACATTTCCCGGACTCCATACAAACGAACAAACATGTGCAGTCAAAGCGGGCCTTAATTGGGTTGTTCAAAATAATATTAAGTGGATCCCAAATGGGCCCACTGTAACAACGACTCTTAGAAGGCCGTCAACAGGCCTAAAGCTCGATAGGGCCATATAAAGGGAAATGGCCTGTGGGCTTTTAGCAGGCCCAAATAAATGTCAATTTTGTCTCGGCCCTTTTACTTTACGGGCCAGTAAGAGGCCGAAAATGTTATGGGCCAGAGGTGGCCCAATTTGCAAACTAGGCTTTTAACAGGCCAAAAGTTGTGTTGGGCTGAAATGATGCCCTGCGGAATGTGGGCCCTAATGGACCTAAAGTCAAAGGCCCAACTGTTGTGCGGGCCCTTAACAGGCCGAGAGACAAAATGGGCTATGAGTTGGCCCATTTACTGAATGGGATGAGGACAGGCCTAAAGTCACAGCGGGGTAGAATTGTCCCAACTGCAGAATGGGCCGAGAAAAGGCCGAAAGACGTTCTAGTCCGTTAATGGGCTAGAACTGACGATGGGCTGCTACCAAGCCGAAAGAAGCTCGGGCCGCAATTGGGCCCAAAAACGTAGCGGTCCGTTAATGGGCTCAAACTGACGATGGGCTAGAAATTGTTGAATCTAGAATGGGCCTTTGATGGGCCGATTCTGTGTAACTTGCATGGGCCGTACTTGTAAATGGGCCTGACTCAAGTAGGCCGCTAATGGGTCGGCCCTCTTATTTTGACAGGTCTGGCCTTTTCACCAGAATGGGACTCTGTTGGGCCATGCCACGTGTTGACGTATCATAGGCGCCTCATGTCCAATGAGTGGATGACATCTGTCCTAGTGGTGAGCCAACACGTGTTTCCTCCGGCCAATGAGAATTTTACACATGGAAAATCCCCATTGGTCCAGTCTATTAACGAGTTATCGGATCCAAAACCGGACCCGGTAGCTTAACGGCGAGCCGTTACGGTCGATGCCATGTGTCGGTCACCCTTGATGAAAGCACTTCTATGACGCGCATTTTATCATCATGGAAGTGGACACTTCCGTGATGATAATTTGCGTAATGTCATGGAACATCTCTACGACAACTCAGGTATGACTATCTTGATTCTTTCATAAAATCTTCATGGATGTACATGCATGACAGAAAACGTGACCTACTATGACAAACACGTATCATCACAGAAGTGTCTTTTTTGTAGTGTATGTACTGATAATCCCCAAGTGCAAGGAATCATCATAGAAATTTCCAATGGTGGAAGTGACAAGTATGGAGTGTCGAACCCACAAGGAGCTAAAGGTAAGATCAATATTCTCTCAAGTCCTATCTGCCACTGATACGACTCTACGTACACTGAACGTTTGCTTCCATCTAGAAACGAGAAATAAAACTACGTTGTGGGTATGAAGAGGATAACTTTGCATGATATCGGAGAACTAAAATATAAAAACAGGTGACATTGACATAAAGTTAGAATATATGACTATATAGTATAAATAGCGAGTGTGGAATAATGTTGGATCGGTGTGCGGAATTATCCTAGGCAATTGTTAACAAGATCGGTGGTCGTCATTGCAATTTTATATGAGGGAGAGGCATAAGCTAACATACTTTCTCTCCTTGGATCATATGCACTTATGTTTGGAACTCTAGCAAGCATCCGCAACTACTAAAGATCATTGAGGTAGAACCCAACCATAGCATTAATGTATCAAGTCCCCTTTATCCCATACGCAACAACCCCCTTATTCGGGTTTATGCTTCTGCGACTCAAGCAACCCACTATAAGAGAATCATGAATGTATTGCAACACCCTATAGCGGGAATCCTTGTGGCACCCCGGCTCAAAGAAACCGGAATGCCCCGTATTCCATCCCAAAGATCAAGGAAAAGTCTCTGGAATACGACACTGCTTGACATAGAACAAATCAACTCTTATTACAAGAATAATAATACAAGGGTCTGATGTTACAAAGATGCACATCATCACAGTGACACTACGCATGCGGTACTATACTTGCTCTATGCTAGCAGCGAAACAACTCGTAGCAGCAAAAAACTTCTAGAAGCGGAACAACGACGAAGGTGGTGAACTCCACTCCGCAGGGACTCTGGCTGGGACACGATCTAGCTCGCACGCACGGCAACCATCAACAAGCAATCGTGGCATCACCTACAATCTGGCATGACACACCAGGTTAGTACATTGAATGTACTTGCAAGCTCACAACAACCATAAACATCAAGGCAAGATAATAACATAGCATTTAACAGGTTAATTAAATTAACAAGTATTATGATGAAACAACTACTAAGCATGGTATGAAACTGATACAATAATAATAAATCACCATCTCCGATCTCCATAGCCATATCACTCTTGGCTAATCAGCCAAGCAATATACCATCTCGATCACCTCGTGATCAAAACCGAACGGTGATCATTCCGGCGATCACTACCACGACCAACACTTGGTCTCAAATGGTGATCCTTCCGGCGATCACTACCACGACCAACACTTGGTCTCCGACATCATCATCAACATCCTGCCAATCTGTACTGCTCAACATATCAACATATAAATCACCTATAAGTCATTCCGTCATGTGAGTGTCGATCGAACGGTGTGACCTAGTATGAACCCATGCCCATGACCGAGGACGCGGGTATCGATAGATTTAAATACACTCTACAGAGGTAGCGCACTGTACCCACACCACGGAACCCATGGCCTCGCACTCCCATTCGGGTGGACCAACTATGTTCCGACAAAACCGATCTACTGCCATGACACTCTCCCGACAACTCTGACTCACTCCCCACTGGGCTAGTCCTGGTTGGCCCCATGTCTGCCAAAGACACAACAACCACCGTTGTGGCCAAAAGGTCCCTCACGGGGACAGGATCCATAACAACAATGGGCACACAAGGTTATGTCTCCTTATCGGGCCAGGGTACCGCACGCCCATAAGCTTCCCTCATTGGAGGCACCAGCGATAGGTATGACAATAGACCGCATTAGGGCCTTCCCATAAAGGCAAATGTGGTTGCACTGGAGAAACCCGGTTCGGTGGCACCTGACCAACTTAATGACGGAATTTATCTCCAAAATATAATAGTAATGACTGATACTCCGATATCATCCATCTACCTATAATCCAAGTCATAGCAATATCCAACAAATAATCCAAAGCCTAAAATCGTCATATGAAAATACTCTGAGGACAGTCTAACATTACTATCATGATGAATTCAAGAATGATAAGACTACTACTCAAATATCAAGAGCTATCTATCCAACTATGATCCACATGCAAGCATCATTTCCATCATCATACTCCAAAATATAATATCAACTAGCATCATGATGAAACTAACACTAGCCACTAATAATCCAAAGGAAACATGATATCCAAAGTAATACTCCAAATCATAATACCATTATGACATAATCATAATAGCCACTAAGAATCCAAAGGCAACATGTCATCCAAAGTAATACTCCAAAGCATAATACCCTCATGAACATAATTATAATAGCCACTAAGAATCCAAAGTCAACATGTCATCCACATAATCAACAAAATATAAGTCCTAGAACTCCAAGAAATATCATGGCAACATCAACATCAAAGCAATACTCTGAGAAATGCCATGAAAAAATCATACATAGCTACTGCAATATTTTAAACAAGTTCAAATAATTTAAACCATGCTATTGCATTATAGTCATGCAAATGGAGGGTGTGGCTTGCCTGGGGTGGAAGAAATCACCGAGAAGAAGTTTGAGAGGCTCGCGGAAAGAATCGCCGGAAACATACTCTCTCGGAGGGGGCTGAATAAGGGCAGGGGTAAATGGTCATTTTCAGAATGTGAAAACATGGAGAAAATGATTCCATCGGAACGGTCTTGACAAAACGAAGAAGTGGGCTTTGGAATCACCTCAATCGGAGTTACGAGTGAAAAGTTGTGAGGTGATGAAGATCAGGGACTTTTCTGCAAAAATATCATCACAAACAAGTCCCTAAGTGGATAAGGCAGAAACGGGTTTTGAGAAAAGAAGCTTTCCTGAGATGAAAACGTACTTACGCCTGAAAAAGAAACGAAATGCGCTTTCGGTTAAGGGAAAGCGTACTCCGTGGAGTACGTCTCCACTTAACCACGTCAGCGGGTCGGCCCGGTCAAGGCGTGAGGCTGACGCGCGGGACCCACTAGCAGGGGGAGGGGGAAGGCGTCCTCTTCGTCTTCAAACCCCTACTCGCCCATGCAGAATACAGGATGGGGCCGGCGCGGCGACCATTCCGGCAGCTCCGGCCGTCTCCCGCGTCATGCAACATACCAGCATGCTCAGGGGACTGAGACGCATCCATCTAGAGCATCCATCCATCTTGGGGAGGTTGGACTCGAGCGGGGCCGTGGCTGCGGCAGACGGCGGCTCGGGCGGCTATGGGGCTGGCGGCCAGAGATGCTCCGGCGAAGAGGGTGGGCTCCATAGGTCCACCGGACGTAGGGAGGGGCTTTGGTGGTGGAGAGGAGGAGAGAAAGGGACTGGCCCGACAAAATTTAGGAGGGTTCCAGTGACGGGCATGGCAGCCATAGGAGGAATAGAGAGCTCCTCGAGCTTGGGTGAGTAGTCGGGGAGGTCTATAGGATAGAGTAGAGGAGGCTGGTGAGCTCGGGGGATCTCGAGGTGGCCTTATATGAGCGAGGGGCGAGGAGGCCGAGCAGGCGTCGCCGTGGACGCGTGGCCGGCACCGCGGACGCGTGCCCATGCGCATGAGCTCGGAGGCAGGCGACGAGGGAGGCACAATGGAGGCTCTCACGGGGCAAAGGTGGCCAAGGGAGCACGTGGAGGATGACGACGGCGACGAACAGAGCCAAACCGCCAATGTTCGCCCGTGGACGCGCGGCGGCTTGCATCAGTGAGGAAGCGGGCGGAGGGGAAGAGGGGTCCAGGAGAACGGCGACGATGAGAGGAAGCTAGGGGACATGCCCGTGCTCGCTGAGACGCCAATCAGAGGAGGGGCCCGAGCAAGAATCCATCCTGGGCGCGGCCAACGGCAGCAGAGCGCGCGCATAGGCTTGCCATTAACGCGGTCATCGCGTGCACTGGCATGTAGTGGAGAAGAGGCGCTGGAACGGGTTGTCTAGTGCGTAGTTCACCCAGTGGAGGTCTCAACTACGGTGGTACATCAATGAAAAGTGACATGGTTAAATGGTAGTCACCACCTGAAGTTTACAGCAGTAAACTTGACCGAGCACTGCTGATCAACAAGGAGTTTGGAAGCAAAGGAGTTGTCTGCGAGATTTAGGTAAAGAAGGACTTTCACCCTGGTAACTTTGAGAAGATTAAGGCCAAGATTTAATGTAGTTGTTTAACAACCACATAAACTGGTCCAGAAATGAGATTTGGATGATGCACTCACATAGTGATGCCACTTGAGCTCAAATTTTGCAAGGCTTAATGATCTGGCCAGACAAAGGTGCTGTAAAAATTTCATACCAATTGGTTTTACCAAAATGGTACTTCCTTCACAGTTATTCCCTCTGTCCAGAAACTTGCAAAAATTCTAGAGAAATATTGTTTTAAAGCATGGATGCTAAATTTATTGGAGAGAAGTTATTTGGGTAGTAGAATGCCCTGGTAAATTTTCAGGCAAAATGAAGCAATATAAAATATACTTGCTTCACAACCTGAAAATATTGACAGAATCAAAGATTTGATGTTGTGCTCAAACAAGTCAAGGTATGGAGCTGAAATTTGTAGGAGCGAGATAATATGAGCAGAAGAATAGGCGTGCAAAATTTCAACTCATTTGGATAACCCTGCCTAGCACTTCCTTCACAAAGGCTTCCTTCAGACAGGAACTTTGAAAAATCACTGAGGAAGTTTGGCTAGGCAAATAAAGTTGAATTTTGGCATAGATCAATTATTTGGATGATATATCATGCAAAAAAGTTTGGGTGCAAATTGGAAAAGATAAATAGCACTTGCTTCACAATGTGTCATTTAGGACAGAATAGGAAATGAATTTATTGAGCATGATGAGAAATATGGCCAATGAAATAGTTTTCCATATTTGAGGAAGATATGACCCAAATATTTTATAAGAATTATTTGGTGATTTTTCGGTGGACAGAAATATAGGTTGCTTCACAACCTAGGGCAGACAGGGTTATTCCTTTAATAGCAAAAGGAATATTCCTGAGGAAAAAGAAATTAGGTTTTGGTCAAGCAGTGGAGTGACATGGTCTTGGCAAGTTTTTAGGATGATGAGCCACTTGGGAGAGGAAATTAAGATGATTTCCTAGTTGACAAGGCCACAGAACCACTCCAAAAAGAAAAACATAGCAAAGACCAATAAATCAAAAAGAAAAAGAAAATGGCCAAAATCCAGGCTGTTACAACTCTTACCCCCTTAAAGAAATTTCGCCCTTGAGATTTAGTTGCTCTGGAAACAAGTATGACTGGAGGATATCGTTTCCATCCCGGGTATCCTTTTTCCTTAATTTATTGTTCCCCCAAGAATTTCATACGATTTTATTCCCTTGCTTTGGGGTGGTTTGCTTCACCTTTCCCCAAATCCTGACAGGTCTTTGCTCATATACCAATTTATTTTTACTGACGTTGATTCTTACATACATACGGTGATATCCAATGAGTCTGAGTATAAATTTCCTTTGGTCATGAAAACCATTTTACTTCTGTCACGGGGTTGCTTCAAATAAATGCAAGCCTTCTGGTTTCAATAAATGCTAGGGATTAATCATGGCCATCTTCCGACGGGATCTGACTGCTCATAGGTGGCACTGATTTATGTTGATTTATTTCCTTTGGCTCGAGCGTGAGATATGCACCAAAGATCTGACTGCCTTTTGTTAGGAGCAATATAACAGTGTATGGAGTTATAACTGTGTCATACCTCAAATATTTACATCTTGAGACTGACCCGATAGGGGCTGACGGACAATTGCCTTTTCCTGACAGACTGATCATGTACTTGATTTCCTCGGTGAGTATACCGGGTCTGAGCTGATTTTTTGGCCTTTTACTTTCTCATTTTGTCGGTATACTCATCAGGATTTTCCACACTAACCATTCCAAGCAGGTCAACGGGATATGAAATTCTTGTAACACAGAGTAGACCTCTGAGGGTATGTCTTTGTGGATCCATATGGAATTATGGCCTCCAACTGACTTGGGATATCCGGACCCTGATGGTCGTGCAAAATCATCATACCTTTGTTGTTGGTCTCACCTTTTAATGGTCACGATTTTCTTTGTCAGGATACCTTTCTAAAATAACATGGCCACGCCTGTCCTTGATTCTTCGTATGACCATGGGTGTGATTAATATTTTTGACATTATTCCTTGTGCTTGTTTTCTGACCTGTGTTAGCACGTACATGACATATACTAGGGGTTTGTAGCTGTACGGAGCTCATTGCTGAGGCCAATCATACAAGAAGGTGACAAGGTTTCTTGATATCACCTTATCTGGTGCGGGAATAATGACCTTGATGACCATTGGCAACACTGTAGATTCTGTGATGTCATCCCCAGATCTTGTCGATCCTTGTAATTCATGAGATGTATCTCTGCTTATCTTCCTTTGCATGATTCATATGATTGGGGGTGCATGCTCACCATCTGTATAAGAAGAATATGCCACCGAACACTCGATCCTTGCGGTAGGCCTATGTTTTGACTGCTTTGTATCTCTGACAAAATTATTGCAAATCTGATCCTTACACTTCAGAGAAAAGCCATTCATGCAGCTTGCCGAGGAAGGCTTGTTAGCTTCTGCTCGAAGCCTCTGTCTGGGTAGCGTGCAGAAGAAGCCTCGATAGCTTACACACGAAGCTTGACATGATTATCGTGTAGGAGAAGCCGGGTTTCCGTACTTGAGAAGCTTCTCCCCGGTTTTCTTGTTGAGAAAAATTCATTTTCGTCGGTCAGAAGCTTTTACTGAGGTATCTTGCTGTGTAAGACTGGTTATCATGGGCCGGAAATTGTTCACCAATCATGCTGAGGAAAAATTGAGGAGAGCCTGCATCATAAACTTCTTCCAATAGCGTGTGGAATAATTCTGGGTTTCTTATATCCAAAACTTCATACTAATATGCAGACTGAAATCTACACACATGCCCATGATTATTTGCATGAGAAAATTCATTTGACCGTCTTCCTTGAGCATATCACATTCTGACTTTATTTTGGATGATAATATGTTTCAAGCATCATGCCTTGCTAAGCCAAAATTTTGTATATGCTCCATACCTTTGACAGAAAATATACCGTGGATCTTGTACCTGACTTGTCTTGCTGCTGACTTGATTATTACTGTTGTGAGTATTTTGTACTGATGTAGACTTGAGTTATCAATACTATTGTGAGGAGTGCACACTAATGCAAAATTGGTTATCAGCCTCAAGATCATATATTCCCCATTTCACTGCAGTCGGCTAAGAATTCCATTCTGTTTAGCTGAGCTTCCAAATAGAACTCCTTGTTGATTCTTCGGATCCGGTGTCGGTTGATGAGCAACTCTTTATAGGGAAATAATAATGTAATATCGGGGCCCAAAAGAAAGAAGCAAAAGAAACTCAAGCACGCAACAACAATCAATTCACACACAATCAGTGTCACATATTATTGCTAGTCACACAATATGCATGCCTACTTAAGCACACAAATCTCGCGGGATCTCCGGTTCTACGTTCTAGCATGCTGTGACGATGTGCACGAGGACGAATAAAGGTGTGGAAGAATCGGTGTAAACAGCGCTACACCAAGTGCTAGCTTAGCCAGGTAGGAACCTGGACTAGCTCGGAGGCGAGGACGTACTTGGTAACCATGTAGCAGGACACAAGTGTCGCGACCACATTATTATCAAGCGGACGGAAAATATCCGTACTCATCCAAGAAATAAGGATAGCGAGGAAAACTGAGGCTGCTGACATTGCCCTTTCTTGATCACTAAGACCGTTAAGGGTTGCCAACACAACAAGAAATAGGACGGTCCGGGGTAGAAGCATGTCTACCACTGAAAAAAGGGCTGAAGGAAAGAATTCGGCACGATACCTGAGCACCATTTTTGCAACCAGTGTCGGGATCACTTGGCATCACTTCGCTGGGACAGAAATGACACCAAACACCGAAATAAAAAGGAACTGGAGAAATACAAAGGCTGAGCTATAGTGGATCTGAACCGGTGCCATCTACACTCACCAGATAAATTGTCAGTAGCAAAATAATAAGGCTATATGCATGCTGTGCAACAAACAAATGCAGCAACCATATGCAATAAACAAGCCAAACTCTATACTACCAATTTCTACCAGTTTCTACCGCTCGCGCTGACTAGGGCGTCCTACAGCCAGACCTGCTCTGATACCAAGCCTGTGGCACCCCGGCTCAGAGAAACCGGAACGCCTCGTATTCCAGCCCAGAGATCGAGGAAAAGTCTCTGGAATACGACACTGCTTGACATAGAACAAATCAGCTCTTATTACAAGAATAATAATACAAGGTTCTGATGTTACAAAGAAGCACATCAGCACGGTGACACTATGCCTGCGGTACTATACTTGCTCTATGCTAGTAGTGAAACAACTTGTAGCAACGGAAAACTTCTAGCAGCGGAACAACGACGAAGGTGGTGAACTCCACTCCGCAGGGACTCTGGCTGGGACACGATCTAGCTCGCACGCACGGCAACCATCGACAAGCAATCAAGAAATCATGGCATCACCTGCAATCTGGCATGACATGCCAGGTCAGTACATTGAATGTACTTGCAAGCTCACAACAACCATAAACATCAAGGCAAGACAATAACATAGCATTTAACAGGTTAATTAAATTAACAACTATTATGATGAAACAACTACTAAGCATAGTATGAAACTGATACAATACTAATAAATCACCATCTCAAATCTCCATACCATATCACTCTTGGCTAACCGGCCAAGCAATATACCATCTCGATCACTTCATGATCAAAACCAAACGGTGATCATTCCGGCGATCACTACCACGACCAACACTTGGTCACAAACGGTGATCCTTCCGGCGGTCACTACCACGACCAACACTTGGTCTCCAACATCATCATCAACATCCTGCCAATCTATACTACCCAACATATCAACATATAAATCACCTATAAGTCATTCCGTCATGTGAGTGTTGATCGAACGGTGTGACCTAGTACGAACCCGTGCCCATGACCAAGAACGCGGCTATCGATAGATTTAAATACACTCTACAGAGGTAGCGCACTATACCCACACCACAGAACCCATGGCCTCACACTCCCATTCAGGCGGATCGACGGCGTTCCGACAAAGCCGATCTACTATCATGACACTCTCCCGGCCACTCCGACTCACTCCCCACAGGGCTAGTCCTGGGTCACCCCGTGTCTGCCAAAGACACAACGACCACCGTCATGGCCAAAACGTCCCTCACGGGGACCGGGTCCATAACAACAACAACGGGCACACAAGGTTATGTCTGCTTACCGGGCCATGGTACCGCACGCCCATAACCTTCCCTCATTGGAGGCACTGGTGAGAGGCATGACAATAGACCACCTTAGGGCCTTCCCATAAAGGAAAATGTGGTTGCACTGGAGAAAGCCCGGTTCGGTGGCACCTGACCAACTTAATGACGGAATTTATCCCCAAAATGTAATAGTAATGACTGATACTCCGATATCATCCATCTACCTATAATCCAAGTCATAGCAATATCCAACAAATAATCCAAAGCTTAAAATATTCATATCAAAATACTCCAAGGATAGTCTAACATTACTATCATGATGAATCCAAGAATGATAAGACTACTACTCAAATATCAAGAGCTATCTATCCAACTATGATCCACGTGCAAGCATCATTTCCATCATCATACTCCAAAACATAATATCAACTAGCATCATGATGAAACTAACACTAGCCACTAATAATCCAAAGGCAACATGATATCCAAAGTAATAATCCAAATCATAATACCATCATGACATAATCATAATTGCCACCAAGAATCCAAAGGCAACATGCCATCCAAAGTAATACTCCAAAGCATAATACCAACATGTCATCCACATAATCATCAAAATATAAGTCCTAGAACTCCAAGCAATATCATGGCAACATCAACATCGAAGCAATACTCCAAGAAATGCCATGAACAAATCATACATAGCTAGTGCAATATTTTAAACAAGTTCAAATAACTTAAACCATGCTACTGCATTATAATCTTGCAAATGGAGGGTGTGGCTTGCCTGGGGTGGAAGAAATCACCGAGAAGAAGTGCGAGAGGCTCGCGGAAAGAATCACCGGAAACGTACTCTCTCGGAGGGGGCTGAATAAGGGCAGGGGTAAAATGGTAATTTTTGGAATGTCAAAACATGGTGAAAAGGATTCCATCAGAAAGGTCTTGACGAAACGAAGAAGTGGGCTTTGGAATCACCTCAATCGGAGTTACGAGTGAAAAGTTGTGAGGTGATGAAGATCAGGGACTTTTCGGCAAAAATATCATCACAAACAAGTCCCTAAGTGGATAAGGAAAAAACGGGTTTTGAGAAAAGACGCTTTCGTGAGATGAAAACTTACTTATGCCTGAAAAAGAAACGGAATGCGCTTTCGGTTAAGGGAAAGCGTACTCCACGAAATACGTCTCCACTTAACCACGTCAGCGGGTCGGCCCGGTCAACGCGTGAGGCTGACGTGCGGGACCCACTGGCAGGGGGAGGGGGAAGGCGTCATCTTCGCACTACAAAAAAAAGACACATTTGTGACATGTTGGGCCGAACGAATTTTTTTTCTATCATACATATGACACTTCTATGACGATAATTGTGACAAAACCCGGTATCATCATAGATGTGGTGGGCTCCTACTTCTATGACAAAAAATCATGACAAAAAATGGGCTTTTCATCCTAGGCGGGCCGGAGACGCAGCTGGATGACATTCTTTGGGCCGTCCATGACGGAAAAAACGATGGAGGGGTTCCTGTGGAGGGGTGGTTGAACAGGACCCCGTGGTGTGGAGGGCTGGATGAACAGTAGACGGTGGAGGGGTGGTTGAACAGTAGGCGGTGGCGTAGCGCGCGGTGGAGGCTGGATGAACAAGAGCCCGTGGAGGCTGGAGGAGGTCGGCGGTGGAGATGAACAGAGTCCCGTGGAGTCCTGTTTTGCGGTACGCCACACCCCTCCTGATGAACAGGACCCCCGTTTCGACCATAGCGCTCCAACACAAGTCCGTTTCCTCCATTTTGCGGTACGCCACACCCCTCCCGATGAACAGGACCCCTGTTTCGACCGTAGGAGGTCCGTTTCCTCCGTTTTGCGGTACGCCACACCCCTCCTGATGAACAGGATCCCGTTTCGAACGTGGCTGGTCGAACACAAGGCCGTTTCCTCCGTTCTGCGGTATGCCAGGCCTCGTTTCCATCGCCTATTCCATCCAAGCCCTCCCGATGAACACGACGCATTCCGTTGCCTCCCCATGAACACGACGACGACGATATTTCTCCGTTCTGACCCAGCCATGTACACGAACCCCGCCCGTATGTACACATACGTGGCCGTATATTCTTTCTTGTACATGTAAATGCTACGTGCGCGCCTCTACTATGACACGTGCACGCCTCTACTATGACACGTGCGCGCCTCTACATCGACCAGTATGTACGTACACGTTCGCGACCAAAATGACAACGCTACGTACGCTTCGACCAGGTGGGTCCCGACTGTCAGGCACTTCCTTGCCTGCAAAGATGTAGCTGGTCGGTCCCAGCAGTCAGGGGGCGAATCATTTTTTTCCCGGACGCACTTCCTTGCGTGCGAAGATGTAGCTGGTGGCTCCCAGCAGTCAGGGGGAAACGTTTTTTTGCGAAATACAGTGGCCCATCTCATGGGTCCCAGCTGTCAGGTAGAGGAATCATTATTTTCCACGTAATAAGGAGGCACTTCCTTGCTGAGGCCATGGACCCAGCTGCCAGCCTCTCCACGTACAGTCCACGTCCGATGGAAGTCGTTCCTTGACCACGTTGACCACGCCGCACCGAGAGCACCAGGGCGGTGGACGATGGTGAGGCCTAGGAAGGGGACGACACGGAGGCAGGGAAGACTCGGCAGTTGTTTCCCACGCGGAGGGGAGTACGACTGTACGAGGGTTTACTGGTTCGTCTGCCGTCGCCGGAGAATAATAGTAGGTGTGGGTGAGTAGAGGGATGGCTAGGCCAGCGATGGGAGTACGGTCGGGCGGTGAGGCCTGCGCGGCAGCACAGCCGGCCGCGAGGAGGAGGGAGCAGGCAATCCCGCCGGCGCTTGTTTGAGCGGCTGGAGCAAGAAGAGCAGAGATTGAAGAAGCACGATGGCCATTGGATGGACATCCAACAGTCAGTGCTTGTGCGTCAACCTTTTTTTAGGAAAGCCTCAAATCTGTGGAAAACAGCATACAACCCATCTGCCATTATTTCTAATAATTTACAGCCCATTTGCTAATCCTTAAGGTTTTTTTGGAGCCCATATTCTTTTTGTTTGCATTACAGCCCATATTGTGGCAACAGTTAAAAAATTATACGAAATTTTGTATATTTTGGTGCAGTCCGAACTGTTTTTAATCCTGAAATTTCGACTCACATTCAAACTGATTTTAAAAATAAATGTATATCAATATAAAATCCATCAAATTCTCCATGCATAAAAATTAATGTAATTTAAAATCTTGAAATGAAAAAAAAATATTTGAAACTAATTGCCGGTTTGATGTGTTTTAAAAATGTACAACCCATTTCTCATTACTGATGGGCCATTTTCTCGGCCAGCCAAATGAAAGCTCTCCTCGTCTTCAAAGATTTGCAGCCCAACAGGCCTGACAAAGCGACTTACTTGGCAAATCGCAAAAAAACTGGGCTGTGGCCGTGGACCCAGCTGTCAGCCTCTCCACGTACAGTACTCTTCCGATGGAAGTCGTTCCTTGACCACGTTGACCACGCCACGTGGAGAGCACCACGGCAGTGGACGACGGCGAGGCCTAGGAAGGGGACAATGCGGCAGTGGAAGCCCGCGTGGAGAGGACTATGAGGGTTCATTGGTTCGGCTACAGTCTGAGGCTGCCGTTGCCACAGGGCCTGGCCAGGGGTGGGAATAGTAGGGGGCGGTGAGGCCTCTGCGGCAGCACAGCCAGCCACGGGAGGCAGGAGCATGCGGCACGACCGACGTTGCTTTGGGCGGCTGGATCAAGAAGACCAGAGGTTGAAGAAGCACTACGGCCGTTGGATGGACATCGTATGGTCACTGGAGCTAGAATCGTTCATATTGACTAAGTTGACAAAGCCCTTCGTCCCAGTCAACTTAGTAGGCCCACAAGTCAGCCTCCCAGCAAGGTGGGTCCTAGCTAGCCGGGGGAGTATTCATTTTTTTGTGCGTAATAAGGAGGCACTTCCGGTGGGTCTGAGCTGACAGCAGGGGGAACGTTTTTTTCGCAACATACGGTGGCCCGTCCGGTGGGTCCCAGCAGTCAGGGGGAAGCGATTTTTTTCGCAAAATACTGGTGGCCCGTCCAGTGGGTCCCCGCTGTCAGGTGGAGGAATAATTATTTTCCGCGTAATAAGGAGGCACTTCCTTGCGGCTGCCGTGGACCCAGCTGTCAGCCTCTCCTCGTATAGTACTCTTCCGATGGAAGTCGGTCGTTGACCATGTTGACCACGCCACGCCGAGAGCACCAGGGCGGTGGACAACGGCGAGTACTAGGAAGGGGCCGACTCGGAGCCGGGGAAGACGCAACAGTGGATGCCCACGCGAAGAGGAGTACGAGGGTTCACTGGTTTGGCTGCGGTGTGAGGCTGCTGTCGCCGCAGAATAACAGGGGGTGTGGGTGGGTAGAGGGATTGTCTGGCCAGCGGTGGGAGTAGTAGGGGCGGTGAGGCCTCCGCGGCATCACAGCCGGCCACGGGAGGCAGGAGCACGCGGCATGACCAACGCTGGTTTGGGCGGCTAGAGCAAGAAGACCAGAGGTTGAAGAAGCACTACGGCCATTGGATGAACATCGTATGGTAACGTCATGTATTTTGCGCGTAATAAGGAGGCATTTCCTTGTGTCCGGCCATAGACCCAGCTGTCAACCTCTCCACGCACAGTCTACTTCTGATAGTGTCGTTTGTTGACCACGTTGACCACGCCGCGCCGAGGGTATCCAAAGTTGTGGACAACGGCGAGGCCCCGGACAGCAATGAGCCGGAGATGGGAAGACACGGGAGTAGAGTCGCAGACAGAGAGGTGTACGAGGGTTAACTAGTTCTAGTGTGGTGTGGTTTGGCAGTCGGTGGAGAAGAACAGGAGGTGTGGAGGGGTGGAGGGATGGCCTGGCCAACGGTGGAGTAGCGCTTCATAGCGAAGCGTGCTAAACAGAGCTGCTAGCAGCAGGAGGCGGGAGGTGGTCCCGGCAGCGCTGGAGGAAGAAGACGAGAGATTGAAGATGGATGCCGGTCATTGGATGTAAATTGTCAGGACCCCGATCCTAAGTCACACCGATCTAGCATGTAACACTTCATATCACTTTGCGGCCTCACGCACGGTATTCCCATGGGTGGCACCTTACCTGGCCCGGGACCGTTTGTGCCTTTTGGCTCACGTATATGATAATGTCGCTAGCATCCATATGATAGAGAACCCGGGCTAACATGGCTAGTCATGAACCCAAAGCGGCACCAACCTATGGGGACAGGCATACATGAATCACATCGAGCATGTCGGTCAGCAGCATGTGAATCCGGGCTGTAGCACTGGGCTAACAGGACTCCGGATGTCACCGCATGACATTTCCCCGAAGGGACAGACACAGGAACGAAGTGAAACACATGCCGGCCAGTCAAGTGTCCTGAGCAGTAGTGCTGGGCTAGCAGGACTCCGGTGAAACGAGCTGTAGCGGACTACTATGGCTCATGGAAGAACTAGACTACATTTCCCCATAAGAGATGCTGCCAAGGATAAACAACTAGATTGTCGGATCCCACACATACCAAGCATTTCAATCATACACACAATATGCTCGATATGTGTAAATACAACATGGCATCACAACATAACTCTACCACTCAAGTATTTATTCATTAGGCTCCGAGGAGCGAGATATTACAAACCTGGGTCTCATGACCCAACAATCATAGCATACAAATCGAAGCACATGCGAAAGCTTAAGATGTCTGAGTACAGACATCTACAAATGAAAAAGGCTAAGAAGCCTGACTATCTACCAGATCCTGCCGAGGGCACAAGATCGTAGCTGAGGTATCAAGCTAAACATCGGAGTCCACGTGGAACTACTAGCGAGACTGAAGTCTCTCTGCAAAACATAAATTAAGCAAACGTGAGTACAAATTTACCCTGCAAGACTTACATCAAAACTATCTACATATGCATCGGTATCAATAAAGGGGGTGGTGGAGTTTAACTGCAGCAAGCCAGCTTTGACTCAGTTGCTAACCTGAACTACGACTGCAAGCAACTCTTTTGATGTGGAGCACACGAGTCCACATATTCACCATTCAATACACCACTATGGATCCGCTCCCGTCTTCCTACGAGAACGCCATCCATAGCACTCACGCTTATCTTGCGCATTTTAGAGTATCCACTTTCACTTGTCTATGAACTATGCAAGGGGTCCAAGTTTCCATATCCGAGGAATCCGGCTATTTGAATAGATAATGATAACCCTGCAGGGGTGTACTTCTTCACACACGCTCCCACCACTTACCGTCGTTTACACGACATGTACCCGGCAATCTTCAAGCGGAAGCCCAATGAGGGTGTCAGCCACGGCCTACCTAAACACTCAAGTCTCTGGTCCAGGTTTATCACCTATCCAGGTTCCATCCGTAGGGAGTCCGGCCGAGGTTTCCACATACGGCCCCGAACGATGTGTACAGGGTTCCGAGACACCAAACGGGTGCCCGGCATGCCAGGCCACGGTGTATCTACCGCAACATAGCCCACCCCTGGGGTTAGTGCTACGCACGGCCGCCAACACATATCCTACAAACACCAGAAACTAGTTGCAACTCCTGGACAGAGACTAGGGTGATTAAGAAGCCGAGAGGGTCAATTAAGGATCCCAATGAGTGGTAGTAGTTGTTCATTGATCACAGACACAGAACTCAGTTTCTAAGAACGGTTTCAATGAGACAACCCACCATGTACTCCTACATGGCCTCTCACGGCTAACTTTACCAAATCGTGTTCACACACTTAGCTCACACACAGTAGGACATGTTCCTCACCATTCCAATTCATTCTCGATGAATCAGACCCGACACAACTCTATGCAATAGCAGGCATGACAAACAAACATGAATGAGTAGGCACATCAGGGCTCAAACAACTCCTACTCATGCTACTGGGTTTCATCTATTTACTGTGGCAATGACAGGTCATGCAGAGGAAAGGGGTTCACCTACCGTAGCAAGTAACAGATGAATCGTTGTTGCCCTAATGCAGTAAAAGAGAGCAGGAGCGAGAGAGTGGGATTGTATCGGAATGAACAAGGGGGTTTTGCTTGCCTGGCACTCCTGAAGACAATATAGTTCTTCGTCGGTGTCATCGATCTCATCGTCGAAACCACGTCTATCAAGAGGGGACAAATACCGGCAACAGAGAAAGAAACACAATCAATGCAATGCACAATATGATGCATGATCATGACATGTCAATATGCTGTGGTTTGAGCTAATGCAACTAGCAACCATATTAAATGAAGTTGGTTTGAACCAAGGGTTCAAATTCAAACTACATATGTGCTTATTTATTTGTCATTTATGCAAATTGCCCCGTACAGCAACCCTAGGTTGTTCAAACATGCATGCAAATGCCATAAACAGATTCCTTGACTTTTTCTGATAATTTTTCATATATAATTTATCTTATTTGGAGTTACGATTGAATTTCTATGATTTTTGGAAGTTTAGGGGATTTTCTGAAAATAATTAAATAATTTAGATTTATTTAAAATACAAAAAAGCATTACTGCGTCAGCCTTGCATCTTGCTGATGTCACCAGGTCAACGGGGCCGGTCCAAGTCAAACCTGACCAATGGGGCCCACAGGTCAGTGACTCAGGGCCAGTTAGTGTCGCTGACAGGTGGCCCTGGTCAACTGCCACATCAGCACGTTCAAAACTAACGCGTGGGGCCACTGTGGTTAGTTAATCCTAAGAAGTAACTAAACCAGGTTTAATTAGGCCGCGGGGCCCGGCTGTCAGTGTCACTAAGCACTAACTAACTGTGTCATTAACCCTAACTAGTCTACCACGTCACTGGATTAACTCCGGCGATAACCGGAGCTCGGCGGCGTCGCTCGTCCCGGCGATTCCGGTGATGGGAGGAGGCGGGGTTGGGCTCGTTGGAACGCCCGCAAAGTAGCACGTCCAACGGTGGTGGTGGCAGGTGCTGGGGCGGCCGGAGACGACCGCGGCGAGCTCAAAGGCGGCGGCCGGAGTTCGGGTGACGACTGATTCGTCGCTGCGGTGTGAAAATCGACTGGTTCTTGATGCCTACGATACATACGCATGCCCACAATCCCTTTGGACACACTGGCACGACCAAAATGTCGCCGGAGCAACTCCGGCAACGAGCCCGTGCGAAGGCGGGATTTGGCCACGATGGGAGTCGTAGATAGAGGGCGAGAGGAGCAGCGGGGTTAGGGGGAAAAGAGAGAGGAGCTCACGGCGGTTGCTACGGTGGCCTCGGCGAGCTTGGGGAGGGGATGATGAGGTCGTGCGGCCGCCGGCAATCTCGGGGCAGAGACAGGGTGTCCGGCGTCGTGCGAGCTGACGGAGAGACACGGGAGTTGGAGGCGGAGCCCGTGGACTGCTCGGAGAGGCGAGGGGAGCTCGGTGGCCACGGGGACAGCGGGCGGCGGCGACGGTGGTGCTCGGGCGCGAGAGGGAGAGAGGACCAGAGGAGGGGAGAGGCACTGGAGAGAGCTCGAGGGGGTCGGGGAGGTTGCATGGCGTCGCGGGGAGGGTCCAGAGCGATGAGGGGGCAGCCAGGCAGGGTGGAGGTGGCCGAGCGTGTGCCGGCGTGCGGCGGACACACGACTCACGTCCTTTTGGCGTGAGGTGGGAGACAACTGGCAGCGGTGGTGGGCTGGGCCAGCTGCTGGGCTGCACAATAGAGGCCTTTGAGCTGGCTACGGCTGAGCCTCTCAGGTAAGGCCAGGTGAGTTCTGCCCTTTCTAATTTTATCTCTGTTTTGTTTGTTTTTATTTATACATTTTGCCACTGATTCAAAATTCAAAACAAATCCAAAACAGGGCAACATCTTCTAAATACTTTTATGTTGCCATGATGGACTTTTCCAGAGGCACATAAATAATTCTAGGGCCTTTTGAATTATATTCTATAAAAATGAATATAATCAAAAACTCAAATACTTATTGATTTAATTTCAAAGTCCCAAAATAATTCCTTAAAAAATGTTCACTATTCTTGGTTTGGTCTCAAAGCCTTGCCAAATTAATCAAACATTTATGAAGTCATTTTGGAAGCAATGAATGCAATTTAAAGGGTTCTTGCCCTTCTTTTAAAATGATTTCTGAGGCTTTCAATTTCCTCATTTCAAGTTTCTTGAAAATAACAGGATGCATGATGCTCACTGATGCAACTATCTGCAACCAATGCTAGGGCTGTGACAACTCACCCCCACTAAACAATAATCTCGTCCCGAGATTCAAGACGTGAGGTAGGAAGACAGAGGGAGCACAAGCTAACACGGTCTTCACGATCCAGGTTGCACTTCATAGGAACGTTGACACGATCACCATCTTTGTCTCGATGTCTTGCTCTGAGAACTCCATCCAACACGATAACGGAAAGAAAAGAAACTCTCGAAGAATCGATCTTCTCGAAGATCAAGAAACCGACGATCAACTCTCAGAATGAGACATGGCGACATCTGTCGAGATGAGACACGATACACACATCAAGAATGATGGAAATGAGCATATGACAAGGTTTAATTAAGTAGCGGAATTCCCACACCTAGGAGGGTGGTGAACGGTGTCAACGTAGCGAGGAGTTGGGTTGCCATGATACCACAACGAGACACCTCAAAGAATGTGACTCGCAGAGATATTCCCTTAAGTGGCAAAAAGAATTACTTTTGATCCATAGATCATTGAAACTCTTCATTCCAGCTTAAGGCAATTTACAACTTATCATTTGAAATAGCTCAAGGAAATGGCATACTCAGACTAGGATGGATGATGTGGACTACCTTGTTGAAGACAACGCAAGGGATGATTTTGCTTGCGCGTGCTCTCAGGAACTTGAGCATTTCCATATTCATCAAGGTTCTACCAACATCCGTGTCGAGGATCTTGGCAACACATCATACTACCTTGACCAATAGTGATGGACAATGCAGATGCAAAGAAAGACACCCCTTTCTCAGATTTCACCTTAGCGAGGCCAAGGGAACGAAATCTGGATGTTCGACCGAGAGACATTTAGCACCCCGCTTCTAATGTTCTCCTTGATGTGCTAGCGCAACCCATTTGTAGATATGGTTTGATAACTAGAAGATCAAGTAAAAGGTCGGACTTCGGAAGTTTAAGAATCCATAAGGAATAACTACGGAGGAAGATCCTGCGAGATCCTTATGGGGAGGTGACCAACTTCTTCAACCAAGATATTAAAATAATAGACCTTCTGGCTAGGTGGGTTGGCCACGACATCCACGTTACCGGGTTACCGAGAGACCAATATTATAATTCTTGGGACACGTTCCAACCATCACATCTGCCTGAGATTCAGATCTGGTTGGTGTCAGGATATTCCAGACTCATCGAATCTAGAAAGAAAAGTGAAAGTTTGCAACACAAATCAACGAGATGATGTTGCGAGATTCTCGGGAAATGAACTACGATAGCAAGCTCCAGAACATGAGCTGGTCCTGCTAAACACATGTGAACATGTTGTCCTAGACAAGCATGACCACATAGTAGTCTTATAGTAAAACACTACCGAGTTCAGATTGGGAACCATCATCAAGGATAACGAAGTCCTATCATAGGTCATGACTAGCTCTTATGAAGGAACTCCTTCTTCTTGAACAAATCAATCAGTGGCTTGGTGTGCTAGGGATACGTATGGAATGAAGATGATCAGTCTATCAGACCATAGAATACTTCGCACGTGCATGACTGACTTGGGATGATTCCAGAGGAGGTAAAACAAGCCTTCTCAAATTCATGGCGGCAACTTGCATCAAGTGCACATGAATTAGAGGGACTCACTTCTTTCGTCCAAACATATGCTTCACGAACGGGTCATGAAGAAAATGCTTACACAAGTTTCCAACACTAGTGTAATGTTCAACCAAATCATGGAGGAGGCCAAGATGTTGTCGATGGGCTCAACAACAATTCATCCAGGTTTCCGTATAAATGGAACTCCACAATCATGTGAACAAGGTGTTAGCATTAGTCAGACCCAAAAGATATAATGGTGTATGCTCAAGGAACAACCACGAGTAAGACAACATTATGATTATCGTTGGTTCTGATTTGACTTGACGGTAGCCCATACTCAAGTCAAAGTTTTGACAAGGCAATAGATCCAACAATTGATCCGGAGGACCAATCGATGAAGATATCATCTTTCTTCAACACACACACACAACACAAGACATCCCTTTAATGAACTAAGTTAGACAAGCTTTTATCTTCCAACTCTCCAAGTTGTTGTTTAGCTTAACCAACTAGCTCAGGGATACCCAACACAGGTTCTTGGAGAAGGGGTGGTTACAAGAAACCAACTTGATCACGAACTCAACATAGCGGTCAGGTGACAACCTGGTAATACTTCCGAGAAGATATTCGGAACATCATGAACCACCGATATGACTAAGCTTGAGAACAATCTTGCTTTTCAGAGCAAGATGATATGAATAAATAAGCAAGGGATTGAATAATCCTAACTCATTGATCGAAGAGTGCACCAAAAATAAGGACTAGGAAGCACGATCCATCTTAGGATGATGGTTCAATAACCAACATGCTAAGAATGAAATTATTGTCCATTAGCTACCAAGCAACGGGGTTGCTAGTAGTATTGATTTCACACATCATGGTTCACTTGTCGTCATTCCGGTTGCGACAACACGGGACCGAGGAATGAAACAATGATAGCGAGAAGTATCACTGCGTCAAGAATTCATAAGACATGGTGCAATTCTCATGAAAATCCTGACATGAAGGGGGTAATATTCCAGGGTAGAACAGAGCAAAAGCTGGATTAGCATTTGATCTGCAAAACACAACTACTTTGACCCAATCCTGGATATGGATGAGGTACTAGAGTTTGTTTCTCCTAGTCATTCTGATATAGAATGGCTTAACGGACCACAAGAATGATAGCATCGATAACACGGATGCACAATTACTCCTGACTATCAATTGATAGACGATGGTCGGAATACAAATGAAGAGGGACAACTCAATAGGACATATATCTTTCTGAGTTGTGGATGCATAGATTAATATGTTGAACCAAGTTCAACAAGTTTCTTCCAGATAACGCATGCAGAAAGGTAGAACTGGCAGAATCACAATTATGAATGGAGAACTCCTCAGGAGTACTCTGATTGTGATATTTTGGTTCAAAGAACTTCCGCCTTAATGGTTCATGGTATTTGGAAGAAGGAAATACCACAGACCTCGAGGACTATCACATGGTTACTAATATCTTAAGGGAACTAGCAAATACAAACAACATGAAGTAGGGTGAATCTCGGATTCAAAACCCAGTAGTAGAATACCTACTAACTAAATAACATCACGGGATGCTTTCAAGAAAGGTAGCCAAAATTTTCACACTGGGGATATAAAGCATAGATTAGTGAGTGGTTCGCTAGAATGCCTAGGGTCATAATACTAGCTCCAACATATATGTCAAGGCAATGGAGTACCTCAACAGACCGATTAGTGTGCTTAATCTGGCCCAAAAGGACATCGGAGACGGGATGAAGAGATTTGCAAATGCATCAGACTGTTTAGAAACCCGGGATAACTCGGACAGCATAACGACTGTAAATGCTCAAAAATATTTGAGACATCCTGCAAAATAGTGGCATAACCACTCAACATCACAATATCAAGGTTCCGAGACCAATTATGAACACACGGAAGTACTAGAAACTGAACCGCGGCATGAATCCATCAATCCTATAAGTCAATGGGTTAGTAACACGTCATCCTGATAGATAGATGAGAAGGCCTAGTATCTAAACCCCGTAGAAAGGAAGAGGGTGACTCAGATCAGAGGGCATGAGATATAAGGAGTAAAAAGAGCCTTACGTGCCATCCCACAATCAATTCCCTTATATAACTAAAGCATTTCTAGACTCAACTTCGACCAGTCCGGCTTGGTAACCCTACAGGCAGTCAGGCTCTGATACCAAAGCTGTCAGGACCCCAATCCTAAGTCACACCGATCTAGCATGTAACACTTCATATCACTTTGCGGCCTCACACATGGTATTCCCACGGGTGCCAGCTTACCTGGCCCGGGACCGTTTGCGCCTTTTGGCTCACGTATATGATAATGTCGCTAGCATCCATATGATAGAGAACCCGGGCCGACATGGCTAGTCGTGAACCCAAAGCGGCACCAACCTATGGGTACAGGCATACATGAATCACATCGAGCATGTCGGTCATCAACGTGTGAATCCGGGCTGTAGCACTGGGCTAACAGGACTCCGGATATCACTGCGTGACATTCCCCCGAAGGGACAGACACAGGAACGAAGTGAAACACATGCTGGCCAGTCAAGTGTCTTGAGCAGTGGTGCTGGGCTAGCAGGACTCCGGTGAACCGGGCTGTAGCGGACTACTATGGCTCATGGAAGCACTAGACTACATTTCCCCATAAGAGAGGCTGCCAAGGATAAACAACTAGATTGTCGGATCCCACACATACCAAGCATTTCAATCATAGACACAATATGCTCGATATGTGTAAATACAACATGGCATCACAACATAACTCTACGACTCAAGTATTTATTCATTAGGCTCCGAGGAGCGAGATATTACAAACTTGGGTCTCATGACCCAACAATCATAGCATACAAATCAAAGCACATGCGGAAGCTTAACATGTCTGAGTACAGACATCTACAAATGAAAAAGGCTAAGAAGCCTGACTATCTACCAGATCCTGCCGAGGGCACAAGATCGTAGCTGAGGTATCAAGCTAAACGTCGGAGTCCACGTGGAACTACTAGCGAGACTGAAGTCTCTCTGCAAAACATAAATTAAGCAAACGTGAGTACAAATGTACCCAGCAAGACTTACATCAAAACTATCTACATATGCATCGGTATCAATAAAGGGGGTGGTGGAGTTTAACTGCAGCAAGCCAGCTTTGACTCAGTGGCTAACCTGAACTACGACTGCAAGCAACTCTTTTGAGGTGGCGCACACGAGTCCACATATTCACCATTCAATACACCACTATGGATCCGCTCCCGTCTTCCTATGAGAATGCCATCCATAGCACTCACGCTTATCTTGCGCATTTTAGAGTATCCACTTTCACTTGTCTATGAACTATGCAAGGGGTCCAAGTTTCCATATCCGAGGAATCCGGCTATTCGAATAGATAATGATAACCCTGCAGGGGTGTACTTCTTCACACACGCTCCCACCACTTACCGTCGTTTACACGACATGTACCCGGCAATCTTCAAGCGGAAGCCCAATGAGGGTGTCAGCCACGGCCTACCTAAACACTCAAGTCTCTGGTCCAGGTTTATCACCTATCCAGGTTCCATCCGTAGGGAGTCCGGTCGAGGTTTCCACATACGGCCCCGAACGATGTGTACAGGGTTCCGAGACACCAAACGGGTGCCCGGCATGCCAGGCCACGGTGTATCTACCGCAACATAGCCCACCCCTGGGGTTAGTGCTACGCACGGCCGCCAACACATATCCTACAAACACCAGAAACTAGTTGCAACTCCTGGACAGAGACTAGGGTGATTAAGAAGCCGAGAGGGTCAATTAAGGATCCCAATGAGTGGTAGTAGTTGTTCATTGATCACAGACACAGAACTCAGTTTCTAAGAACGGTTTCAATGAGACAACCCACCATGTACTCCTACATGGCCTCTCACGGCTAACTTTACCAAATCGTGTTCACACACTTAGCTCACACACAGTAGGACATGTTCCTCACCATTCCAATTCATTCCCGATGAATCAGACCCGACACAACTCTATGCAATAGCAGGCATGACAAACAAACATGAATGAGTAGGCACATCAGGGCTCAAACAACTCCTACTCATGCTACTGGGTTTCATCTATTTACTGTGGCAATGACAGGTCATGCAGAGGAAAGGGGTTCAACTACCGTAGCAAGTAACAGATGAATCGTTGTTGCCCTAATGCAGTAAAAGAGAGCAGGAGCGAGAGAGTGGGATTGTATCGGAATGAACAAGGGGGTTTTGCTTGCCTGGCACTCCTGAAGACAATATAGTTCTTCGTCGGTGTCATCGATCTCATTGTCGAAACCACGTCTATCAAGAGGGGACAAATACCGGCAACAGAGAAAGAAACACAATCAATGCAATGCATAATATGATGCATGATCATGACATGTCAATATGCTGTGGTTTGAGCTAATGCAACTAGCAACCATATTAAATGAAGTTGGTTTGAACCAAGGGTTCAAATTCAAACTACATATGTGCTTATTTATTTGTCATTTATGCAAATTGCCCCGTACAGCAACCCTAGGTTGTTCAAACATGCATGCAAATGCCATAAACAGATTCCTTGACTTTTTCTGATAATTTTTCATATATAATTTATCTTATTTGGAGTTACGGTTGAATTTCTATGATTTCTGGATGTTTAGGGGATTTTCTGAAAATAAATAAATAATTTAGATTTATTTAAAATACAGAAAAGCATTACTGCGTCAGCCTTGCATCATGCTGACATCACCAGGTCAACGGGGCCGGTCCAAGTCAAACCTGACCAATGGGGCCCACAGGTCAGTGACTCAGGGCCAGTTAGTGTCGCTGACAGGTGGCCCTGGTCAACTACCACATCAGCACGGTCAAAACTAATGCGTGGGGCCACTATGGTTAGTTAATCCTAAGAAGTAACTAAACCAGGTTTAATTAGGCCGCGGGGCCCGGCTGTCAGTGTCACTAAGCACTGACTAATTGCGTCATTAACCCTAACTAGTCCACCACGTCACTGGATTAACTTCGGCGATAACCGGAGCTCGGCGGCGTCGCTCGTCCCGGCGATTCCGGTGACGGGAGGAGGCGGGGTTGGGCTCGTTGGAACGCCCGCAAAGCAGCACGTCCAACGGTGGTGGTGGCAGGTGTTGGGGCGGCCGGAGACGACCGCGGCGAGCTCAAAGGCGGCGGCCGGAGTTCGGGTGACGACTAATTCGTCGCTGGGGTGTGAAAATCGGCTGGTTCTTGATGCCTACGATACATACGCATGCCCACAATCCCTTTGGACACACTGGCACGACCAAAATGTCGCCGAAGCAACTTCGGCAACGAGCCCGTGCGGCGGCGGGATTTGGCCATGGTGGGAGTCGCAGCTAGAGGACGAGAGGAGCAGCGGGGTTAGGGGGAAAGAGAGAGGAGCTCACGGCGGTTCCTACGGTGGCCTCGGCGAGCTCGGGGAGGGGATGATGAGGTCATGCGGCCACCGGCGATCTCGGGGCAGAGACGACGAAGATGGCGGGGTAGAGGGCGAGGCAGGTCGTCCGGCGTCGTGCGAGCTGACGGAGAGACGCGGGAGGTGGAGGCGGAGCCCGTGGACTGCTCGGAGAGGCGAGGGGAGCTCGGTGGCCACGGGGACAGCGGGCGGCGACGACAGTGGTGCTCGGGCGCGAGAGGGAGAGAGGACCAGAGGAGGGGAGAGGCACGGGAGAGAGCTCGAGGGGGTCGGGGAGGTTGCGTGGCATCACGGGGAGGGTCCAGAGCGACGAGGGGGCAGTCAAGCAGGGTGGAGGTGGCCGAGCGTGCGCCGGCGTGCGGCGGACACACGCCTCGCGTCCTTTTGGCGCGAGGTGGGAGACGACTGGCAGCTGTGGTGGGCTGGGCCAGCTGCTGGGCTGCACAGTACTGGCCTCTGGGCTGGCTACGGCTGGGCCTCTCAGGTAAGGCCAGGTGAGTTCTGCCCTTTCTAATTTTGTCTCTGTTTTGTTTGTTTTTATTTATACATTTTGCCACTGATTCAAAATTCAAAACAAATCCAAAACAGGGCCAAGCCTTCTGAATATTTTGATGTTGCCATTATGGACTTTTCCAGAGGCACATAAATAATTCCAGGGCCTTTTGAATTATATTCTATAAAAATGAATATAATCCAAAACTCAAATACTTATTAATTTAATTTCAATGTCCCAAAATAATTCCTTCAAAAATGTTAACTATTTTTGGTTTGGTCTCAAAGCCTTGCCAAATTTATCAAACATGTATGAAGTCATTTTGGAAGCAATGAATGCAATTTAAAGGGTTCTTGCCCTTCTTTTAAAATGATTTTTGAGGCTTTCAATTTCCTCATTTCAAGTTTCTTGAAAATAACAGGATGCATGATGCTCACTGATGCAACTATCTGCAACCAATGCTAGGGCTGTGACATAAATTCAACGGCTAACATGTCAGAATCATTTGTTGACTAAATTGACAATGACTTGCATTGGCTTCGACCTATTGGCCCACATTTCAGCCTCCAAAAATGTGGCACGTATTTAACCCATTTTTTCAGAATTTACAGTCTTTTTTTTCATAGCAGAATTTACAGTCAATTTGATCTTTTTTTTGAATTACAGCCAATAGCTGGGCTGGGTGAACAAATAATGTAGCGTCCATGCGGCCCGTTTATTTTATTTCCTGAAAAATTACAGCCCATTTGCACTTTCTCGAAATACACGATTTTGCTGGGCTGATTCTAATTATAATGTTGGGTTGGGCCAGCAATGTTATCAGGAAATAAAAAGGGGTTGAGAATTTTGTTATAAATATATTTAAATAACAAGTGATATTATTACATTCGTCCTTAAATCTTACCAAGCTTTTGTACACAATCACTAGGATTTTCGTGCCAAAACAATCCAGGATTTTATTTGTTATAAGAAATTGTTTTTATAATTTAATAGGATCTGGGATATTGTTTTCTTACATATGTAAGTATCTGTTAAATATATGATGACAATAAAAATATTATATAATAACACATAAAATAATTTTTTTATAAAAACAGGGAGCATCTCCCCGGTTCCATTGCTGAGAACGAAACCACAACATATTCTGATACAGCAGCTCAAAGAGCAGTTCGAAAGCAAAGGTAGAAAAGCTACAAACTGGGGGGGTGGATGAACAAGTTCTTTGAATAACACAAATCACCCGAGCGGTGCCAAAGGCAGAGCAGATAGAGCACTCAAATGACACAAGGAGGGTCCAGCGAAGCCTTCATGGTCTTCAGCCAAGGGGCTGTGTTAGCCTGCGGCGACCAGTAAGAAAGCGGAGACACCGGGCTGGAAGGCGTAGCATGGTGGATGTCCCTCTTTTTCGGCGCCAGGTGCCCATCATCTTCATCAGAGATCTTGAGACGATCCCACGGGTCTAGCCCCAGAGCAGGTCGAGCCTTGTTCAGCCACAAGTGATCGCCAACGGTTTCTAGAGGGATCTTGTTAGAGTTTCCACGAAGCTCATCAACTTGTCCTTGTCTGATCCGGAGGAGAGAATCACCCAGTTCCTCACCATGTTCCTGATCAACCTCAAGACCTGCGGAATGGAAATCTAGGAGGTGTTACTGAAAATCATAGCATTTCAATATTTCCAGAGGCACCAAAGGACAGCTGAGCTAACAGTGTTTAAAACTGAGCACTTTTTGGTAGCAATCCAGAATCTGGCGACAGATTTGAAGGATGAGCCAATCTGACTAGAGAAATATTCCTCAATGTGGGCCCAGAGATGTTTAGCAACTATACATTCAAAAAATAGGTGAGAACAAGACTCTTGTTCCAAGCAGTAAACACAATCAAGGGGTTTGATGATGTGTCTCTTCCTAAGGTTATCCCTAGTCATCAATTTGTTTTTGGAGAGAAGCCAGAGAAATACATGAATTTTTGGGGGAACTCTCAGTTTCCAGATAGTAGGGATAAACACGGGTTGAACCCCTCTAAAGTTGATAACATGATAGAGGGAGCTGGAGGAATACTTCCCCTTATTGTCCAGCTGCCAAATCAGGGCATCCGGCTCGGCTATAAAGGTAATGCTTTTGGCAATTTCCTCCAACTGGAACCATTGTTCCATGAGACTATCACTAAAGTTCCTTCTAAAAGTGAGTTTTAGGCATTGACCGTCCAAACTTCATTGACACTTTTGTTAAGCTCATTGCGGACAGAGTAAATAGGCCAAAATTGGACTGCTAGGGGGGGATGTGCCAAACCAAGTATCTTTCGAGAACCTGTTTCTGCTCCCATCCCCTATGTTCCATCTGTAGCCAAATTTCACAGCATGCATAATAGATTTTAATCCTTTCCAGAATCTAGAGGTCTTAGGGTTGGAGGAAGGGGCAAAAATATTAGGTTTATTTCCAAGGTATTTATGGGAAATAAGAAGCTTCCAGGGTTTCAGGTCTTCCTCATAGAATCTTTTAATCCAAGACCCTAGAAGACAGATGTTAATTTCTTGGAGGTTAGGTATGCCTAGGCCTCCAAAATCTTTTTTCATAGAGACTAGGGCCCAATTAGCAAGGTGTAGCTTCCTATTTCCCTCAAAATCATTCCACAATCAATGAGACATCTGAGAATTGATGAGGTTCACTGCCCATTTAGGGAACTTGAAGAAGGAGAGGAGATACACTGGAATGCTAGCCAAACAAGCTTGTATGAGGATCAATCTACCTCTGTAAGAGAGAGGTTTGCCCCTCCACCCAGCAATCCTTTTAATGATTTTATCCAGAAGGGTTGGATATCCTCTCTCCTCAGTTTATCATAGTGGAGAGGGATACCTAGGTACTTAATGGGGAAGTTACCTTTATTACAGACTAGAATAGAGAGGAAGTCAGCTAACTCCTGATCATCCATATTGATAGGGATGAGTTCACTTTTAGAGTAGTTGATTCTCATGCCTAAGACTTGTTCAAACCAGGTTAGAACAGTTTTCAGATTGCTAGCATGTGTGGAGTCATTGTCTAAGAAAAGGATGGTATCATCTGCAAATTGAAGGCAGATGATGCCACCAGGGCAGACCTCAGGACAGAGCCCTGCAATCAGACTATGATCAGCAGCTTTGCTCAGCATTTTATTAAGAATGTCCACTACTAAATTAAACAAAAGCAGGGAGATGGGGTCACCTTGCCTAAGGCCTTTACCAGCAAGGAAAAAATCACTTTCACAGTTATTTAACTTGACCCCAGCAGACCCCCCATGAGTAAGTTGCTGGATCCAGATCTCCTCTATGAAAGGCTTGGAAAAGATCTAAGAGATCATTTTTCATCAAGTCCCAAAAATGCTGGTAAAACAAGAAGGGAATCCCATTAGGACCTGGAGCCCCATCAGGATAAGAGCTAAAAATGGCTTCCTTCACCTCTGTCTCTGAAAAAGGGGCTTCTAGCAGCTCATTTTCAGCAGGAGAGACTTTTTCAGAAGCAGAGAAAAAAAATTTTGTAGAGAGAACCCAGAAGGGTTTTCTTTCTTAAACAGGTCTTTGTAGAAGTCACTAGCCACTTTCAGCATCTCATCTACCTCAGTAACAGGGCCATTAGGGCCATCAAGGGAGTGAATGAGGGTTTTCCTCCTCCTCTGCTTAGCTACTGCATGGAAGTAAGCAGTATTTCTATCAGCCTCCTTAATGTTCCTATCTCTAGACCTTTATTTGGCTTTGATTTCTTCTTGAAGCCAAATTTTCTTGACCTCTCCATGGACAAAGTTTAATCTATTAGTCTCAGCCCCAGAGAGGTCAGTGGTTTCTACCTTAATATCTAGAGAATCAAACTCAAGGAGGAGAAGCCTTTTGTATCTTCTATGATTAGCTTCCTCATTGGAGTTCCACCCTTTGGTAGTTCTTCTAAATCTCCTGATTTTGATCTGCCAATTTTCTAGGGGGCCAGCTGCTCCCAGTAGGCTCATTCCAGATTTTCCTGACTAGCTCAGTAAAATCTTCTCTAAGCAACCACCACTTTTCAAATTTAAAACTATTGCTCTTTGGAGTTGGTTAAGACCAGAGTCCCAGAGCAAAGGAGTGTGGTCACTACCACATCTGGGCAGAGATCTACAACTAGAAAGGGGAAAAAACTATCTAATTCTGTGTCACAGAAAATTCTGTCAATGGTGGACATAATCCTGGAGTAGCACTTCCAACATATCTAGCAGAACTGTGGTTTTCCTTCTGACAGGGCAATTATCAACTTTATGGGTAACCATTTTGCAGATAAAACATCTCTTGGGCTTGACACATTTATCCAAATGATGTCCTAGTTCCCCACAGTTGTAGCAGATCACCTCAGAATATGCCATATGGCCCGAAACAGGGGCAGGAGCAGTTTTCTGGATGTCCTATCTCTTCTTTTGCTGATCCTTGCCTTGAGATTTCCCACTGATCTGAGAGTCAGAACCACCAGCAGATTGATCTTGGGAAATTACAGGAGCCTGCCCAGATTGTGCCCCCATTTGGGGCGGAGGTGGGCCGTACCACTGCCCTACCGGCGCTCCCCCCATTGTGATAGGGGAAATTCATCGGAGTTCCTGGTTCCTTCTCATCCTCCAGCCAGATGTTGTCTCTCAGGAAGCAGAAATAACCACCAGACAGTTCAATTGAAGCAGATTGAAAGCCTAATTTCAATCTTCTGCAGGTTTGGGGGAGAGGTTAGGTAGGGGATCCACCTGCTCCGGCTCCGGTGGCGTGCTAGTGGGCAGGAGTCCAGTCAAGCATTCCCATCTTGCAGCATGGCGTGGATCTCCTGAATTCACTTCTCCTTTCACCCATCGAACGAATGCAATCGGCGGCTCACTGGGGTGTGGCATCCTGTGCTTCTCCGAGAAATCTCCTTCGAAGTAGATCCGCAGGGCTAGATTCAGCAGCTCCCAATCCACATGATCCTTGCACATCCGAGCATACCTGCGCGAGTGAGAGAACGGATTCGGTCCGTCCTTGGCTTCCTCCCTCACAGCTTCCTCCTCTGCTTCCCTCCATTCGCGCGTGCACTGGGTCCACGAGAGAGCGTCGTCGCGGATCCGCATCGCCCGCTCCCTCCATCTCCACCCTCGAGTCTCGCGCAGCACCTCCGGCGCGACGGAGTCGAGCGGCTGGAGCATCCGTGGGAAGGCTTTGTAGATATGTGGGAGATGCATCTTGTACATCTGTCTGTCTCCCAGCCATTCCCCCGTGGATATGGACGGCGACTCCATGGGGTGCGCGAGCGGACTTCCTGAGGGGGGCAGGTGCGCCCAGAGTCAGGAGGCGGGGGGTGGCGGCAAGATCTATGGCGGCGGCGAGGGTGGACGTAGTGGCGGGGGCAGCGGCGAGGGTGGAGGTGGTGGCGGGGGTGAAGGGGATCGTGAGAGCGGTCATCTATTTGCCAATTACGTGAACTAAACAGTCAACATATAAAATAATTTAAATATATACGTATAATATAGTTAGAAGGGAAACATAAGTTGGACCTGGCGTTCCTATTCTTATATAGAAAAATAGAACAGACCTCTGTGTTTTCTTCAAAAAAATACATAAATTGGGCTGCCAAAAATAAAACCTCGGATGGGAGGTCCATAGGCCGGTCGATACATGACGGTATCGACCGGCCTATGGACCTCCCATCCGAGGAAGTGGGCTGCTCATGTTAAAAATGAAAGCCTAGACGGGGCAGCCCAAAACCACGTCCAACACTTGCCAAAACTTCGTCCCTTGTTTTCTCTGTGTTTCGCACACCCGACATTGTGTTGGCATTTTGACTATGCATCATATGAAGATGTGCTATTCATGAATGTTGATCAGCATGATGTTAACTAGCTGGTAGTTCCATTTTTGACCATGAATAAAACTTCCAACATGATGTTAACCCTGTTTGAAAAGGCCATGTTAATATAAATGCTCTGCCTCTGAAAGTTGTAGTTTCTTATCTGAAACTGAACTTGCAGTTTCTTATGTGAAACAGAAACTTGCAGTTTCTTCTATGAGAATCACATTGTCTGCACTTTTATACTCCTATGAAACTACATTTTTTTAAGGGCTAAAAATAGATATCTAGAATTCATAAAATACTTCATATGCTCAATACTGCAAATCTGAAATTCAAAAGACATTCATATCTGAAAGTACTCTCAAAATACACAACACAAAACACAATTCACAACCTGCAAATACTGACAACCCTAAGCTCCTCCTGACAATTCACAACCTGCCCGACTATTGGGCTGGGGGGGTAGCCCCCTGCTATTCCTCGGTGGTAGACAACCGCCCCGTGAGATGATGTGAACAGCGAGGGAGACGATGGCAGGGAAGCGTCGTCGGGCCAACTGCTTTTCTCCTCTTGCAGTTGGGTTCGGTCGACGAAGACTCCACCGGCTCGCTCTGGCAGGACACCCTCACAAACAACACCATGTAGATGCTCGACCCTTGAATCTCTGGTGGATGCTCCATCTGGGATCGATACTCCCACCACCGCTCCCTCACGATTGGATTCAGTGAATCTGTTTGCTCCATGGCCTAGAGGAGCAGCTCTATGTACTCCGGCGTGACTCCCTCCGGGAGTATCGCCGCCTTTTCGCTCTGTTGCAGATATTTGGCCATGGATGTCGCTGTCGCCACTAGTTGGTCCTTGTTGTCAAACCAAGATTGTATCTCCAACATCCTAGCTAGCTTCACAGGGTCGCCATCTGCGATCCTCACGTATCGGTTGTACTCCTCCATCGATCTACTTCTCCACAGCACCTTCACTCACTGGCGGTGGTTTTTGAATGGAAGAGGAGAGGAGCAGCGCTGGTTTTGGATTAGAACGGGAGAGGAGCGACGCTGGTTTTGGACTGGAAGAGGAGAGGAGGGGCAGTGGTTTTGAAATGGAAGAGGAGAGGAGCGGCGCTGCATTTAGATTGGAACAGGAGAGGAGCGGCGGTGGTTAAAGAGGAGAAGAGCGGAAGAGCGGCGCTGATCTTGGAAGTATTTTTTTTGTTGTTTCGCGTATTTTGGGTCAAAGTTTGACCATGTACTGTATTTGACAAGCAAAATGTGAATGCATGTCACCAAAAATTGTATCGTTTGGTTCGTATCTGAATGTACTTTCAAATTATACTCCCTCCATTTTTGTATACAAGGCCACAAACTCATATTACAGGTACCAAGGTAAAAATCAATGCTATGTTTAAGTCAATGTTCCAAGCTAGCTTGTCACCTTGATTGTCGTGTTAATTAATGTGGTTTTTCTCTCCCAAGCACAACAAGCCAACCCTCTTACTCATCATTGGTTGATTAATGTTGGGAATGCAAGCTAACCTTCTCGCTCCCACATGCACACAAGGGATATTAATGTCCTCGGGTGCTAGTACGAGGCAAACGCCATCAATTTTGCCTCGATTAATGTTAGTGGCCTTGTATAGTTGCAAATTTTAATTTTGATAGTGGCCTTGTATACAACGTATAACATATATTTTATGTGCAAAAATCATGGTCAATTCTGACCCAGAATAAAAGGGAGACTAGTTAATGTGGGGTCACTTTCTTAAATGAAGGGTAAATTGATTTTGATTTTGATCCAGTCAGAGCGCGCCGGTCCTCTCGTCCAATCCTAAATCACTGACGCACGCTCCTCTCCCTCTTCTCCATCGCAAAACCACCTCCCCTCCTCTCCATCATCTCCATTCCAAAACCACCGTCTCGCCTCTCGCTCTTCTCTATTGCAGGACCACTGTCTCTCCTCCGTTTTCTAGACGCTTTGCTCCATGGCGTGGGCGCAATCCATGGATACAAAATTAGTATAATGTATACTATTTAAAACTCGAGGGCGGGGCTTTTCCTGCGCGGTAGGCGGCGGGGCAGTTCTGCCTAGTCGGCTCGACAGAGACGCGAGAAGACGAGGGAGTAGGCTACTACAAATGTAGGGCTGTGTGATTTGACAGCGAGTTACTGCTGGACAGGTGGGGCCCCGTGATTTGACTTGCCATTATCATTTTAACTGCGGCGCTATGACCGGCGTGAGTCTCCCAGATTCCTGACCACCTCCACACAGGTGCCTCTCCCAATGCTCCACCATGTAGTAGAAGTTGGCTCTTGCATGAGAGCCCACTTCTCCACTTTTTCCTTGCCTCTCTTTCCTCCACATATGCAAAAATGCCATGTAAAGCGCACTATTGTACTTACTTTTACTTGCTCCTATAGGTGCTTAAGCTTGCCACATAGGCATAAAGTCTGATGTGGCAAGTTAATCAAGAAGAGAGAGACTAGTTTGGTGACCCACGGAAGAAACAGTGCTAAGCGCGTGTACCTAGGTGAAAAGAAAATTTTGAGTCTATAGCTAATTAAATGAAGCAAACTTAGCAACACCATTTCATTGGAAGAGGTCACTCCTTGGCAAATGCAATAAATACACGCTCTTAGCACCGTTTCTTCCTTGAATACGAAGAAAGAGATAGAGAGGAGTAAAAAAATACACTTATAGCCAACCTTGTTGTAGTATGAGTGACTAAGTGATGACTATGTATGACATGCCAACATCAGATAGCCTAACACACCGTGTTAAATCTCCAAGGGCGCGACCGCGCGAGCGTGGCAATTCTACCCCTTTAGAACGATTGTATAACCAAAAGCCAGATTACAATTATCTCAAAAAATTTGGGTGTGCTTGTTACCCCAATTTACGTCCATACAATCGTCACAAACTTGAGTTTCGTTCCACACAATGTGTTTTTCTTGGGTACATTAATCTTCATAAAGGCTACAAATGTCTTGAACCATCTACCGGACGCATCTATATCTCTTGGGATGTCATTTTTGATGAGACACTATTTCCATTCTCCAAACTTCATCCCAATGCAGGTGCTTTGCTTCGTGCAGAAATCGCGCTTCTCTCCGGCTCTCCTTTACATCTTGATCACGGGGGTGAATTAACTGATCATGATCATGTGCAAAAATCCAAAGAAAATTGCGTTTCTAATACCTTTTGTGCAGATTCTACCTGTCATTTTATGTGCACACAGGACAAACCAGTCCCGGCCCCCGATGCTGATCCTGCTGCCAGCATGCGATCCGAGCCGGATTCGCGCCAGACTGCAGGCGCGCGATCTAGCGCCGATCTGCCTCTGCGCCCCCTGGTGGCCGACAGCTGCGTAGCCGACCAGGTGGGTCGCACCAGTCTAGGCACGTCGCGCCAATCTCCGCCAGCGCGCCCTGAGACGCTCATCGAGCGAGGTGCGGGGGGCGGGGACGAGTCCCTGGCCGCCACGTCGCCTTAGGACCCACCGACCGGTCCTGCCGCGACAACGCCAGCGTCAGCATCGTCAATCCTTCTTGGATCAGGAGCCCGATCCACCTGGATCTTCTATGCACAGCACCGAATCAGCAAGATCTCCTGCGCCACAACAACCAGAAACTGTTTCTCTGGCTCCTTCACCTCTTCGTCGAAACACCAGGTCTGGGTCAGGTATTGTCAAAGAAAAACAATATAGTGATGGTACAATAAGGTATAATCCGACCAAGCGTGCTTTTCTTGCCACTACTGGTGAACCTATTAATCTGCATGATGCTCTTGCTAATAAGGATTGGAAGGAAGCAATGGATAATGAATATAATGCACTTATAAAAAATCAGACTTGGCATCTAGTACCCCCGCAACATGGTGCTAATATAATTGACTGTAAATGGGTATACAAGATTAAAAGAAAATCAGATGGCAGTATAGACAGATACAAGGCAAGGTTAGTTGCAAAGGGCTTCAAGCAAAGGTTTGCAATTGATTATGATGATACCTTTAGTCCTGTGGTTAAAGCAACTACTATTCGTCTTGTTTTGTCCATTGCTGTTTCCAGAGGTTGGAGCTTAAGACAGCTGGATGTTCAGAACGCGTTTCTTCATGGTGTTCTTGAGGAAGAAGTGTTCATGCAGCAACCACCAGGTTATGGAAATAACCGCACACCACATTATGTATGTAAGTTGGATAAAGCCTTATATGGCCTGAAGCAGGCTCCAAGAGCATGGTATTCTAGGTTGAGTATGCAGCTACAACATCTTGGCTTCACATCATCCAAGGCAGATACATCCTTGTTCTTTTATAGCAAAGGCAATATCACTGCTTTTGTCCTTGTTTATGTTGATGATATAATTGTTGCTAGTTCAAGTCAAGAGGCCACTACTTGTTTGCTTACGGATTTAAAGCTTGAATTTTCTCTCAAGGATCTAGGTGATTTTCACTACTTTCTTGGCATAGAGGTAAAGCAGATCAGAGATGGAATACTTCTATCACAAGAGAAATATACAGCTGATGTTCTAAAAAGGGTGGGATTGGAGAATTGCAAACCAGTCAGTACACCAATCTCCACCTCAGAAAAGCTTACAGCTGACAGTGGAGAAGCTCTTGGTCCAGAGGATGCAACAAATTATAGGAGTGTTGTAGGTGCCTTGCAGTATTTGACTCTTACACGTCCTGATATCTCTTATTCTGCAAACAAGGTATGTCAATATTTGCATGCTCCTAGAACTACTCATTGGACAACAGTTAAAAGAATTCTAAGGTATCTTCAGTATTCTCAAGGGCTTGGACTTCAAATTGTCAAGTCCCCTTCCTTGCTTGTTACTGCATATTCTGATGCAGACTGGGCAGGGTGTGCTGATGATAGGAGATCTACTGGTGGTTTTGCTGTGTTTCTGGGATCTAATCTTGTGTCATGGAGTGCAAGAAAGCAAGCTACTGTTTCAAGATCCAGTACAGAGGCTGAATACAAGTCGTTGGCGAATGCAATAGCTGAAGTGATGTGGATACAAACGTTACTTTATGAACTTGGGATTAAAGCTCCAAAAGCTGCACGGTTGTGGTGTGACAATATTGGTGCCACTTACCTTTCAGCAAATCCTGTTTTTCATGCACGAACAAAACATATTGAAGTGGATTTCCATTTTTTCAGAGAGAGAGTAGCTCGAAAGCTGCTTGAGATCCGGTTTATTCCCACAGGGGATCAACTTGCGGATGGGTTCACTAAACCCTTGACCGAGAGAAGACTAGACGAGTTCAAGTCCAATCTCAACCTTCGCAAGGCTTGAGGTTTAGATTCAGGGGGAGTGTTAGAATTATTGTATAGGGATAGGAGAGGTGTTTAACATGTATCTCAACTCTATCTCTTCTTCTCCTTATCTCTTGTAACAACCTCCTCCTGGTCGATCTCCTCTCGACCGATCTCTCTCTCTCTCGATCGGTTTCTCTCTGTAAACCTGTGCACCAAGGCATTGCCTCAATATATACAACGTGGCCCGAGACAAAGGGTTCTACGCTTCCCAAACTACTTTACAAAAGGCCCTATGTTGTACGTGCGGACAAGGGTAAAAGCACCACCAGGAAGCTGATCCACATAGTATACAGCTATGCTCACAACGTTAGCATCGTCAACAGACCGCAACATGACGCAGGTGTATACCCTATCAGCACATCTGAAGACATGATTGCCAAAGTTATCCCACACGTCCATCGCGGGATCTCCCTCAGCTGGTATGTCAATGAAGAAGACCTCTGCTGCTGCTTTCCTGGTTGAGAATTGATTCCTATGATCAGGATAAAGAACCGACACCGGACCAACCACCATGCCTTTCGCTCCCTCCTATGAGTAACCAAATTAGGGTAGTGCCAAAATTGGATGGCAAACAACTTAGTTGGCAGCTCATTGAAGAATACACCGCCACTTCTGAAGGCTTCTATTCCCAAAGCATCCGAAGCACACCCAGTAGAGCATCCAGGTGGTAGATGAGGGAGGGGCACCATGTCTCCACAGTTGAGGCAGTACAGAAAGAGATAGTTGGTGCCAATCTTCTGCAGCGCCAGGAGGCCATTCGCAGCTCCCCACAGTGCAGCGCGGAAAATGGTGGCTGGCAGACACACGCGCACGGAACAAGTGAGGGGTTACTCCTTCCTTCAGGAGCAGTGAGTTGGAGAGCAACCATCTTCCTGGTATCCAGATGGGATGCCATCAATAGCGGGCCGTTGGTGTTAGAGCATCTCCAGCCGTTCGGCCCCCAGAGCGCTAAAAAAGGGTGGTCTGGGGGCGCACCGGCGCTAGTTCGGCCCCTGGGGGCGACCTAGCTCATGGTCACGCCCCCAGGCGCCGGCCCCAGGACGCGAAAAATTTGAACTTGGTCGTTCCCGTTCACAAAAGGCGCCACAAGTCGGGCGATCGCAAGCCACAGTTCGGCGTACAAAAAATAGAGCGGCAGAAGTTCGCGTGCGCATCACTCAGCGGGCTCTGCCCTAGGCGTCGGCGGAGTTGGCGTGCGCGGGCTTGGCGGTGTCGGAGCAGCCTCTGCGCTAGGTGGCGTCGGCGCGGCTTCGGTGGTGTGGGCATCGTGGAGGCGTCGTCACGCGGGCTTGGCGGCGACGTCGGCGTGTGCGTCGGCGTCGGCGTGTGCGTCGGTGTCGGCGGCCTTGTCGAGGGAAGCTGGTTCAGGATGAGGCCACGCTCCACCAAGTACCACGCCTTGACCGCCTCGTCGGTGCTCTGGAGCATGTCCGCCCCGCCCAGCAGGAAAGCCAGGTCGGTGTTTCTCTTCTTCGCGGGGGCGTTCGTCCGGAGCAGGTCAAGCTTGACGGCGCTGCTCGACATCAACACCGACCACCGCGCCTCGGTCTTCTCTTCACGAAAGACGGCCCGGGACTGCGCGTCGGCGAGGTAGTGCTCGATGGACCCCTGCACTCGTGCGGTGGCCGCGTCGGCGCATTTCCCCTTCTTGGCAACTTTGTTGCCGTCCGGCCATCCTTCCGATGCGCCAGTAGTCGGCGCGTCCGGCTTGTAGGTCTCCTTGGCCTTGTCGAGGGTGCGCAGGACTTCCGCCCACTTCTCGCACTTGTCAATGCGCTTGTAGACGTGGAGGTACTTGAATTCGGCGTCACTGTTGCTCTGCCGGTACAGGGTGAACATGCGCAACAACTGTGTGGAGAGACAAAAAGTTGGCGCGCGTACACGGCAAAGAGAGGCGGGAGGCCGGCGTGGCATACCTGATCCTCGACGATGGCGCCGCTCTCCAGGCGAGCCGCTACCTCCTCGATTTGTTGCACGCCCCCTGGATACGCCCCCAATGGTTCGCCATCGCCTTGGAGCCGCGCTGCATGTAGACGCCTTTGAAGTAGGGGTCGACGAGCTTGCGCTCATCGAACTCGGCCTTGATGCGGTCCCAGTACGTGTCGACGCTCTGGTTCGTGCCGGTCATCGGGTCGAGGCATACGACTTTCCATGCTTCGGCGAGGCATTCCTCCTCCTTGGACGCCCACTTGATGCGCGGCTCGCCTGTCCTGGCCGCCCGCTTCTTCTTACGCCCGCTCGCCGTCGCAGGCGTCGGCTCCTCCTCCTCCTCCTCCTTGTCCTCCTCCTCCTGCTCCTCCTGCTTGTCCTCGCCATAGACGTAGCTGAGCTCGCCATCCATGCCGCCGCTGAGATCCACCACCTCGTCCTGGGTGGCTAACCCGGGAGATGCGGCGGCCGCGGCCGAACCTGTCGTGATGATGTCGTCCATGTCGGCCTCGGTCCGTCGGTGTCGCCCAGGTGCGAGAAGGGAAGCGGGCCACGGCGTAGCGGGGGCATTGGGGAGGAAGCGTAGGCGGGCGGCGAGTAGTTGTATGGAGGGTACTGCACGCCGGCGAAGGCGGGTGAGGGCATGCGCTGGACCGGGTATCCATGGAGGAAGGTGACGTTTGGGTTCAACACACCATGCGCGTCACCGTCGGCGTAGCCCGGCGAGGGTGATGCCCATGGTTGCGGAGAGCCGACGCCTTGCTGACCCCAGGGCGCATACTAGGCGTGGCTTCTGGGTGGATTCATCATCCCCGCGCGAGCCGCCTCGGCCTTGATTTGGTCCGCCGAGGCAGCCATAGTCGCGCGCGCCGCGTTGTCGCGGGCCTTCTTGGCGATGGCCCTGTTCCGCCGGTCGGCGGTGACAGCCTCCCGCCGCTGAACTTCCACCCTCCACTCGGCGTTTGTCATGCCCGGTGGCTTGGTCGGCGCCGCCCTCGGCTTCCTCTGCTTCGGCTGGGCGACGGAGGCGGTCGCGGTTGCCGCCGTGCGGGGGGCGACGTACTTCTTCGGTGGCATGGTGGCCAGCTGGGAGGGAGGCGAGCGGGAGGGAGTTTGGCAGGAGGAAGGAAGAGTACGGGAGGGAAGTGGGGAAAACGCAGGAAGAAATGGCGGGAACAGGCGCTCGCCTCACCGACAGGGTGGACCCACGCGCCCTTTTCACTTGTGCTGGTGCCCCAGGCGCCCCCCAGGAAGCCGGGTTCGGCCTGGGTCCGCCGGCACCAGTTTCGCCTCGATCCGGCGAAAAACGGGCTTCTGGGGGCGCGACTGGGCCGTTTTTTCGACGCCGGCACGGCAAAATCGCTCGGGGAGGGCCTGTTGGGGGCGCGGCTGGAGATGCTCTTAGGGACCCGGGCTCTCCAGGCCCGGCAAGTGGAGCGCATGGCCATCACATTGCGGCGTGGAGGACCAACCCGCCTCGCGATGTCGAGGAGGACGTCGCAGGGAAGGTTTGTCGCGTCAGTCCCCACTGGCTTCTGCTTCAGCACGAGGTGCATGCCATGCCTTCCTGGCGACGCCAGCCCGGTGACGCGGACAAGGCGGCGCCGGCCTGACCAGATCCACCTAAAGTGGCGAAGAAACCTGAATCCAGTCGATGTCGACGGGGGCCGAGGCAGCGGCGACGCTGAGGTCGAGGGCGAAGGTGGGGAGGCTCTACACACGCCGACGGTCGGCTTGGGCGAAGCGGAGACGATGCGGATAGTGTCGGCTTCAGACGGATTGGCTAATACAATGGCCACCGTTGAGGATGGGGCACCCTTGCAGTCGGCGGCCTCGGACATGGCGGCCGGCGGCGAGGGGGCGCTGGATCTAGGTTTTCAGGTGGGGATCGGGAGCAGCGGTGGTGGGTAGGATGGAGACGAGTGGTCTGAGGGGGTGAGGGATTTTTTCCCTTTCCAGATAAGACTCGTTGGAAGCTGACCTGTGGCCCCCGCTTAACCGACCTAGAGAGCCCTGGAGCCGGCCACCTCGCTGGGCCAGTAGTTAGTGGGCCTCCATTAAGGGCCCGTTTGTCAGAGAGAACGTTTCTCTATAGAATCATATTGGCTGGATTATTAGTAATAATTCTGAAGAAAGCGAAGGGGTGAATTTCAAGGAAAATTTACTGAATAAGATTTGCTAAACTAAGAACTCCCTCTATTTTACAAAATATTTGAAAAACAGAGGAGGTATGGTTTATGACAAGCGCATAAGCAACGATTTGGACCATATATATTAGATAGAGTAAATTGCATCGTAGTTCCCTAAACTTGTAGCACATGTGCATCACGGGGTATATGGGTCCCCAAACTCTATAAAAAGGTGCATCGTAGGTCACAAATGCGCCACGCCAGCTCTCCGTGGTGATGTGGCATGCCACCATGGCACCAAGTTAGCACACATACAAAAACAACCCTCTCAATTTTATCTCTCCCATCCCCCCTTCCCCTCTATCTCCCGCAATTGCCACCGTCCCTCCGCCGCCTGAGTCCACCTTCCGTCCTTCCCCTCCCCTCCCCTCCCCTGTAGCTGTCCCTGCCGCCTTCACCGGGGTCGTGGGGCTGCCCATCCATCCGCAAAGGGCCTTGGGGCCGCGGCCGCGGAGGAGGGCGGGCTCAGTGAGGGCCCATGTGGTGGCGCCATGGAGGGGTTACGGCACGGGAGGGGCTGTCGCCATGGCACCACCGCCGCCGTCGCTCTTCTCCCCGTCCTCGAAGACCCTACCTCCGCAGCCCTAGAACGGCAAGAAACAGCAGTGGTCCTTTCATGGACTACATCTGGCCCTGGGTCGTGTAAGGCCCGCATGACGTAATTGGGCTCGGCCCATATAAGCATGTGAAGGCCTAAATATGTCGTGTTACCGACGGGAGAGACAATGAAGAAGAAAACCCTAAACACCACTCGTCTTCCTCTCTTCCTCTTCCTGCTCGGGCGCCGCAGCCGACCCAGATCCGCCGTGCGCGACACCGACCACCTCTCGCTACCTGTGGTGGCCTTAGGATCGTCACATCTGGTATCATAGCAGCCATCCTGGCACCTCCGCACAACACCCACCTCCACAAGCCAGCCCTAGATTCGCCCACCACCACCGCCGCTGCAAACCAAGAGCCACCACCACCACCCCTACCTCCACACCGCCTAGCTCCGCAACAATCCCCACCGCCGCCAGCCTCTCCACCGCTAGCGCAAGCCATCGCTCAAGTCCGCCTCCAACAACCAAAGAAAACCCGACCCCCAACCCTAACCTATCGCATGGCGACGGTAGAAGAGCAATTGAAGCAGCTGGATGCGGATGTTTGTGCCATTGGCGTCGAGTAGGTCCAGAGCAACCAGCATCTCAAGGAGCTCGTCTCATGGAAGGATACAACGACAAGGACTGACGAGGATCTAGACGAGGGTTGGCAGTTAAGCCGATTAGCTGAGCCAACCATTGGTCCAAAACCTCTAAAAGACAAAGTCGGAAGAAAACACCCGTGCAAGGTTACAAAATACCATGATCGAATGGTCCCCCGCATCGGATGAGAGGGGCACATTTCATCCGAGTAGTTTTGGCCTTGCCCAAGTGATCTCTGCCTCGTCCGGGTAGTCTCTGCCTCACCCAAGTACTTCTGTCCTACCCGGATGACTTCCGCCTCGCTCGAGTAGTTGTTCCTTCCCACCGAAGGAACACCCGAGAAGGCCTCATCTCGCTCGACAAGATCTCCACCCCGCTCGAGTGGATGGCTCCGTACAGCACGCGGTGCCGCCCACCCCGTGCCGTACCCACTGGGTACTTCACCTGCCAGAACGGGATGGGCAGGCACACCCTCGCCACGGAAGCCACAGTGACAGACGTCTTGTCCCACAGGAACTCTACAGTCACCTGGAGAGGAGGTCCAACCACTCCCGAAACGATGTGAGAGTCAAGGCAGTACAACACGGGTCAAGCACGCCTGTACTACTTAGAGCCAGCCACTCGAACCAACCACTCGGCCCAACCACTCCGGCCAGCTGATACGTCTCCAACGTATCTACAATTTTTGATTGCTCCATGCTATATTATCTACTGTTTTGGACTATATTGGGCTTTATTTTCCACTTTTATATTATTTTTGGGACTAACCTATTAAGCGGAGGCCCAGCCCAGAATTTCTATTTTTGCCTATTTCAGTGTTTCCAAGAAACAGAATATCAAACGGAGTCCAAACGGAATGAAACCTTCGGGAATGTGATTTTCTCACAGAACGTGATCTAGGAGACTTGGACCCTACGCCAAGGCATCAGAGAGGCGGTCACGAGGGTGGGGGGCGCGCCCCCTGCCTCGTGGGCCCCTCAGTGCTCCACCAACGTATTCCTTCCTCCTATATATACCTACGTACCCCCAAACGAACAGAACAGGAGCCAAAAATCTAATTCCACCGCCGCAACTTTCTGTATCCACGAGATCCCATCTTGGGGCCTGTGCCGGAGCTCCGCCGGAGAGGGCCGTCATCACGAGGGGCTTCTACATCATCATAGCCTCTCCGATGAAGTGTGAGTAGTTTACCTCAGACCTCCGGGTCCATAGTTAGTAGCTAGATGGCTTCTTCTCTCTTTTTGGATCTCAATACAAAGTTCTCCCCCTCTCTTGTGCAGATCTATTCGATGTAATCTTCTTTTTGCAGTGTGTTTGTTGAGACCGATGAATTGTGGGTTTATGATCAAGTCTACCTATGAATAATATTTGAATCTTCTCTGAATTCTTTTATGTATGATTGGTTATCTTTGCAAGTCTCTTCGAGTTATCCATTTGGTTTGGCCAACTAGATTGGTAGTTCTTGCAATGGGAGAAGTGCTTAGCTTTGGGTTCGATCTTGTGGTGTCCTTTCCCAGTGACAGAAGGGGCGGCAAGGCACGTATTGCATCGTTGCCATCGAGGATAACAAGATGGGGTTTATTTCATATTGCATGAATTTATCTCTCTACATCATGTCATCTTGCTTAAAGCGTTACTCTGTTTTTAACTTAATACTCTAGATGCATGCTGGATAGCAGTCGATGAGTGGAGTAATAGTAGTAGATGCAGAATCGTTTCGGTCTACTTGTCACGGACGTGATGCCTATATACATGATCATGCCTAGATATTCTCATAACTATGCTCAATTCTGTCAATTGCTCAACAGGAATTTGTTCACCCACCATAGAATATTTATGCTCTTGAGAGAAGCCACTAGTGAAACCTATGGCCCCCGGGTCTATTCTAATCATATCAATCTCCATCACTTTAATCTTGCTTTGGTTTTTTACTTTGCCTTTTACTTTTCACTTTGCATCTCTATATCAAAAATACCAAAAATAATATATCTATCAGATCTCACTCTCGTAAGTGACCGTGAAGGGATTGACAACCCCTAATCGCGTTGGTTGCGAGTAGCTATCGTTTTGTGCAGGTACAAGGGACTTGAGCGTGGCCTCCTACTAGATTGATACCTTGGTTCTCAAAAACTGAGGGAAATACTTACGCTACTCTGCTGCATCATCCCTTCCTCTTCGGGGAAATCCAACGCAAGCTCAAGAGGTAGCAAGAAGGATTTCTGGCGCCGTTGCCGGGGAGTCTACGCAAAAAGTCAACATACCAAGTACCCATCACAATCCCTATCTCTCGCATTACATTATTTTCCATTTGCCTCTCGTTTTCCTCTCCCCCACTTCACCCTTGCCGTTTTATTCGCCCTCTCTCTCTCTATCCTCCCTCTCTCTCTCTATTTGCCCGCTTGCCTTTTGTGTCCCGTCCAGATCCGCCGTGGCGTGGTCTTGGCTAGCCGGCGGCGCGTGGAGGGACCAGTGAGGGGATGTAGGATCTCTGCCGGAGTACCGGCGGCGGCATACGTCTTCATGGCGAGGCTCCGCGCGGTTCCAGCCAGCCGCGAGATCGGGACGACGCGGCTTCCGGTGAAAACCACGCCTGACTGCGGTCTTTGCGGACGATGGCGGCGTCTCTAACGTCGTTCCCTTCTCGAGGCATCGTTGTTGCAGGTCACGTCAACTCGATCAGGATGTTCCGAGGGAAACCCTAGATCTGGGTCTACCGGATCGGACGATGACGGCGCCTTTGATGTCGTTTTCCCTCTTGGGGGCATCGTTTTGGAGCAAGTGCTGACTGGAGGGGACAAGAGGAGGAGTGGTGTTACATCTACCGCAAGGCCGACGGCGGATCACGGCGGCATGGCGCTGCGGAGTTTCGACGATGGGCGCGTGTGGATGGATACGTGCAGGATGGTGGCATTGTCTGGCGCCGTGGTGGCGTCGACGGCAGGCCGGGCAAGGTCGGTGCGTCAGTACCTGCTCTGGAGATGGATCGATGGAAGACGGCGACGGCGGCCTCTGAGAGTGCGCCGGATCGGTGTGTGACCCAGTCCCGGTATGTGGCTGGGCTAGGGCATCCGACTTTAGATGTTAAGCTTTGGTGCGATGTCTGTTTGGTATTCAGCTCGGACATTCGGCACTCCTTCATCAAGGGGATAGGAGTAGCGACATGTGTTGCTAAGATGGTGGCTTCAGGCTTACTGATGTATTATTTTGTAAAGTCTTGGTGAATAATAAATAAAATGGCTGCATGCATCGCCCAGATGCAGAGGCCGGGGGTATATCCTCCTTTTCTAAAAAAATCAAACATAATCTGCATAGAGCTCAGCACAGAATGAAGCAATAGGCTGACAAAAATAGACAAGAACGTGAATTGTTGTAGAAGATTGGGTCTACCTCAAGCTTCAACCATTCATTCAAAAATCTGTGGCCAAGAGATCAAGTCAGAAGCTCAGTATCACGTTCTTTGGGCCTTATCTGATACTGGAGCGTGTGGGTGTTGACGCTCATTTATGACACCCCTAGCCCCTTGGTTTACCTTCAATGTTGGCATGAATATGATATCATAACTAATTATCCTAACCTCATGACGATACAAGTTCGCATAGATATGTGTTTTTGGAGTATTTGTGTTTACACAGGTTTTTGGCATTTAAACGAGCACTCTTGGATGAAGTTCATAACACATGTCTCGGAAGGATAAAGAAGCCCAATGCAAGTGCATATTCAAGATGAACATGACTCCAGAAGCTCCAAAGGTCGTCTTGAGATTTGGAAATTTACTCACGAGATCAACTCAACCTGAGAGATACTCGCGCAGCCCAGAACAGCATGATCTTTAGATGCAGATTCGGAGACTTAAACGGCCTTTAATGGCAAAACATTGAATACCAAAGTTGTGGTCCTTGTTGAGAGCTTCGATTTGAACATATGGAAAGCCCAATTCGGATCAAGGAGCTAGGAGATATGGCCCCCGAAATGCCTGCTGCGCAGACAAGTCCGAAGTCAGACAGATTATCTTCCGAGGCTGTTTTGGGGATCTTATCTTCGTTTCCAAGGAAAGCGATGAATACAAAAGTTTGAGATAATTTCGTGCCACACAATCTGGACACCGAATTTGCATTATTTGGAGACCGGACGTGGGAGATATGACGTCGGCAAGGAAGGGCTGCGTAACAGGAAAATCTAGGCGAGGCTGATTTTATGGAAACCAAGTTTGCTTACCTCCCAAGCAAGATCTCGTGCAAGGCAAGGTGGAGCACGCCCCAAGGCTCCCCAAGGGTATAAATACAACCCCCTAGGCGCCAAAGGAGGAAATTGACTATTTATTATTAAGTTCGTTGGAATTTGATTATAACTACAAAGTTCATTTTTTCTTGACAAAACATTAACTGGCGACTAGAGTGTAAGAGATGATTAGTGCTAGGGGGAAACGAAAAAGATCCCACAGGTCGTATACAGATCGATTGCTACACACGGAACAGATACTGATCGATCGCTCCAAGAGAAAAAAAATCGTGGAGCGGGAAAGGAAAAAAAATGCATGGTGCCCGGTGCTAGATGTTGCGATCCTATTTTTCTGTAGGATTTGCTACGAGCCTTTCTTAGGTGCAACGATTCTCATAGTTTTTTTTTTACTTTTGACAATGGAGAGATTAGAAACAGCGTTGAAGAATTGTGAGCGGCTAGCCGGATGTTCGCCTGAACATTAGGAACTGCTGGGGACCTGACTTCCTAGCGGCCGGCGGCCCGGGCACCACATGATGAATTCGTCACCTAGGGTTGAGGAGGCGGCGGCGGCACTGCGTGATGAATTGCGATGGCTAGGTATAGATGGAGGCGTGGAGCGATGTAGATAGTTATGGACCAATCACCATCCTTGTACTTGTACATGTACACGACGTGTGTACGCGGGATTTTCTTCTTTTTCACTAGCACTAATCATCTCTCACAATCTAGTCCCTAGCCATTTTCTGTCAAGAAAAAAAAATAACTTTGTAGTTATAATCAAAGTCTGATGAACTTAAGAATAAATAGTCAATTTCCTCCCGCCCAAGGGGGGTTGACCATTCAGATCCAACGAAGCCATCCACCAGAAACTGCCGCCACAAGATGAGGATAGAGATTAGATGAGTTCGTCGCAAGGATCAATGCCGGCGGAGGGAAGGATGATAGATCCCTCTAGATTGGATCGATGTGTAGTTTCGGCAGTGGAGAGAAGGGATGGGGATTACCTTCTCCCTGACCTGAGGTGCCGCCGCCGCTGGCCATGGTGGGACGGTGACGGCGGTGGTGACAGAGAGGTGTAGAGGTGGCGGCGGTGTGCGTGAGAGTGTGGTGGTGGTGCTTCCCGTCGGCACGCGCTAGTAACCCTAGATCGGATGGGAATGTTGGGTGTGGTGGCGTCGCATGATCAACCTCGTGAGTTGTGCGGCCGGCTCCACACCCCTTTATATCTGGCGCGGCGACAGGGGCCCACCAACCATTGTTTGGTTGGGCGCCCCCGATCAGGGCACGATGCAAGGGGCCGGCAGGCCGTTGGGCCTGCATAGAGGAGATCAACCTAACATTCTCCCCCTTGATCTCAACTTTACTTTTAACCATATACTTTCTAGTTTATTTGTTTCATCACATATTGATACATAGAGCATGTTTCATCGTCACAGCTTAATTGCCGATAGAATCATACAGTTACAACATACGTTTTGTTTAGAAACAAACTCTGTTCCTATTGGGCTTCTCATGATCCAGAAATCATAAGGCTTTACCTTAAACCCATACCGGCTAAGTGTTCCTTGAACACATTGGGTGGTAAGCCTTCCGTAAGCGGATCCGCAAGTATATCCTTTGTCCTTATATACTCGAGACTTATAGTGTGATCCTGGATTTTATCTTTCACAACATAATATTTTATCTCTATTGTTTTGGCAGCATTACTCGACTTGTTGTTGTGAGCATAGAATACTGCGGGTTGGTTGTCATAGTACATCTTTAGTGGTTTGTCAATACAATCTACCACTTTCAAATCGGGTATAAATTTCTTTAGCCATATCGACTGCCCCGTGGCCTCGAAGCATGCTATGAATTCTGCATACATCGTGGATGATGCAACTACTGACTGTTTGGAGCTTCTCCACTAAATAGCCCCTCCAGCGAGAGTGAAGACATATCCTGACGTGGATTTTCTATCATCTCTATCCCCCGCAAAATCTGCGTCTGAATACCCTTTTATCTCTAGGAAATCAGATCTCTTGTATGTTAGCATGTAGTGCTTCGTGCCTTGTGCATAACGCAATGCCTTCTTTGCCATCTTCCAGTGCTCCATGCCTGGATTCTCTTGATATCTACCGAGTACCCCGGTAATAAAAGCTAAGTCAGGGCGAGTGCACACTTGTGCATACTTTAAGCTTCCAACAGCCGAAGCATATGGTACTGGTTTCATGAGATCGATCTTGTACTGGTTCTTGGGACATTGGAATTTCCCAAAACTGCCGCCCTTGACTATAGGAGCAGGTGTGGCTTTACTCGCATGCATATTATACTTTTGAAGAACCTTTTCTAAATATGCCTTCTGCGATAGTCCTAAGACTCCATTGTTCCTATCTCGGTGAATTTCTATTCCCAAAATATAGGATGCTTCATCAAGATCTGTGATATCAAAATTTGAGGATAAGAACTTCTTTGTTTCTAGTAGTAGACTAACATCACTGCTAGCAAGCAAGATATCATCCACATACAAGATTAGGAAAATATATTTCCCATTTTTAAACCTTGCATAAATGCAGTTATCCTCAATATTTTCTTTAAATCCAAAGCTTTTAATCGTTTGATTAAACTTTAGATACCACTGTCTAGGGGCTTGCCTTAATTCATAAATGGATTTCTTTAGGCGGCATCCCATATTTTCCTTGCCTTCCATGATAAAACCCTTGGGTTGTTTCATGTAGACCTTTTCTTCTAAATCACCATTCAGAAATGTCGTCTTTACATTCATTTGATGTAACTCTAAATCAAAATGTGCAACTAATGCCATTATGATTCTGAAGGAATCCTTACATGAGACTGGGGAAAAAGTCTCATTGTAGTCTATCCCTTCTCTTTGTGTAAATCCTTTTGCCACAAGTCATGCTTTATACTTTTCTACATTCCCATTAGGGTCATACTTTGTTTTGTAGACCCATTTGCAGCCCATTGTTTTGGCTCCTTTAGGTATTTCCTCTAAGTCCCAAACATCTTTGGAACTCATCGATTTCGTTTCATCTTCCATTGCCTCCACCCACCTCGATGAGTGAGGGCTTCTCATGGCTTCTTCATATGAAGTGGGATCACCTTCCATATGAGCTATTTCTGTATTATAAACTCTATAATCACTAGAAATGGCTGATCTTCTAGCCCTTTTAGACCTTCTAAGTGGCTCATTCTCTGGTACATTCTGTGCCTCAACTTCCGGCACTTCTTCTGAAATTTGCTGCTGCACCTCCCTTTCATGCTCAACAACGGGTTCAGTCGGCTCCTGACGGACAGGTTCCGGGACTACCCCCATAGTTGTCATGGGTGGAGTTGCAACTGGTAGTGAGAAAATGGCTCCTGAATCATCGGATTAGGTGCATGCACCCTCTTCTACTCAAGATCAATTTTCCGAGCTACCATGCCCCCCTCATCATTTCGTCCTCTAAGAAGACTGCATGTCTTGTTTCTACAAACTTTGTATATCTGTCTGGATAGTAGAAATGAAAACCCTTTGATCTGTCTGGATAGCCAATGAAGTGGCAACTCACTGTTTTGGGATCTAACTTTGCAATGTTTGGATTAAACACTTTGGCCTCAGCAAGGCACCCCCACACCCTGAAGTGGTGTAGAGAGGGCACTCGTCCTGTCCACAGCTCGTACGGTGTTTTGGGCACCGACTTTCTTGGCACTCTATTGAGAATGCGAATGGCGGTTTTAAGCGCCTCCATCCATAATCCCAATGGTAAAGTGGAGTAACTCATCATGCTGCGCACCATCTCCATAAGAGTACGGTTGCGCATTTCAGCTACTCCATTTTGATGAGGCTCGTCCGGCATTGAATACTGGGCTACTATGCCAGTCTCCTGTAAAAATTGTGCAAAAGGTCCAGGGACTTGGCCATATGAAGTATGTCGACCATAGTACTCCCCCCCCCACGGTCAGACCTTACTATCTTTATTCTTTTATCATGCTGATTTTCAACTTCAGCTTTGAATATCTTAAGTTTATCCAACGCTTCAGATCTTTCTTTGATTGGATAAATATAACCATATTGGGAGTAATCATCTGTGAATGTTATGAACGAGTCATAGCCATCCACACTTTTCACAGGAAATGGTCCACAAATGTCTGTGTGAATGATTTCTAGTGTTCCTGTGCTTCGGTTTGCACCCTTTTTGATTTGTTTTACATACTTTACTTTAATGCAATCTATGCATTTTTTTAAGTTTGAGAACTCTAATGGAGGAAGGATTTCATTTTTAACTAGTCTTTCTATTCTCCCCCTCGAAATATGGCCCAAGCGACAGTGCCATAATTTTGATGAGTCATGAGTTCTCTTTCTTTTCTTTTGTTCTTTGTTCGACACGGAAACATGCTCATTCACATTACACACAGAATGCTCTTTTTCATGGAGTGATAATAAATAAAGCTCATCGTGTAGTAAAGCAACACCCACATAAGCATTATTAAACCATATGCCACACTTGCCATGTCCAAAATAACATTCATAATTGTCTTTGTCCAAACAAGAAACACTAATCAAGTTTCTATGACACGAAGGGACCTATAAGACATCTCTAAGTAGAAGCTTGAACCCATCATCTAACTCCAAGGAGATGTCGCCGACAGCTTCAACGTCTGCTTGGACTCCATTTGCAACTTCAATGCATCTTTTGCTTCTTTGCATAGTCTGCGTCGAATGGAATCCCTGTAATGAATTTGCAACATGAACAGTTGCTCCTGAGTCAATCCACCAAGTAGATTTCAAAATCTGTGTATACAAGGATTCATTTACAAAGGAAACAATATTGTTACCTTTCTTTGCCATTATTAACTTTAACCAATCAGGGCAATCTTTCTTGTAGTGCCCAGTCTTCTTACAGTGGAGACATGTATCTTTTTCCACTGGGAAAGAATTTTGCTGATGCTGATATTGAGCTTTTCCATGTGGCTTTGAAGGGGAACCTTTGCCATTCTGATTGTAGTTCTTTTTCTTATTATCCTTCACATAGTTTAGAGAACCACCATGCGAGGCTTTAAGTCTTTCCTCTTCTTGGACACACATGGCTATAGTATTTTCTATGTCCCATTTTTCAGGCGACATATTGTAGTTGACAACAAAGGTGTCGAACTCTTTTGGCAGTGAAGCCATGACCAGGTGAATGAGGAGTGCAAGTTTGAGCTCCAAATCCGCATCCATGGGCTTAAGCTTAGCTGCCATGTTGCTCATCCTGGGGATATGCTCTCTTATGCCATGTCCACCACCTGTGTACTTTTCTGTCACCAGCTGTTTAAGCAGTTGGGTAGCATATATCTTTGAAGAACCAGTGAACTGGCCCTTTATCTTTTCAAGATACCCCCCTACGGAAGTGCACTCTGCAATTGAGCCCACAATGGCATTCTCAATTGTATTCTTTATAAATGCCATGCACTTTTTGTTTGCATTTACCCACTTTTGGTTTTCGATGGAATATAACATCTCTACTGGAGCATGATCCTTTTTCTTTTTCTCCCATGCAGCATCATTGTCTTTTGCATCTCTGACTGGCTCTGGAGGTTGGACCGGCTGTGGGGTATCCATAACCCAGTCCACCTCAGCATAGACAAATGTCAGGTCTACTTTCTTCCTCCACTCAGTGTAATTGTCACCTCTTAGTGTCGAAACATCTTTTAGGCAGCTCATCAAGTGATAGCCTCCTGAAATCACAATTTAAGTGAGATCATTATAACAATCATATGCATTAATCTAACGTTGGTCAAATTAAACATACAATTGTCTATGCAATTAAATCTATATTACCGTTGGGCAAAAAATAGAAATAAATGCACCTTTAATTTCAATAATAAAACATGATCATGTTATTAACAACGTTGGTCATAAAAATAACATAATCATATTCATTTTAATTCTCTCTAAACTTTTATTTTCTTTAAAAAAAGCACTATTGATTATTTACGCAGCGGAAAAACATGAATATAAAATTCATGAACTTTTAATTATTTACAGAAACTTTTCTTTGACCAAATAAAAATTCATGAACTTTATTATTTTCTTTATAAAATTCATGAACTTTTCTTTTCTGAAAATTTCATATTTTCATTTCCAGAACTTTTATGTTTACTTTTCTATTTTCTAAACATATTTTTCGTTAGAAAAACTTGCCTAGAAAAAGAATCAGGACTATATATATTGTTTTGCCTAAAACAGAACAAAAAACAAAAGGGATAATAGTCTTGGGCTCTCTGGGCCGGAACCGGCCTGCTGGGCGAGCCGCGCCGCGCGAGCCGACCTCACCTCGGCTTGGGCCGGCCCACCTCCTCTTTGGCCCAAAAGCCCGCAGCGGGTTAGGTTTTGCATCCTGGCCATCCAGTCGATCGGGCGGTCGCCCGCTACTCTCGCTGGATCAAAACGAATGAGCAAGGAGAGATCGACCAAAACCCTCGGTCAGTCACCTCCTCCCCCCGCGCCGCTCGCTCTGCTCTCTGCTTCGGACGGGGCTCGAGTCCACCAGCAAGCTTTGGCTGGCTGCCAGCGTCGGCGACGATAGCCACCGCGCCGCACGTGCACCACCCTCTCTTCCCCCCTTTTCCTCCTCTTTGTCTCCACCACCCGCGCCTCCTCTTGTTCGATGCGGACGACGACTGCGGCGGAGGTTCCGACGGCGGCGCCGTGGCCTTCCCTCTCGCCGGCTGCGCGTCCACCTCGCGGTGAGCGCGCCGCCATCGAGCGGTTTGACTGCGGTGCCCCCCTTCTCCTTTTTCGGCGAGCCCTTGGGCTTGCTCTGGTAGTTCTTCCGGACGGCTCGGCGTGTCGATGCCCGTCCGGATCGAGAGGAACGGTGTGGCCTTGCGGCGGCGCTACTTTGCCGGCGGCCCGATGCCCTCTCCGGTGAGTACTTTTACCCTAGCTCTATTAGGGTTCTTTGGGGGAGGAGTTAAAAAAATATTATGTGCTTTCAATTGCTACCGAAAATCTTAACACAAAGATGGCTCTAATACGATTGATAGATCCCTCTGGATCGGATCGATGTGTAGTTTCTGTAGTGGAGAGAAGGGATGGGGATTACCTTCTCCCTGACCTAAGGTGCGTCCGCTGGTGGCCATTGTGGGACGGTGACGGCGGTGGTGACAGAGAGGTGTAGAGGTGGCAGTGGTGTGCGTGAGAGTGTGGTAGTGGTGCTTCCCGTCGGTTCGCGCTAGTAACCCTAGATCCGAAGGAATGTTGGGTGTGGTGGCGTCGCACGATCAACCTCGTGAGTTGTGCGGCCGGCTTCACACCCCTTTATATCTGGCGCGGCGACAGGGGCTCACCAACCATTGTTTGGTTGGGCGCCCCTGATCAGGGTGCGATGCAAGGGGCTGGCAGGCCGTTGGGCCTGCACAAAGGAGATCAACCTAACAAAGGAAGCAAGAGGAGGACTCCAAGCCGTCGGCCTAAGGGGTTGTAACACCCCGGATGTAATTTACCTTATCTATATTCCAACTCTTGCCGTTTCTGGCACTAAGTTATTTTATTTCCTCATTGTCGGGTTTTTGTCTCCATGTGTTTTGTCTTTGTCATGCATTTCATATCATGTCATCATGTGCATTGCATTTACATACGTGTTCGTCTCATGCATCCGAGCATTTTCCCCATTGTCCGTTTTGCATTCCGGCGCTCCTATGTCCTCCGGTGGTCCTTTCTACCTCTTTTCGTGTGCGGGTGTTAAACGTTTTCGGATTGGACCGAGAATTGTCATGCGGCCGTGGTTTACTACCGGTAGACCGCCTGTCAAGTTTCGTGCCATTTGGACTTCGTTTGATACTCCAACGGTTAACCGCGGGACCGAAAAGGCCTGGTGTGTGTTGCAGCCCAACACCAGTCCAAAGTGGCCCAAAACCAACCTAAACCTCCTCCATCATCTAGAGCGTTCGATCATGATCGCGTGGCCGAAAACCGTGCTCAATATGGAGTCTCGTAGCTCCCTCTACCTCTATATAAAGGCATCCCCCCAAAATTTTCGGATCATTCCCTACCCTAACCCTAGTCTCCTCCTACCTCTCGCCGCCGGACACGTCCGATTTGGGCCGGACGTGTCCGACCTGCTCCGCCACCGCCATGTGTCGGCGTCCCATTGGATCCGCCGCCTCCTCCCACTGCCGGCCCGGGAAGCCCGAACCGGGCCCCCGCAAGCCAGAAGCCGCCGCCGCTTGGCTCCTCGCCCGCGCCGCCCGAGCCTCTCGCCGCGCCGCCCTCCGTCCGCCGCGCCGCCGCCGCGCCATTTCCGGCCGTCGCCTCGCTCCTCATCGGTGGCGCCGACCCGAGCTGCCACCCTCCGCCTCGAATGCCCCGCGCCGGCGCCGACTACCGCCGCCACCGCGGCGCCCTCGCGCACCGCGCCGGCCGGCCTCCTCCTCGGCGCACCTCGGCCCCGACTGCTCCTTCTTCTCCTCCAGCGAGCTCCGGCGACTTCGGCGACGAACCTCGATCCGCATGCAAACCGGATCCAGATCTGGAATCGGTTGAATTTTATCCCCTAAAACCTAATATTTTTGCAATCTTCATCATGCCATAACTCTGCATCCGTAGCTCCGATTCGCGCATGTAGCATATCAAAATGTTCGCCTCGACGAGTACATCATTTCATCTCATTGCATAATTTTCATTTGAGCTCATCTTGATGCCCGAAATGCTGTTGGAAGAGGGCTATGTGATGATTATGTCAGATCTGTTTCAGCAAATGGCCTTTTGTCATTTTTGCCATGATTAATGTGTGCATGCTATGATCCTGAGCTCTACATGTGTTTTGAACAATGACATGCCATCTTTACAGGGGTGTATGCCATGTATTTTTGTGATCTTTGTGGTGACTATCACAAGCATGCAAAGTAGCTTACTCAATGATGCTGATTTCAGGGACTTAGAATTTCACTAAGTCCTTGCCCTGTCATTGTTTTTATGCCATATGTTCATGTTGTTTCCTAGTGATCCGTGCCTCTTTTGAGGATGATCAGTAATGATGTTTTGTTAATATTGTGGTGATCTATCCATCCATGTCTTTGTTTGCAATTATGGAGCAGCCTAGGTTGAGTCAATCAAGCTCTACTTTTGCTATAAAATGTTCCTGGTAGATTGTTAACATGTTTTGCAATTTTGCCAAGCTTGTTGTTCTTGATCCGTGCATGTTATGATGTTGTTCTTGCCATGTCTAGCTTCTATGCCATGTCTTCTTGATGGGTATATGCTTAGTTTGTTATGCCATGCTCTGTAGTGAGTGCATAGAGCTCGTAAACATGCCTACTCGTTAATCTATTTTGCGTGCTCCAGTTTTTCACTAAGTCTGAATCTGGTTATGTTTTTGCTATTATCACATGCTTGCAATTGTATTTTCTGATCCCTTTTGGCTCATGGTCACTAAGGGGCTTTTGTTATATGCTTAGAGTAGCTTCATGCAATGCCTTGCTTTGCCATGATATGTTCCTGTAGCATGTAGTTTTCATGCTCTAAAGATTGCTTCCTGATGATAAATTCCTGACATGTTGATAATTTCACAAAGTCTGAAACCTGTAATCATTTGCACTTTTTCCATGCTTGTTTGAACCTGTCAATAAATGAATTAGCTGTAGCTCAGTGTTCATATTTTGTCAAGCATCATGAGTGGATCCCTGCCATGTATTTTGTTGTCATGTTTGAGTGTTGTAGCATATTTATCTTGATGCATTTAGATGGCTACTTGCTCATTATCGCAGACCGGTGCCATATTTGTTTTGCTTGCCATTTCCAAAACCATGCATCCGATTCCGGTGATCTTTATGTCGATTTCGACCGAAATAAACTCACCTTTCCAGTGGCACTCTTGTATTTCCATGTTGAGGCCAGGTTCAATCATTCCTTTCCAAATCTTACATATGCATAACATATCGCATCCCGCATATCATACCATGTTTGCATCATGTTGCTTGAGCATTGCACGTGGTTGATTGTGTTCCTTTTGATTGTTGTTCTTTGCTTGGGTAGAGCCGGGAGACGAGTTCGTGAACGAGGAGCCCGTTGAGTACGCCTACGAGGATCAAGTCAACTCCGAGAACATGGCAGGCAAGATGACCGTACCCTCGAAATCACTTCTATCTTTGCTAGCTAGATGCTCGCTCTTTTGCTATGCCTATGCTACGATACCTACCACTTCTTATCATCCTCCCAAATTTCCATGTTAAACCTCTAACCCACCTTGTCCTAGCAAACCGTTGTTTGGCTATGTTACCGCTTTGCTCAGCCCCTCTTATAACGTTGCTAGTTGCAGGTGAAGTTTGGAGATCGTTCCTTGTTGGAACATGTTTATTGTTGGGATATCACCATATTATCTTGTTTATCTTAATGCACCTATATACTTGGTAAAGGGTGGAAGGCTCGGCCTTATGGCTATTGTTTTGTTCCACTCTTGCTGCCGTAGTTTCCGTCATATCGGTGTTATGTTCTCGGATTTTGCGTTCCTTACACGGTTGGGTTATAATGGGAACCCCTTGATAGTTCTCCTTGAATAAAACTCCTCCAGCAATGCCCAACCTTGGTTTTACCATTCGCCATCTAGCCTCTTTTTCCCTTGGGTTTCAGGAGCCCAAGGGTCATCTTTATTTAAACTCCCTGGGCCAGTGCTCCTCTGAGTGTTGGTCCGACCGAGTAGACTGCAAGGCCACCTTGGGGCAACTTGAGGGTTGGTTTTAATCGTAGGATGTCTCATCTAAGTGTGCCCTGAGAACGAGATATGTGCAGCTCCTATCGGGATATGTCAGCACATTCGGGCGGTGTTGCTGGACTTGTTTTACCATTGTCGAGGATGTCTTGTAACCGGGATGCTGAGTCTGATCGGATTGTCTTGGGAGAAGGAATATCCTTTGTTGACCGTGAGAGCTTGTGATGGGCTAAGTTGGGACTCCCCTGCAGGGATTTGAACTTTCTAAAGCCATGCCCGCGGCTATGGGCAGATGGGAATTTGTTAATGTCCGGTTGTAGATAACCTGAAACTTTACTTAATTAAAATGCACTAACCGCGTGTGTAACCATGATGGTCTCTTCTCGGCGGAGTCCGGGAAGTGAACACGGTGTTGGAGTAATGCTTGACGTAGGTTGTTCTAGGATCACTTCTTGATCATAGTTGTTCGACCGTGATTTTGCCTTCTCTTCACGCTCTCTTTTGCGTATGTTAGCCACCATATATGCTAGTCGCTTGCTACAGCTCCACATCATACCTTTGCCTTACCTATAAGCTTAAATAGTCTTGATCGCGAGGGTGTGAGATTGCTGAGTCCTCGTGACTCACAGATTCCTTCCAAAACCAGATGCAGGGACCGATGATGCCGTTCCAGATGATATGACCGAGCTCAAGTGGGAGTTCGATGAAGACTCTCGTCGTTACTATGTGTCTTTCACAGATTATCAGTAGTGGTGCCCAGTTGGGGCGATCGGGGACTTTGTCGCTTTTGGGGGTTGATCTTTATTTTGGTTCCATAGTCGGACCCTGAGTGTATTGGATGAGTGTAATGACTTATTTATGTATTTGTGTGACGTGGCGAGTGTAAGCCAACTATGTACTTTTCCCCTTTATTTATTTACATGGGTTGTCGTGAAGATTACCTCACTTGCGACATTGCTTTCAATGCGGTTATGCCTCTAAGTCGTGCTTCGACACGTAGGAGATATAGCCGCATCGAGGGCGTTACAATTTGGTATCAGAGCCTTCCCCGACCTTAGGAGCCCCCTTCTTGATCGAATCATTGGCATTGTTGAGTCTAGAAAAATGTTTTGAGTCATTTAGGAATTATATATATCGGAGAGTAGGACTTCTTTTTACTCCTCAGCCCCTTCGTCGCTCTGGTGAGGCATCCTAACATAGAGTTTTGACTCTTCTCTTCTCAAATTTCACTAAAAAAAATTTAGGATCACGCGAGTACCTTGGAATCGTTCCGATGGTTTTGTGACGAGAACATTGTTCTTGGTGCCTCCTGACATTTAGGGGTTGTGGCAGTGTCCCAGGGAGTTGAGCTCCGAGGTGTTGTCGTCACAATTTTATCGTTGAGATTCTGGAATACCTGAGTTTCGCCGACATCGAAAATCTCTTTTATGCAGTTGTTGGTGAGATAACCTCGACGCCACCCAGTAGTGGGGCGGGAGTTCAGGAGTATTGCCATAACTCGTATAACGGATGCTTTTCGAAGGTTGAGGTAAATGATTTCTGAAGGTTTCTTGGTTATGTGTTGAAGGATAGATACACCTGGATGTATGCTTTGCTAGCTTTGGGTGAGATATTATGCTTCCCATGTATCCCCAACACCTGATTGCATAACCGGAAAGGTTCGGGAGTTTCATAGGTGGGAATTCTTGTAGCTCTAGTTCTTCTTCCGCGGATATTTGGTTTGGGATTGGGTAATCCTCACCAAGTATTTGTTCTTGTCCGTACCTTGTTGTTTTATTCTTCTACCTCTATCTAAGTGTCTTCTCAATTTATGGAAATGTGACCATTTCAATTGGAATGCATTCGTTCATTTTGTTCGGATGTGAAGACTATATGTTGCAATTTCAACCCGTTTGATTCAGCTTAAATATTTGCCTGTCAAGATGCTAACGGATGTCAACCTCTTCAGGATGGCTCCCGCTAAGGGTCAGAATCAAAATCAGGATCCGCCACCACCACCTCCACCTCCGGAGGCATGGCAAGCTGTGATGGCCGCTACTAATGCAAACACGCAGCTCATCATGCAAATTCTGGAAGAGCGCAACCAAGGGAATCATGGCCGTGGCAACAATCAGAACCAGTTTGCTACAATCAACAAGTTCCTTGCTAACCAGCCAAAGACCTTCAGCAACTATGTCGAGGCCTCAGACGCTGATGATTGGCTCGTGGACATATGCAAGCATTTCAAGTGCAGTAACGTCAGGCCTGCGGACTTTGTCAAGTTTGCCTCCTTCCAACTCAAAGATCAAGCCGCAGAATGGTTTCAGCAATACAAAGATTCCAGAGGAGGCCGTGTGATTACCTGGGATGACCGTCAAGATTTCAGAGCTCATCACATTCGTCGGAGTGTTTTTGAATGCGAGCATGAGGAATTCCACAACCTGAAGGAAGGCAGCTTGTCTGTTTACCAGTATAACATTCTGTTCTAGAGGCTCGCTCGTTTCGCCAAGCAAGACGTCCCTGACGAGAAGAGCATGATTTATCAAATCAGGGGTGGCCTTAGAGAAGATCTCCAACTAGCTCTCGTGCTCTTTGAGCCGAAGAAGTACGATAAGTTTTACAACATGGCACTGAAACAAGAGACTGCTCAACTCAAGTGCGATGCTTCCAAGAAGCGAGTCAGAGATGCAACTCCTTCTTCCTCAACTCAAGTGGCTAAGCAGCAAAAGTATTGGATGCCTCCTCCTCCTCGGTTCCGTCAGCCTTATCAGCAGAAGAGCAAAGGTGGCAATGGATCTTCCCACCCACCCAACCCTGGCTTTGAGAACAAAACTTCGTCTCAAGCTCCAAGATCAAGTGCTCCGTATCACTGTCCGCTTTCAGAGGTCATGTGCAACAAGTGTCAGCAGAAGGTGAACTATGCCAACAAATGCTTCAATCAGAGGCGTCTCCCTCCTCCTCCTCCTATGAGATCTGCTAGCAATGCAGTGGTCAAGCATAACCCCAAGCACGCCAATGTCAACTTGTTGAACGCAGCTCAGGCAAAATGTTGATACTGAGGTTATGCCCAAAGTCATGCAAGTTGTTTCTCCCGGCAAGCTTTTGACTTCTAGTTTGGTTGCTCCCGATGTCTCTATCACGTTGGGCGACTACAAGTTTCTATTCTCTCCAGTGGTCCTTGGAAACTCGGATATTGATCTTATTCTTGGAATGGATTGGCTTTCTAAGCACAAGGCTCACCTTGATTGTGCTTCCAGGAAGATTCAATTGACTCATTCGTCTGAGGATGTAATTGTCTTTGCCGCAAGGGATGGTACCATTTGACTGTTTTCTCTCAATGAGAAGGGCGAGCTGGATGCCATCTCTCAAATTCCAGTCGTTTGCGAATACCAAGACATCTTTCAATAAGAGCTTCCAGGAATGCCTCCGCACCGGCCAGTTGAATTCGTCATTGATCTTGATCCTGGCACAGAACCTGTTTGCAAACGTCCTTACAAGCTTGGACCTGAAGAGTTGAAGGAGCTAAAGAAACAACTCGATATTCAAGAGCGAATGGGTCTCATCCGGCCAAGTTCTTCTCCATGGGGTTGTGGAGTTCTTTTTGTGAAGAAGAAGGATGGAATGGACCGACTTTGTGTCGACTACCGTCCATTGAACAAGAAGACCATAAAGAACAAGTACCCACTTCCCAACATCAACGAGCTGTTTGAACAACTCAAAGGTGCTCAAGTTTTCTCCAAGCTTGATCTCCGTATGGGCTATCACCAGATTCGCATTCGTGAGCAAGATATCCCTAATTTACAGCATTCAGAACAAGCTATGGTTCATATGAATACACTGTCATGTCTTTTGGCCTTGTCAACGCTCCGCCAACTTTCTCTCGCATGATAAACTTCATCTTCAACCCCTACACAAATGACTTCGTCTTGGTCTACCTTGATGACATTTTGGTCTTTTCCAAGAACAAGGAGGATCATGCCAAGCACTTGCGTTTGGTGCTGGATAAGCTCAGAGAACATAAGTTCTATGCCAAGTTTTCAAAGTGCGAGTTTTGGCTCGATGAGGTTCTCTACCTTGGACATATCATCTCTGCCAATGGCATAGCGGTTAATCCTGAGAAGGTGTCTGCAATTGTGAATTGGGAACCACCTCAGAACATGAAGCAACTCCGCGGTTTCCTTGGGCTCACAAGCTATTGTCGAAGGTTCGTTGAGAACTTCTCAAAGATCGTGAAGCCGCTTTCCAACCTTCTCCAGAAGCACGTCAAGTACGTTTGGTCTCCTGAATGCGACATCGCTTTCAACACCCTGAAAGAGAAGTTTGTCACTGCTCCAGTTCTGACACCTCGTGATGAATCCAAACCGTTTGAGGTCTTCTATGATGCTTCCCTTCAAGGTCTTGGTGCAGTGTTGATGCAAGAGAAGAAAGTTGTTGCCTATACTTCTCGCCAGTTGAAGCCCAATGAAAAGAACTACCCCACTCATGACCTCGAGTTGGCGGCAGTTGTCCATGCTCTTTTGACTTGGTGACATCTCTTATTGGGAAGAAAAGTGGACATCTTCACTGATCATAAGAGTCTCAAGTACATCCTCACTCAGCCTAATCTCAACCTCAGGCAGACTCGTTGGGTCGAAATGATTCAAGAGTATAATCCGAGTATCGAATATACTCCAGGCAAGGCCAATGTAATTGCTGACGCATTGAGCAGGAAGGCTTACTACAACAGTCTGATTCTCAAGCCTTACCAACCCGAGCTTTGTGAAGCTTTCCGCAAACTCAATCTGCAAGTTGTTCCTCAAGGTTTCCTCGCCAACCTCCAAGTCTCTCCTACGTTGGAAGATCAGATTCGCGAGGCTCAACTTCTTGATGTTATGGTGAAGAAGGTGAAGATTGGGATAGCCAAGAGTTAACCCAAGTACAAGTGCTATCGTCTTGATGACAAGGATACTCCATTCTTCGAGGATCGCATTGTTGTGCCTAAAGGTGATCTTCGTAAAGTCATTATGAATGAGGCTCACAATTCACTCCTCTCTATCCACCCTGGAAGTACAAAGATGTACCATGACCTCAAGCAGTCGTATTGGTGGACTCGAATGAAGCGCAAGATTGCTTAGTTCATGAATGAATGTGATGTCTGCAGAACAGTGAAGGCAGAACACCAACGACCAGCTGGTCTCCTTCAACCTCTTGCCATTCCAGAATGGAAGTTTGACCATATTGAGATGGACTTCGTGACTAGATTTCCAAAATCCAAGCGTGGCAATGATGCTATCTTCGTTGTCATCGACAAACTCACTAAAGTTGCTCATTTCCTTCCTATCAAAGAGTCTATCACAGCAGCTCAATTGGCAGAGCTATATACCTCCCGGATTGTCTCGCTGCACGGCATTCCACAGTTGATATCTTCAGATCGTGGCAGCATCTTCACCTTGAAGTTTTGGGATTCTTTTCGGAAGGCCATGGGCACCAACATCCGTTTCAGCACAGCTTTTCATCCTCAAACTAGTGGCCAAGTTGAGCGTGTCAATCAGATTCTTGAAGATATGCTCAGGGCTTGTGTCATCTCCTTCGGTATGAAGTAGGAAGATTGTCTTCCATATGCCGAGTTCTCCTACAACAACAGCTTTCAAGCGAGTTCACGCAAGGCCCCATTTGAAATTCTCTATGGAAGGAAGTGTCGTACTCCTCTTAACTGGTCAGAGACTGGTGAACGTCAACTTCTTGGCAATGACTTGATCACAGAGGCAGAAAAGATGAGCAAAGTCATTCGTGATAACCTCAAAGCCGCGCAATCGCGCCAAAAGAGTTACTATGATAGTAAGCATCGTGATTTGGCTTTCGAGATCGGAGACCATGTATACCTTCGCGTCTCTCCAATGAAAGGTACTCGTCGCTTCGGTATCAAAGGGAAGCTTGCCCCTAGATATGTGGGACCTTTCAAGATCTTAAGCAAGAGAGGCGATCTCGCCTATCAACTTGAGCCTCCCTCCAACTTTGCAAATGTGCACGGCGTGTTTCACGTGTCTCAACTCCGCAAGTGCTTCAAGGCTCCTGACCGCACCGTCAACTTCGAAGACATTTATCTCCAAGTAGACCTTTCTTATCATGAGCACCCCGTTGCTATTCTTGAAGAAACTGAGCGCAAGACTCGCAACAAGTCAATCAAATTCCTCAAAGTCAAGTGGTCACATCATTCTGACCGTGAAGCCACCTGGAAAGGCGAGGATCACCTCCATTCTAAGTACCCGGAGTTTTTCCAGTCCTAGATCTCGGGACGAGATCCTTTCGTAGTGGTGGAGTGTTGTAACACCCCGGATGTAATTTACCTTATCTATATTCCAACTGTTGCCGTTTCCGACACTAAGTTATTTTATTTCCTCATTGTCGGGTTTTTGTCTCCGTGTGTTTTGTCTTTGTCATGCATCTCATATCATGTCATCATGTGCATTGCATTTACATACGTGTTCGTCTCATGCATCCGAGCATTTTCCCCATTGTCCGTTTTGCATTCCAGCACTCCTATGTCCTCCGGTGGTCCTTTCTACCTCTTTCCGTGTGCGGGTGTTAAACGTTTTCGAATTGGACCGAGACTTGTCATGCGGCCTTGGTTTACTACCAGTAGACCGCCTGTCAAGTTTCGTGCCATTTGGACTTCGTTTGATACTCCAACGGTTAACCGAGGGACCGAAAAGTCCTCGTGTGTGTTGCGGCCCAACACCCCTCCAAAGTGGCCCAAAACCCACCTAAACCTCCTCCATCATCTAGAGCATTCGATCAGGATCGCGTGGCCGAAAACCCACAATCTCAAGCAAGGAAGCATGTCCGTGTACCAATACAACATCCAGTTTCAGAAACTTGCTCGCTTCGCAAGGCAGGATATTCCCGATGAAAAGAGCATGATCTATCACTTCAGGTGTAACACCCACAATGCGGCTATATCTCCCACGTGTCGGGGCACGACTTAGAGGCATAGACACATGGTAGTTTTGTCGCAAGAGGGGTAACCTTCACACAATCCCATGTACTGAATAAGAAATGTATAAAGAGTTGCCTTACAATCGCCACTTCACACAATACATAATTAATTCACACATCATCCAAATACACTCAAAGACCGACTACAGCGAAATCCAAGAGAAAAGGAAGATAAACCCCAAATGCTAGATCCCCGATCGTCGCAACTGGGCTCCACTACTGATCATGAGGAAACGAAACGTAATAACGACCCAGATCCTCGTCGAACTCCCACTTGAGTTCGGTAGCATCACCTGCACTGGTATCCTCGGCACCTGCAACTACTTGGAAGTATCCGTGAGTCACGAGGACTCAGTAATCTCACACCCGTGAGATCAAGACTATTTAAGCTCATGGGTAGGGGAAGGTAGTGAGGTGGAGCTGCAGCAAGCACTAAGCATATATGGTGGCTATCATACGCAAATCAGAGTGAGAAGAGAAACAACGCAACGATCGAGAAGCTAGTAGTGATGAAGAAGTGATCCTGAAACTACTTACGTTCAAGCATAACACAAGGCGGTGTTCAGTTCCCAGACTCCGACGAAAAGAGACCATCACAGCAACACACGCGGTTGATTCATTTTAATTAAGTCATGTGTCAAGTTCTCTACAACCTGATATTAACAAATTCCCATCTGCCACATAACCGCAGACACGGCTCTCGAAAGTTTATACCCTGCAGAGGTGTCCCAACATAGCCCATCACAAGCTCTCACGGTCAACGAAGGATATTCCTTCTCCCAGAAAGACCCGATCAGTCTCGGAATGCCGGTTACAAGACATTTCAACAATGGTAAAACAAGACCAGCAAAGCCGCTCGATGTGCCAACAAATCCCGATAGGAGTCACACATATCTCGTTCTCAGGGCACACCGGATGAGCACTCCGTACAACTAAAACCATCCCTCAAGTATTCCCGAGGTGGCGCTACAAAGGACTCTAGTTCGGACCAAACACTCAGACGAGCACTGGCCCAGGGGGGAGGGGGTTAAAATAAAGATGACCCTTGAGTCTGCAGAACCCAAGGGAAAGGTATAGGTGGTAGGTAGGAAAATGGTAAAACCAAGGTTGGGCCTTGCTGGAGGAGTTTTATTCAAAGTGAACTGTCAAGGGGGTCCCATAAATCCCCAAACGTGTAAGGAACGCAAAATCAAGGAACATAACACCGGTATGATGGAAACTAGGGAAGCATGAGTGGAATAAAACACCAGGCATAAGGCTGAGCCTTCCACCCTTTACCAAGTATATAGGTGCATTAAAGTAAATAAGAGATAATAATGATATCCCAACATATCCATGTTCCAACATGGAACAGACTTCATCTTCACCCGCAACTAGCAACGCTATAAGAGGGGCTGAGCAAAAGCGGTAACATAGCCAAACAACGGTTTGCTAGGAAAGGATGGTTAGAGGCTTGACATGGCAACATGGGAGGCATGATATAGCAAGTGGTAGGTATCGCGGCATAGCAAAAGAGCGAACAACTAGCAAGCAAAGATAGAAGTGATTTCGAGGGTACGGTCATCTTGCCTGCAAAGTTCTATGAGTTGTCGAAAGCTTGATCCTCGTAAGCATTCTCAACAGGTTCCTCGGTCACATACTCGTCTCCCGGCTCTACCCAAAGCAAGAACACAAGCAAAGGAACAACTATCAACCACGGTGCAATGCACAAGCAGCATGATGCAATACGTGGCTTGATATGCAAGATATGATATGTAATGCATATGCGTGCTCCGGAAGGGAAAGAATGATCAAGGCATCAACTTGGCAAACCAAGTATGCCGCTGGAAATATGAGGTGATTTCGGTCGAAATCGATATAAGGATCACCGGAGACAGATGCACGGTTTGCAAATGGCAAGCAAAACAAGAATGACGCAAATCTGCGATTAACAACATGATGCCAATTAGAATGCAACCAGAAACTAAGCTACTGCACTCCAACATAGCAACAAAGCATATGGCAATGATGTACAAGAGATTCTTCACAAAACATGAACACTGAGATACGGCTAAATCACACTAGAACAGGTTCAAACAAGCATGGCAAAAGTGCAAAAGATACCAGCTTCACAGACTTGGTGATAATACAAACATGTCAAAAACAACATCAGGAAGCAATGTTTAGAGGAATCAAACAACATGCTACAAGAACATATTATAGCAAACAAAAGCATGGACTGATTCTACTAAATGCATAGAACAAAACTCCCTTAATGAACATGAGCCAAAAAGGCATAGAAGATATGATGTCACCCATGTAAACATAGAAAGTTTTATTAACAGTTTCAGACTTAGAACAAAAACAGAGCATGGCATAAACAGATTCACGATAGCAAATTTTCGAGCTCATGCCACTCACCACAAAGCATTAAATGACAACATAAGCATACCAATAGCAAGATGACATGTTGATGAAGCTAACCATGGCAACATCAAGTTAATAGGATGCATCGATCACTAGCAAGAACCATGGCAATATTGAATAACATGTTAACAATCTTCCAGGAATAACATATAGCAAAAGTAGAGAAAGAAAAAGACATCCTAGATCACTCCATAATTTCAAACAGGGGCATGAATGGATAGACCGTAACCACATGTTCAAAACATCCTTAGTGAAGTGTTTAAAATTAAGCATGGATCTCATGGTAGCATCAAGTTTACATGGCATCAAAATAATAGCAGGAAAAGGACTTAGCAAAATCCTAAGTCCCTGAAAATAGCAAAATTATGGAGCCTACTTTGCATGCTTGTTCTAGTCACCACATAGATCACAAAAATACAAGACTTGCACCTCTGTAAAGATGGCATGCTGTAGTCCAAAACACATGTAGACCTCATGCTAATAGAATGCACACATCAAAAGCAACAAAAATGACAAATCACCATGATGTGATAAGTACCAGCAGTTAACATTTTATAGCACTCTTGCAATAATGAAAATGGCATCATAATGGACAGTAACATGCATGGAAATGCTGCTAAAATGAAGGGCTCAATGAGATGAACATTTTGACATATCATATGCATGATTTAGAGCTACGTTCAAGGAGATGCAACACGATGAAAGAGGCATAAAAATGTCAACCTCAACCGAATCTGGATCTAGGGTTTCGTCGGTGCGTTCTTCCAGGTTCGTTGGGGTTCGCCGGAGATGGAGGTCGTGGTGGCCGGAGAGATCGGGAAGATGGCCGGAGAGGGGGGGGTCGGCCGGATCCGGTTGCCGGAGCACCCGCTGGCGACGAGGGCGACGCGGAGGAGCGGCGCGCAGGATCGGGCGGCATGCGGCGCGGCACGGCGTCAAGGCGACGGCGGCGGCGGTCGGCAGCGAAGACAGGACGGCGGCGCTGGAGGCGGAGCGACGCAGGCTCGCGGTGGCGGGGGCGCGCGGGGCGGCTCGGGCTCGGGGGCCCGCCCCGGGCCGAGTGGGCCAGCGCGGTGGGAGGTGGCGGCGGACCATGTGGCAGCACGCCACTGGCTGTGGGCGCCGGCGGCGACTCGTCCGGTGGGATCCGGACATGTCCGGCGGTGGAGTGGGGCGATTTCTAGGGTTTGGACCCGGATTTCGGGGGAGATGCACATATCTATAGGTAGAGGGAGGTACGAATGTCCAAATGAGGTGAGGTTTTTGCCCACACAATCGTGATCCGACGACGTAGAACATGGATATGATTTGGATGGGTTATTGGGCTGTTTTGGAGGGGTGTTGGGCTGCAACACAAAAGAGGCTTTTGCGGTTGACCGGTTAACCATTGGGGCATCAAACGGCCTCCAAATGAAACAAAATTTGACAGGCAGTCTACCGGTCATACACGAAGGCCACTTGAAAAATCTTGGCCCATTCCGAGAACTTTTAACTCCCGCTCACGAAAAGAGACAAGAGAGGTGCGCAGGGTGCATGTGGGAGTGTCGGATTGCGAAATGGAGAACGGGGAAAATGCTCGGATGCATGATACGAACACGAATGCAAATGCGATGCACATGATGACATGATATGAAATGCTTGATATGAACAAAATGCAAAGTGAAAGACAAAACCCAACCATGAAGGGAATCTCATAACATAAAGCCGAAAATGGCAAGAGTCGGAGTTACAAATATGACAAGTTACATCCGGGGTGTTACAACACTCCACCACTACAAGAGGATCTCGTCCCGAGATCTAGGACTGAAAGAACTCCGGATATTTGGAACGGAGGTGATCCTCGCGTTCCCAGGTGGCTTCTCGGTCGGAATGTTGTGACCACTTCACTTTCAGGAATTTGATTGACTTGTTGCGAGTCTTGCGCTCGGTTTCTTCAAGAGTAGCAATGGGATGCTCATGATAAGACAAATCTTCTTGGAGATCAATCTCTTCGAAGTTTATAGTGCGCTCAGGAGTCTTGAAGCACTTGTGAAGCTGTGGCACGTGAAACACATCGTGCACATTTGCAAAGTTGGATGGAAGCTCAAGTTGATAGGCAAGGTCGCCTCTTTTGGCAATGATCTTAAAGGACCCACGTATCTTGGGGCAAGCTTCCCTTTGATACTGAAGCGTCGAGTACCTTTCATTGGAGAGATGCGGAGGTAGACATGGTCTCCGATCATGAAAGCCAAGTCACGGTGCTTGCTATCATAGTAACACTTCTGGCGTGATTGCGCGGCTTTGAGATTTTCACAGATGACTTTACACATTTCTTCAGCTTCTGTGATTAAGTCGTTGCCAAGAAATTGGCGTTCACCAGTCTCTGACCAATTGGGAGGAGTATGGCACTTTCTGCCATAGAGAATTTCGAACGGAGCCTTGCCCGAACTCGCTTGGAAGCTGCTGCTATAGGAGAACTCGGCATATGGAAGACAATCTTCCCACTTCATACCGAAAGAGATGACACAAGCCCTGAGCATATCTTTGAGAATTTGATTGACTCGCTCGAATTGGCCACTAGTTTTAGGATGGAAAGTTGTGCTGAAACGAATGTTGGTGCCCATGGCCTTCTGGAAGGAGTCCTAGAACTTAAAGGTGAAAATGCTTCCACGATCCAAAGAGATCAATTGCAGAATACCGTGCAAGGAGACAATTCTGGAGGTGTATAGCTCTGCCAACTGAGTTGTTGTGATAGATTCTTTGATTGGAAGGAAATGAGCCACTTTTGTAAGTTTGTCAATGACAACGAAAATAGCATCATTTCCACGTTTGGACTTGTGAAACCCAGTCACGAAGTCGATTTCAATATGGTCAAACTTCCATTCTGGAATAGCAAGAGGTTGGAGGAGACCAGCTGGTCGTTGGTGTTCTGCTTTCACCCTTCGGCAGACATCACATTCATTCATGAACTGAGCAATCTCTCGCTTCATTTGAGTCCACCAATATGACTGCTTGAGGTTATGGTACATCTTTGTACTTCCAGGATGAATGGACAAAACAGAATTGTGCGCCTCGTTCATTATGACCTTCCTTAGATCACCTTTAGGAACCACAATCCGCTCCTCAAAGAATAGAGTGTCTTTGTCATCAATGCGATAGCACTTGTATTTGGGTTGGCTCTTGGCAATCCCATGTTTCACCTTCTTCACCATGGCATCTAGGAGTTGTGCCTCACAAATTTGATCCTCCAAAGTAGGAGAGACTTGAAGGTTGGTGATGTCTACTACACAACCTTCTTCTTGTAGACGTTGTTGGGCCTCCAAGTGCAGAGGTTTGTAGGACAGTAGCAAATTTCCCTCAAGTGGATGACCTAAGGTTTATCAATCCGTAGGAGGCATAGGATGAATATGGTCTCTCTCAAGCAACCCTGCAACCAAATAACAAAGAGTCTCTTGTGTCCCCAACACACCCAATACAATGGTAAATTGTATAGGTGCACTAGTTCGGCGAAGAGATGGTGATACAAGTGGTATATGGATAGTTGATAATAGTTTTTGTAATCTTAAATAATAAAAACAGCAAGGTAACGAATGATAAAAGTGAGCGTAAACGGTATTGCAATGATGGTAAACAAGGCCTAGGGTTCATACTTTCGCTAGTGTAAGTTCCCTCAACGATACTAACATAATTGGATCACATAACTATCCCTCAACTTCCAACAAAGAGTCACTCCAAAGTCACTAATAGCGGAGAACGAACAAAGAGATTATGGTAGGGTACGAAACCACCTCAAAGTTATTCATTCCAATCAATCCGTTGGGCTATTCCTATAAGTGTCACAAACAGCCCTAGAGTTCGTACTAGAATAACACCTTAAGATACAAATCAACCAAAACCCTAATGTCACCTAGATACTCCAATGTCACCTCAAGTATCCGTGGGTATTATTATACGATATGCATCACACAATCTCAGATTCATCTATTCAACCAACACAAAGGACCTCAAAGAGTGCCCCAAAGTTCTACCGGAGAATCATGACGAAAACGTGTGCCAACCCCTATGCATAGGTTCCCAATGTCACGAAACCCGAAAGTTGATCACCTTAACATACATCAAGTGGCACGTGGTATCCCATTGTCACCACAAATATCCACGGCAAGACATACATCAAGTGTTCTCAAGTCTTTAAAGACTCAATCCGATAAGATTACTTCAAAGGGGAAACTCGATTCATTACAAGAGAGAAGAGGGGGAGGAGAAACATAAGATCCAACTATAATAGCAAAGCTCGCGATACATCAAGATCGTGCCAAATCAAGAACATGAGAGAGAGAGATCAAACACATAGCTACTGGTACATACCCTCAGCCCCGAGGGAGAACTACTCCCTCCTCGTCATGGAGAGCGCCGGGATGATGAAGATGGCCACCGGTGAGGGTTCCCCCCTCCGACAGGGTGCCGGAACAGGGTCCCGATTGAATTTTGGTGGCTACGGAGGCTTCTGGCGGTAGAACTCCCGATCTATCTTCGTTCTGGAAGTTTTAGGGTATGTGGAGTTATATTGGCGGAGGAAGTACGCCAGGGGAGCCACGAGGGCCCCACGAGACAGGGGGCGCGCCCTAGGGGGGCGCCCCCACCCTCCTGAGCACCTTGTTCCTTCCTTGACGTGGGGTCCAAGTCCATCAGGTGTGTTTCCTTCCAAAAATAACTTCTCCAGTCGATTTCGTTCCGTTTTGACTCTGTCTGATATTCCTTTTCTTCAAAACACTGAAATAGGCATAAAACATCAAATATGGGATGGGCCTCCGGTTAATAGGTTAGTCCCAAAAGCAATATAAAAGTGGATAATAAAGCCCAATATTGCCCAAAACAGTAGATAATATAGCATGGAGCAATCAAAAATTATAAATACGTTGGAGACGTATCAAGCATCCCCAAGCTTAATTCATGCTCGTCCTCGAGTAGGTAAATGATAAAAAGATAATTTTTGATGTGGAATGCTAGTTGGCATAATTTCAATGTAATTCTTCTTAATTGTGGTATGAATATTCAGATTAGAAAGATTCAAGACAAAAGTTTATATTGACATAAAAATAATAATACTTCAAGCATACTAACAAAGCAATTATGTCTTCTCAAAATAACATGGACAAGGAAAGTTATCCCTACAAAATCATATAGTCTGGCTATGCTCCATCTTCACCACACAAAGTATTTAAATCATGCACAACCCCGATGACAAGCCAAGCAATTGTTTCATACTCTAACTTTTTCAAAACTTTTTCAATCTTCACACAATACATGAGCGTGAGCCATGGATATAGCACTATAGGTGGAACAGAATGGTGGTTGTGGAGAAGACAAAAGGGAGGGGAAGATAGTCTCACATCAACTAGGCGTATCAACGGGCTATGGAGATGCCCATCAATAGATATCAATGTGAGTGAGTAGGGATTGCCATGCAATGGATGCACTAGAACTATAAATGTATGAAAGCTCAACAAAAGAAACTAGTGGGTGTGCATCCAACTTGCTTGCTCACAAAGACCTAGGGCAATTTGTGGAAGCCCATTATTGGAATATACAAGCCAAGTTCTAATATGAAAAATTCCCACTAGTATATGAAAGTGACAACATATGAGACTCTCTATATGAAGAACATGGTGCTACTTTGAAGCACAATATATGAGACTCGCTATATCATGGTGCTACTTTGAAGCACAAGTGTGGAAAAAAGATAGTAGCATTGCCCCTTTTTATTTATTTTCTTTTTTTTGGGCCTTCTTTTTTTCTCTTTGGCCTTTCTCTTTTTTTTTGGACAATGCTCTATTGAATGATGATCATCACACTTTTATTTATTTACAACTCAATGATTACAACTCAATTCTAAAACAAAGTATGACTCTATATGGATGCCTCCGACGGTGTACTGGGATATGCAATGAATCAAGAGTGACAAGTATGAAGAAATTATGAACGGTGGCTTTGCCACAAATACTATGTCAACTACATGATCATGCTAAGCAATATGACAATGATGAATGTGTCATGATGAACTAGATGGTGGAAAGTTGCATGGCAATATATCTCGGAATGGCTATGGAAATGCCATAATAGGTAGGTATGGTGGCTGTTTTGAGGAAGGTATATGGTAGGTGTATGTTACCGGCGAAAGGTGCACGGTATTAGAGAGGCTAGCAAAGGTGGAAGGGTGAGAGTGCGTACAATCCATGGACTCAACATTAGTCATAAAGAACTCACATACTTATTGCAAAAATCTACAAGTTATCAAAGCAAAGTATTACGCGCATGCTCCTAGGGGGATAGATTGGTAGGAAAAGACCATCGCTCTTCCCCGACCGCCACTCATAAGGAAGACAATCAATAAATAAATCATGCTCCGACTTCGTCACATAACGGTTCACCATACGTGCATGCTACGGGAATCACAAACTTCAACACAAGTATTTCTCAAATTCACAACTACTCAACTAGCATGACTCTAATATCACCATCTCCATATCTCAAAACAATCATCAAGTATCAAACTTCTCTTAGTATTCAACACACTCATAAGAGAATTTTATTATTCTTGAATACCTAGCATATTAGGATTTTAAGAGAATTACCATGCTATTTAAGACTCTCAAAATAATCTATGTGAAGCATGAGAGTTCATCTATTTCTTCAAAATAAAACTACCACCATGCTCTAAAAGATATAAGTGAAGCACTAGAGCAAATGACAAACTACTCCGAAAGATATAAGTGAAGATCAATGAGTAGTCGAATGATTATGCAACTATGTGGAGACTCTCTAACATTTAATAATTTCAGATCTTGGTATTATATTCAAACAGCAAGCAAAACAAAATAAAATGACATCTAAGAATAGCAAACATCATGTGAAGAAGCAAAAACTTAGGATCAACCGATACTAACCGATAGTTGTTGAAGAAGAAAGGTGGGATGCCAACTGGGGCATCCCCAAGCTTAGACGCTTGAGACTTATTGAAATATTATCTTGGGGTGCCTTGGGAATCCCCAAGCTTGAGCTTTTGTGTCTCCTTAATTCCTCTCATATCATGGTCTCCCTAAATCTCAAAAGCTTCATCCACACAAAACTCAACAAGGACTCGTGAGATAAGTTAGTATAAACCATTGCAAAAACCTTATCATACTCTACTGTAGCAAATCACTAAAATTATTATTCAAAATTGCATACTAAATGCCTCTGCATATTTAATAGTCCTATCCTCAAATAGAATCATTAAAGAAGCAAACATATGCAAACAATGCAAACATAACAGCAATCTGCCTAAACAGGATAGTCTGTAAAGAATGCTGCAACATTCATACTTACCTAGCTCCAAAAATTATGAAATAAAATTCACACTGTATTAAATTTATCAGATCTTAATATTCAAAAGGTTTCAACATTTTATCACATTCTGACTTTTCTAGGGAATTATTACAACAGTGGTAAACTTTCTGTTTTCAAACAGCAAAATGTATACTTGTAACATAGGCATAGTAAAGGCTATCAATGCCACTTTTATTGAAATAAAAGATGCAAAACATTGTTCTAAATAACATAAATCAAATCCTAAAAAAATAAATTGATGCTCCAAGCAAAACACAAATCATGTGGCGAATAAAAATATAGCTCCAAGTAAAGTAACCGATGAACGAAGACGAAAGAGGGGATGCCTTCCGGGGCATCCCCAAGCTTAGGATCTTAGTTGTCCTTGAATATTACCTTGGGGTGCCTTGGGAATCCCCAATATTAGGCTCTTTCCAATCCTTATTCCATAGTCCATCGAATCCTCACCCAAAACTTGAAAACTTCGCCATACAAAACTTAAAGTAGAAAACTCGTAAGCTCCGTTAGTATAAGAAAGAAAATCACCATCATAAGGTACTGTAGTGAACTCATTATTTATTTATATTGGTGTTAGACCTAATGTATTCCAACTTCTCTATGTCTTATAAACTATTTTACTAGCCATAGATTCATCAAAATAAGTAAACAACACATGAAAAACTGAATCTGTGAAAAACAGAGCAGTCTGTAGTAATCTGAGTCAAACGTGTACTTCTGTAGCTCATAAAATTCTCAAATAAATTGCTGGACCTAAGGAATTTATCTATTAATCATCTGCAAAAATAATTAACTAAATATCACTCTTCAAATAAAAATGGCAGCAATTCTCGTGAGCGCTAAAGTTTCTGTTTTTTACAGCATGATCAACAAGACTTTCCCCAAGTCTTCCCAAAGGTTCTACTTGGCACAAACACTAATTAAAAGCATAAAACCACATCTAAACAGAGGCTAGATGAATTATTTATTGCTAAACAGGAACAAGAAGCAAGGAATAAAAATAAAATTGGGTTGCCTCCCAACAAGCGCTATCGTTTAACGCCCCTAGCTAGGCATGATGATTTCAACGATGCTCACATAAAAGATAAGAATTGAAACATAAAGAGAGCATCTTGAAGAATATTACTAGCACATTTAAGTCTAACATACTTCCTATGCATAGGGATTTTGTGAGCATACAACTTGTGGTAACATGAATCAACTTGCATAGGAAGGTAAAACAAGCATAACTTCAAAACTTTGAGCGCATAGAGAGGAAACTTGATATTATTGCAATTCCTACAAGCATATGTTCCTCCCTCATAATAATTTTCAGTAGCATCATGAATGAATTAAACAATATAACCAGCACCTAAAGCATTCTTTTCATGATCTACAAGCATAGAAAATTTACTACTCTCCACACAAGAAAAATTCTTCTCATGAATAATAGTGGGAGCAAACTCAACAAAATAATTATCATGTGAGGCATAATCCAATTGAAAACTAAAATTATGATGAAAAGTTTCATGGATATCATTATCCTTTATAGCATACAAATCATCGCAATAATCATCATAGATAGCAACTTTGTTCTCATAATCAATTGGAACCTCTTCCGAAATAGTGGATTCATCACAAAATAAAGTCTCTCCAAATCCACTTTCATCAATATAATAGTCATAAATAGGAGGAATGCTTTCATCATAATAAATTTGCTCATCAAAACTTGGGGGACAAAAAATATCATCTTCATCAAATATAGCTTCCCCAAGCTTGTGGCTTTGCATATCATTATCATCATGGATATTCAAGGAATTCATACTAACAACATTGCAATCATGCTCATCATTCAAATATTTAGTGCCAAACATTTTATAGATTTCTTCTTCTAGCACTTGAGCACAGTTATCCTTTCCATCATACTTACGAAAGATATTAAAAAGATGAAGCGTATGAGACAAACTCAATTCCATTTTTTATAATTTTATTTTATATACTAAACTAGTGATAAAACAAGAAACTAAAAGACTCGATTGCAAGATCTAAAGATATACCTTCAAGCACTCACCTCCCCGACAACGGCGCCAGAAAAGAGCTTGATGTCTACTACACAACCTTCTTCTTGTAGACGTTGTTGGGCCTCCAAGTGCAGAGGTTTGTAGGACAGTAGCAAATTTCCCTCAAGTGGATGACCTAAGGTTTATCAATCCGTAGGAGGCGTAGGATGAAGATGGTCTCTCTCAAGCAACCCTGCAACCAAATAACAAAGAGTCTCTTGTGTTCCCAACACACCCAATACAATGGTAAATTGTATAGGTGCACTAGTTCGGCGAAGAGATGGTGATACAAGTGGTATGTGGATAGTAGATAATAGTTTTTGTAATCTAAAATAATAAAAACAGCAAGGTAACGAATGATAAAAGTGAGCGTAAACGGTATTGCAATGATGGTAAACAAGGCCTAGGGTTCATACTTTCGCTAGTGTAAGTTCCCTCAACGATACTATCATAATTGGATCACATAACTATCCCTCAACATGCAACAAAGAGTCACTCCAAAGTCACTAATAGCGGAGAACGAACAAAGAGATTATGGTAGGGTACGAAACAACCTCAAAGTTATTCTTTCCAATCAATCCGTTGGGCTCTTCCTATAAGTGTCACAAACAGCCCTAGAGTTCGTACTAGAATAACACCTTAAGATACAAATCAACCAAAACCCTAATGTCACCTAGATACTCCAATGTCACCTCAAGTATCCGTGGGTATTATTATACGATATGCATCACACAATCTCAGATTCATCTATTCAACAAACACAAAGGACCTCAAAGAGTGCCCCAAAGTTCTACCGGAGAATCATGATGAAAACGTGTGCCAACCCCTATGCATAGGTTCCCAATGTCACGAAACCCGAAAGTTGATCACCTTAACATACATCAAGTGGCACGTGGTATCCCATTGTCACCACAGATATCCACGGCAAGACATACATCAAGTGTTCTCAAGTCTTTAAAGACTCAATCCGATAAGATTACTTCAAAGGGGAAACTCGATTCATTACAAGAGAGAAGAGGGGGAGGAGAAACATAAGATCCAACTATAATAGCAAAGCTCGCGATACATCAAGATCGTGCCAAATCAAGAACACGAGAGAGAGAGAGATCAAACACATAGCTACTGGTACATACCCTCAGCCCCGAGGGAGAACTACTCCCTCCTCGTCATGGAGAGCGCTGGGATGATGAAGATGGCCACCGGTGAGGGTTCCCCCCTCCGACAGGGTGCCGAAACAGGGTCCTGATTGACTTTTAGTGGCTACGGCGGCTTCTGGCGGCGGAACTCCCGATCTATCTTTGTTCTGGAAGTTTTAGGGTACATGGAGTTATATAGGTGGAGGAAGTATGGCAGGGGAGCCACGAGGGCCCACGAGACAGGGGGCACGCCCTAGTGGGGGGGGGGGGGCGCCCCCACCCTCGTGAGCACCTCGTTCCTTCCTTGACGTGGGGTCCAAGTCCATCAGGTGTGTTTCCTTCCAAAAATAACTTCTCTAGTTGATTTCGTTCCGTTTCGACTCCGTCTGATATTCCTTTTCTTCAAAACACTGAAATAGGCATAAAACAGCAAATCTGGGATGGGCCTCCGGTCAATAGGTTAGTCCCAAAAGCAATATAAAAGTGGATAATAAAGCCCAATATTGCCCAAAACTGTAGATAATATAGCATGGAGCAATTAAAAATTATAGATACGTTGGAGATGTATCAGTTGGCAAGAAAGCCTTGAGGAACAACTTGGAGATTCAGTTTGCGGAAAGCTTCAAAAAGGTCCGGTTGGAACGGCTTGAGATTTAAGCTGTTGCAGTAAGCCTTCCTACTCAAAGCATATGCAATGACATTAGCCTTGCATGGAGTATATTCAATACTCGGACTGTACTCTTGAATCATTTCGACCCAACGAGTCTGCCTGAGGTTGAGGTTGGATTGAGTGAAGATGTACTTGAGGCTCTTATGATCTGTGAAAATGTCCACTTTCCTTCCCAACAAGAGATGTCTCCACGTTAATAATGCATGAACAACTGCCGCCAACTCAAGATCATGAGTGGGGTAGTTCCTTTCGTTGGGCTTCAACTGGCAAGAGGTATAGGCCACAACTTTGTTCTCTTGCATTAACATAGCGCCGAGACCTCGCAAGGAGGCATCACAGAAAACTTCAAATGGCTTGGATTCGTCAGGAGGAGTCAAGACAGGAGTTGTGACTAGCTTCTCTATGAGGGTGTTGAAAGCAACATCACACTCAGGTGTCCAGACATACTTGACATGCTTCTGGAGGAGGTTGGAAAGAGGCTTTGCAATCTTAGAGAAATTCTCAACGAATGTTCGACAATAGCTTGCAAGTCCAAGGAAACTGCGGAGCTTCTTGACATTCTGAGGAGGTTCCCAATTCACAATTGCAGACACCTTCTTGGGATTAACAGCAATGCCCTTGGCGGAAATGATATGACCAAGGTAAAGAACCTCACCAAGCCAGAACTCACACTTGGAAAACTTCGCATAGAATTGATGCTCTTTGAGTTTGTCGAGCACCAATCTCAAATGCTTGGCATGATCCTCCTTATTCACGGAGAAGACCAAGATATCATCGAGATAAACCAGGATGAAATCATTTGTGTAAGGGTTGAAGATGAAGTTCATAATGCGAGAGAACGTTGGAGGAGCATTGACAAGGCCGGAAGACATGACAGTATATTCATAAGAACCATAGCTTGTTCTGAATGCTGTCTTGGGGATATCTTCTTCACGAATGCAAATACGATGATAACCCATACAGAGGTCAAGCTTGGAGAATACTTTAGCACCTTTAAGTTGCTTGAATAGCTCATTGATGTTGGGAAGTGGATACTGATACGTCTCCATCGTATCTACTTTTCCAAACACTTTTGCCCTTGTTTTGGACTCTAACTTGCATGATTTGAATGGAACTAACCCGGACTGATGTTGTTTTCAGCAGAATTGCCATGGTGTTATTTTTGTGCAGAAATAAAAGTTCTCGGAATGACCTGAAAATCAACGGAGAATTATTTTGGAATATATAAAAAATACTGGAAGAAGAATCCACGTCAGGGGGCCTCCACCTGTCCACGATGGTGGGGGCGCGCCCCCTGCCTCGTGGTCCCACTGACGCTCCATCGACCTCAACCTTGACTCCATATATTCACTTTCGGGGAGAAAAAAATCAGAGAGAAGGATTCATCGCATTTTACGATACGGAGCCGCCGCCAAGCCCTAAACTCTCTCGGGAGGGCTGATCTGGAGTCCGTTCGGGGCTCCGGAGAGGGGAATCCGTCGCCATCGTCATCATCAACCTTCCTCCATCACCAATTTCATGATGTTCACCGTCGTGCGTGAGTAATTCCATCATAGGCTTGCTGGACGGTGATGGGTTGGATGCGATTTATCATGTAATCGAGTTAATTTTGTTAGGGTTTGATCCCTAGTATCCACTATATTCTGAGATTGATGTTGCTATGACTTTGCTATGCTTAATGCTTATCACTAGGGCCCGAGTGCCATGATTTCAGATCTGAACCTATTATGTTTTCATCAATATATGAGAGTTCTTGATCCTATCTTGCAAGTCTATAGTCACCTACTATGTGTTATGATCCGGCAACCCCGGAGTGAAAATAGTCGGGACCACTCCCAATGATGACCGTAGTTTGAGGAGTTCATGTATTCACTATGTGTTAATGCTTTGGTCCGGTACTCTATTAAAAGGAGGCCTTAATATCGGTTAGTTTCCAATAGGACCCCGCTGCCACAGGAGGTAGGACAAAAGATGGCATGCAAGTTCTTTTCCATAAGCACGTATGACTATACTCGGAATACATGCCTACATTACATTGATGAACTGGAGCTAGTTCTGTGTCACCTTAGGTTATGACTATTACATGATCGATCGCATCCAGCATAATTCTCTATCACCGATCCATTGCCTACGAGCTTTCCGTATATTGTTCTTCGCTTATTTACTTTTCTGTTGCTATTGTTATCATCACTATAAAACACCAAAAATATTACTTTTGCTACTGTTAGTTCTGCTACCATTACCACTACTATCATATTATTTTGCTACTAAATACTTTGCTGCAGATATTAAGTTATCCAAGTGCGGTTGAATTGACAACTCAACTGCTAATACTTGAGAATATTCTTTCGCTCCCCTTGTGTCGAATCAATAAATTTGGGTTGAAAACTCTACCCTCGAAAACTGTTGCGATCCCCTATACTTGTGGGTTATCAAGACTGTTTTCTGGCGCCATTGCCGGGGAGCATAGCTCTATTCTTTGAGTCACTTGGGATTTATATCTGCTTATCATTATGAAGAACTTGAAATATCCAAGAACCAAGATTTATCCCTCAACTACGAGGGGAGGTAAGGAACTGCCATCTATCTCTGCACTTGATTCACCTTCTGTTTTGAGTAAGCTTGCGACACCTAGACCTGCTTCTGCTATTAATTCCGATATGTCGCATGTTATTGATGATGCCACTTCTGCTATGCATGATACTTATGATAAAACTACTTCTATGCTTGATACTACTGTGCCACTTGGTGAATTTCTTGATTAACAACTTGCTAGGGCTAGAGAGAGTGAAATTACTTAAACTGATAATATTGATGAAAGTGATGATGAAGATTGTCCCCCTAAATATGAATTGCCTGTTGTTGGTGTCAAAACAGGCGGATCTCGGGTAGGGGGTCCCGAACTGTGCGTCTAGGATCGATGGTAATAGGAGACGAGGGACACGATGTTTACCCAGGTTTGGGCCCTCTCTATGGAGGTAATACCCTACGTCCTGCTTGATTGATCTTGATGAATATGAGTGTTACAAGAGTTGATCTACCACGAGATCGTAATGGATAAACCCTAGAAGTCTAACCTATTTGACTATGGTAATGGGTATATCCTTTCCGGACTGACCCCTCCGGTTTATATAGACACCGGGGGGGAACCTAGGGTTACATAGAGTCGGTTACATAAGAAGGAATCTTCATAGTCGGTCGCCAAGCTTGGCTTCCATGCCAAGGAGAGTCCAATCCGAACATAGGTGCAGTCTTCGGCCTTCATGTCTTCACAGCCCATCAGTCCGGCCCATGGATAACAAGGCCGGACGCCCAAGGACACCTTAGTCCAGGACTCCCTCAGTAGCCCCTGAACCTGGCTTCAATGACGAGGAGTTTGGCGTGCAGATTGTCTTCGGCATTGCAAGGCAGGTTCCCTTCTATCTGAACGTCAAGATAGTCTTTCGATGTGATGATAGTATCCAGACCTGTCACACACATACACCATACATAACCGCAGAGAGAATATATTTTTACACAAGTCTAATCTGCTGACAGCTTTTTACAACATGACATCAAGTCTGCCCGGTCACAATTCCAAACCGCTTCCATGTTTTGACGCTCCACGTCCTGAGACGCGGTTGCCATTGGCACGTCCTGTCAAAGCAGAGATCGTGTCCCCTTATTGCGGGATTCTCATCAATGCGGGCATGGGTAACCCAACTGTGCCATTTATACAGCCCTTGGGAATAGGCGAATCTTAAGGCCAGTGAGGCCGCGTTTAATATTCATTGCCTTTATAAGGGGATAAGTATTCCCTCTTCCTCTTTCACACCCTCTCTCTGTCTCCGCCTTTCCAATCTCGAGCTCCAGCGCCCAAGTTCTCATCTCCTTTCCACTCAAGCAACCATGTCCGGATCCAGAGGTCAAGGCAAGTGGATGGTCTCCTCCATCAAGGAGGAGGACATTACTGAGCTTCGGGCGGCCGTATACTTGGCGAAGGAGATCGCTCACCGCCTGCCGACTGAGGGACAAGTCATCCCCACGCTGAAGCCCACCGAGAGGGTAGTGTTCATCCCCCATTTCTTCCTCGGGCTAGGGTTTCCACTCCACCCTTTCGTCCGTGGGGATTTATTATTACGGGATAGATTTCTATGATCTGTCCCCGAATTCCATCCTCAACATCTCAGTGTTTATCATCGTGTGTGAGGCCTTCCTCTGCATCCAACCCGACTTCGGGCTGTGGCTCAAAGTCTTCAACGTGAAGCCGAAGGTGGTGGATGGACAACACGTGGAGTGTGGAGGAGCCATGGTGAGCATGTTGTCCAACGTCTCTTGGCCCAAAGGTACTTTTTTGGACACGGTAAAGGAGTGGCAGAAGCAGTGGTTCTACATCACAGAACCTCATGGCACCACATGGGCTGCAGCTGCCGAATTCCGCTCCAGCGCTCCCATGCGACTCACCTCCTGGGTCGAGAAGAGTCTGAACTGGGGTTCCCCTGACGAGCTGATAGCGTTGCAGATGCGCGTTCAAAGCATGGTAACCAGGAACGTCAAGCTCGTTGACGTGATCCAGGTGATGCTAGTTCGTCGAATCCTTCTGTGCCAGCCGAAGCCATCCTCTGTGGGAGTTCAACCTCAAGAAGCACCAGACCCTGGCGAGGCTCTTCGAGACTACTGACAAAGGTTCATGGAAGTTGCTCTTTAAGGGCAATGAGAAACCACTGGCCGCGGATTCAGATCGCGGGCACAGCGCTAAACACCTCGCTAGCGAGGTATGTCTTTCTTGATGCATTCTCCACTTGTTTGTTTCAAGGATGATGCATGAGCTTTTATTGTTGCTTTTTCAGGACTGGATGGAGGGGGCGAAGCGGATCCAGTGTTCAGCTCCGCTGCATGAAGAACCGGTCATCCCGCGTCTAGAGAAGATGCTAGTGCCGGCGCCTTATAAGGCGCCGGAGAATAAGGCCAGGAAGAAGGCCAAGGGGGGCAAGCGGGGCCCCCGTCGTAAGGGCACTTCGGACATGACGTTCGAAGATGATGAAGCTCATTCCTCTGTCCCAGAGGACAATGGCGAGGAAGAGGGGGAGGAGGAGGAAAACAATCCTCCCACTGCGGAGAGGAAGAAGAAGAGGGCGGCTTCGGCGCATCCGGAGGCCGAAACGCCTAAGAAGGGGAAGGCCGCACCAGCGATCAACACCACGTGGGACGTTAACAGCAGTCCGGAACGACGCCCCCGCACTAAGCCCCAGGCCGCATCATAAGTGACATAGCTTGCTCATGCGCGCATCCGGCCCTTTCTCTTCATTATCTTGACATAGCTAATTGTACTGTTGCAGTCTACCCCACGACCTTATCCAGCGATCCTCATCTGGAGGTTCGTTGGCTCTGTCGGAGATGGAGAGCATGTCGCCACCGCCTCCTTATTCCCCCGGGGCCAGGGACGACACTGAAGTGTTATCCTGGAGGACCGCTCCGAACCGGGGAGGAGCCCAGGGCACCATCCGGGAGGCGCCACAAGGCGAGACCTCCACTGCCGGACACATGGAGGAGAGCCGATCCCCATGGAGATTGGCGAAGAGAGCCGCATCCAGTTCGGCCCTCAGCCGAATACAATTCCGGAGGCCCATACGGCTCCGGAGTCGGGCGAGCAGCCCCCTTTGAAGGAGGGGGATGCGTGCGCCGCTTCCACCGGTGGCCCCTATCCAACTAGGGGTGCCGGATAACCTGATGGAGGCGCTTCGAGGCGCCCCCGTCGTGGAGGAGCACCGTGCCCTTATGGGGGAGATGATCGAGAAGATTCCGTCCGCCAAGAGTGTACTGAATGAAGCCTGCAGCAGCCTGTTGACAAGTTTCGAGGTAAGAAAGAGAAAAACCCCGTGTAGACAGTAGCCCTTGAGACACTGTCCGGTGTTCGGCAAGAAGAACCGGATAGAGGATCAATCTTTTGTTATAGGAGACTAACATAATATGGATGGATAAGCAGGTGTCGCTGTTGGCTGCAACCTCGCATGCTGCCGAAGTCTCTAAACTGAGGCAGAGGCTGGAGCGGACCGAGAACGAGCTCAGCGAGGTTAGGGTTCGGCTCCAGGAGAAGCAAGGTGAGTAACGACTTGCTGTGTGTTCGGAAGGAGTAGGCGTTGTATATTCACCGGGTGTCGTAATATATGCAGGAGCCGCAACCGAGGTCGAAGCCCTGAAGAAGGCCCTGGGCGAGGCCAAGGAGAAGGTTGTCCAGCAGCAAGTCGCCCGTAAGAAGCTCAAGGCCCAGGTCAAACCAGTCCAGCAGGAGCTCCAGGATGCGGTGAAAAAATGCGAGGCCTTGGAGCATGATGCGTCGGTTCAAGGGGCCGAAGTCGCCAAGGCTCGTCAGAGCGCAGAGATCGCACGGAATGAGGCCCAGGCCGCCCTCCAGGAGATCCGGGAGGCCAAGAAGATCACGGCTGGTAAGGCATTTAAGATGCAAAGCAAGTATGCGGAGAAGAAGTACCTTTTACTAACCCGGGTTCGGAGTTCCCTAGGAGCTTTTGTGGATTTACCACGCAGTGTATTAGACGCCGCGGAGTTTTATCGAGCCGAAGGAGGGGGTTCTATGGAGAAGCTATTCTGGTCGCAGTATGCGGCGCCAGAGCATCCCGTGCCCTTCACCGATCAGCTGAAATAGCTGGAGGAGCTGCATAGGGTGGCCGAACTAGCCATGAAGGATTTCATAATCCGGCTATGGCCAGCCGAAGCTATGCAAGCAGCTACTTTGGACTCGTGAGGCGGATGGTGAACGCTTGTCCTCGGCTGGACGTCGTCAAGCGCTCGGCCTGCATTGAAGGTGCACGCATGGCCTTCGCTCGTTGCAAGATGTGGTGGGCGAAGATGGACGCTGTCGAGGTGACCAGAGGGCCACCGGAGGGCAAGGAGCACCGCACACCCAAATGGTATTTTGCGGATATCCTGGAGGGGTCTCGCCTTGTGGTAGCACAATGTTCGCAGGATGTTGTATTTGAATAAATGTATTCATGTTGCCTGTGCCTTGTATTATAAAAAACAGAGCCTCTTTTGTGATGTAATTTTGTTATGCTTTAATTGTTTCCTCATGTGCGTCCGTGTTGTATGTAATCTGAGGGTTGGCCAGTCGTCGGCTTCTGCCCTCACGTAGGTAGTACGGAGGTGCTCGGGATGGAATCTAAAAAATCTTGATCCAATTATATGATCCTTCAAGGAGTTGTTTAGCGCAATGAACAAGGCAATTAGACTATATGGCTTAAACGCCCTCACTTATCCATAGGAGTTTTATAACAAAGCATGAGTGCAGCCCCTGGTTCAAGCCAGGGTGCTGTCAGCATGTGATTGGGAAGTGCCGATCTTTCACATAATGCGGAAAAAATCTCCAATGACTTGTAACCCTCGAACAGCTGACCGACTCTCGCCGTATCATCACAGTCAGTTTTTGGCTTTCTCTACTGAGGTGCTCATCTGGTCAAGGCCAGGGCATAATCGCAGTAGTTCTCCCTTTGCTACCCTAGCCGATTTAGCGGAACGTAGGGTAGCAAGCACAGGAGCCGGGCAACCCAACTATTGACCAAAGACATGATTCAGAGCCAATGCATATAATGCTAAATTCGGGGTGCCGAACTTAACTTTAAGGATTGTTCGGACTTTGTTGCAGTATCGTGGGTGATGGGGAGCCCCTGGCAAATATGAAACGTACCAGAGTGTACTGTTGCTAGGAAATAAGTAATATAAAGGAAAACAGAGGGAGAACAGAGATAGGATCTGGAGCCCTTGAACTTGGATCATGAACTATTTCCATTATAGTTGGGTTAATGCTTCCAAGCACATTGGTATAAAATAATGCAATAAGCAACCGGCTATTTGACATGCCAAACCCGAAGGCGGGCTACGCGTGGGTCCTGAAAATGGTTAGCCTCTAGGGCTTCCCATGTACGCATGTGCTCCGTGTCAATCTGGTGTGTTTGTCCTTTGACAGGATCTTTAATCAGTCCGTCGAAGGAGGCCCCCATAGGAGAAACCTGAAACAAGGGAAAAAGGAGAAAATAAAGTTATATGTGTGTCTGGGATCTGTCTAGCTGAACCATGGATCCCGGGATAGCTTGTGCCTCCGTCGATGCCCATGGAATTTTGAGTGCGTAGTTATGGATGCGTCGTATGAATGCCACTACCTCATCGGGATTGGGACGAAGGCCAAATTGCTAATCGAGGTCTTGACGAGCCGCGCTGTCCTGTTGCAGTGTAGTCTGGACCCTCTTAATGATGTCGAGGGGCTCGACAGCTAGACTATGATGCTGCTTGAGAAGGTCGCTTTGTACCTCTGCTGCTAGGGTGGCGGTGTGCTCCTCTATTCGGAAGGAGCGTTATGTGTTTCCGTTGACTGTTATGACACCGGCGGACCGGGCATCTTCAGCTTGAGATAGGCATAATGTGGCACCGCGTTGAATCTAGCAAACGCAGTTCGTCCGAGCAGTGCGTGGTATCCGCTGCGGAAGGGGACGATATGGAAGATTAACTCCTCACTTCAGAAGTTGTCCGGAGAACCGAAGGCCACCTCCAGCGTGATTGAGCCAGTGCAGCGGGCCTCAATGCCTGGTATGACTCCTTTAAAGGTAGTCTTGGTGGGTTTCATTCGTGAGGGATTAATGCCCATCTTTCGCATTGTATCCTGATAGAGCAGGTTGAGGCTGCTACCACCGTCCATTAGGACTCGTGTTAGGTGAAATCCGTTGATGATTGGGTCGAGGACCAGTGCGGCTGAACTGCCATGCCGGATACTAGCTGGGTGATCTCAATGATCGAAGGTGATCGGGAATGACGACCACGGATTGAATTTTGGGGCAGCTAGCTCTACCGCATATACGTCCCTAAGTGCTCGCTTGCGCTCCCTTTTGGGGATGTGTGTAGCGTATATCATGTTACTGTTTAGACTTGAGGGGGAAATTTCTTCTGCGCTCCAGTGTTCGGCTGCCGAGGCTCTTCGTCTTCATCCTCACTTTGTGATCCCTTTTCTTTGTTTTCGGCATTTAACTTGCCAGCCTGTTTGAAAACCCAATAGTCTCTGTTGGTGTGATTGGCTTGTTTATCTGTGGTACCATGTATCTGGCACAGACGATCGAGTATGTGATCCAGGCTGGATGGTCAGTCATTGTTCCTTTTGTAGGGCTTCTTTCGCTGGCCGGACTTGGAGCCGCTAAATCCGGTTTTAACGGTGGTGTCATCGATGTTGTGGCCATTGCTTCGGCGTTTGTGTCTGTTGCACCGGAGCTTGCCGGAGCTGTTCTTGGCCTCGGAGGGGCCTGTCTCGCTGGCTGTGTTTTTGTTATGAGCCAGCCAGCTGTCCTCACCCGCGCAAAAGCGAGTCATGAGTGCTGTAAGGGCTGCCATGGACTTCAGCTTTTCTTGGCCGAGGTGGCGTGCTAGCCATTCGTCACGGATGCTGTGTTTAAAGGCCGCTAGGGCTTCGGCATCCGGACAGTCAATGATCTGGTTCACTTTGGATAGGATCCTAGTCCAGAATTTTCTGGCTGATTCACTAGGTTGTTGAACTATGTGACTTAAGTCATCGGCATCGGGTGGCCAGACATATGTACCTTGGAAGTTGTCAAGGAAGGCCTCTTCCAAGTCCTCCCAGCTGCCGATGGAATTCTCGGGCAAGCTATTCAGCCAGTGTCGAGCTGGCCCTTTGAGTTTCAGTGGGAGGTATTTGATGGCGTGGAGGTCGTTTCCACGGGCCATGTGGATGTGGAGAATAAAGTCCTCAATCCATACTGCGGGATCGGTTGTGAAGAAGAAAGGGTGTGCGGCGCCTCTATATCGGGCCGCATCACGGCGCACCTCCAACGGAGTCCGTCTGCGGTTATCGGCCCGGGCGTGACTAGGTTTGTCACGTCTAAATAGGTAGCCATCATCCCGAGTCGGGAAGCGTCCTCGCGATCTATAGATTGATCTGGTATGTCCTGCTCTACTGTCCAGCTCCTGCCGAAGGTCATATGTATGATTCCGATCTGTTCTGTCCCTGTTTTTGCGAGGAGGTGGGGCGGGCTGTTGTTCAGCCTGAGTTGCCGTTTTATCCCGACCGCGGGGTGGTCGGTCCGCCACACTATCCTGACCACATGGTGGTCGGTCCGCATTGCGTGAGGGAGGTATGGGATCTGGTGCTTCCTCATCGAACTAAGGTAGCAGTCTGCGTTTTGGGTAACTCTTGGATGGGTGCTTGAGGCCTTATTCTTCGGCTGCCAGGACACCAGTCCACCTGTCAATGAGCAGGTCGTGATCAGCTTGGAGCTGCTGCTGCTTCTTCTTCAGGCTTCTTGCAGTGGCTATTAGCTGGCGCTTGAAGCGCTCCTTCTCGAGGGGTGCCTCAGGCACAATGAAGTCCTCATTGCCGAGGCTCTCACCATCCTCGGAGACTGGACGATAACTACCATCATCTAGATCATTGGGCATGGCCTGTTTATCAGGGTTATCTTGCCCATTGTCTTGTTCCTCCTGTTCGGATGCCGCCCTGACAGGGTCTTCATTGTTTTCGGCGTCGCCCGGAGTACTATTTTCTCCGGTGCCAATGTTGTCATCTTTTGAGCGATGAGGCTTAGAGCAGTGTTTAGGGCGCCGGCGCTTGGATTGTGTCTCAGAAGGTTTATTCGCAACTCGATCTCTTTTGTCATCGTCGCTACCTTTTTTAGGTGTGTCGACCATGTACACATCGTACGAAGAGGTGGTCGTCCAACGTCCAGTAAATGGTGGGTCTTGGCCTTGCTCCTGGTCGGCATCGTCGTCCATACCGTTGATGTCTTCAGACACGTAATCAAGCACGTAGGTTAAGTCATCGACAGTGGCTATGAAGTGGGTGGCGGGTGGGAAGCTAAATTTCCCATCATCAGCCTCTGGCTCGAACCGAACATAGTTCGGCTGTGAGTCATTCTCCAAGGACAAGTTCTTTAAAGAGTTTATCACATCACCCAAAGGTGAGTGCTGGAAGATGTCTGTGGCGCTAAATTCGAAAATCGACAACCGATCCAGCTCGGTGTCCGCAGGCCTACCCGGTCCGGGACTTATAGCCGGAGGCAAGTCCGGAGTTCCATTGCCGCAAATATTGCGGGGCGCCGAGTCCGTGTGCGGCTCCATCGCCACTGACTCTGTGGCCTCGGATGGCACGATCTGTTCCGGTTCTAAGGCCGTTGCAGCAACAGGGACCATCTCCTGGATATGATCCGATGACAGATTTAAGTCATGTTCATCGGGGCGAGGGGGAGTTGATATGTCTCCGTCGTATCTAATTTTCCAAACACTTTTGCCCTTGTTTTGGACTCTATCTTGTATGATTTGAATGGAACTAACCCGGAGTGACGCTGTTTTCAGCAGAATTACCATGATGTTGTTTTATGTGCAGAAAACAAATATTTTCGGAATGACCTGAAACTCCACGGGAGGTCTTAGAAAAACAATAAAAAATCCTCGCCAAATATGAAGACCAGGGGGGCCACACCCTTTCCACGAGGGTGGGGGCGTGCCCCCCTAGGGCGCGCCCCCCTACCTCGTGGGCCCCCTGTTGACCCTCCGACGCCAACTCCAACTCTATATATTTGCTTTCGGAGAGAGAAAAATCAGAGAGAAGAAATCATCGCGTTTTACGATACGGAGCCGCCGCCAAGCCCTAAAACCTCTCGGGAGGGCTGATCTAGAGTCCGTTCGGGGCTCCGGAGAGGGGTATTCGTCGCCGTCGTCATCATCAACCATCCTCCATCACCAATTTCATGATACTCACCGCCGTGCGTGAGTAATTCCATCGTAGGCTTGCTGGACGGTGATGGGTTGGATGAGATTTATCATGTAATCGAGTTAGTTTTATTAGGGTTTGATCCCTAGTATCCATTATGTTCTGAGATTGATGTTGCTATGACTTTGATATGCATAATGCTTGTCACTAGGGCCCGAGTGCCATGATTTCAGATCTGAACCTATTATGTTTTCACCAATATATGAGAGTTCTAGATCCTATCTTGCAAGTCTATAGTCACCTACTATGTGTTATGATCCGGCAACCCCAAAGTGAAAATAATCGGGACCACTCCCGGTGATGACCATAGTTTGAGGAGTTCATGTATTCACTATGTGATAATGCTTTGTTCCGGTTCTCTATTGAAAGGAGGCCTTAATATCCGTTAGTTTCCAATAGGACCCCGCTGCCACGGGAGGGTAGGGCAAAAGATGTCATGCAAGTTCTTTTCCATAAGCACATATGACTATATACGGAATACATGCCTACATTACATTGACGAACTGGAGCTAGTTCTGTGTCACCCTATGTTATGACTGTTACATGATGAACCGCATCCGGCATAATTATCCATCACTGATCCGGTGCCTACGATTTTTCCATATACTGGTTTACGCTTATTTACTTTCCCGCTGCTACTGTTACAATCACTACAAAATACCAAAAACATTACTTTTGTTGTCTTTACTTTTGCTGTCTTTACTTTTTTTGCCGCTACCGCCACTATCATATTACTTTGCTACTAAACACTTTGCTGCAGATACTAAGTTTCCAGGTGTGGTTGAATTGACAACTCAGCTGCTAATACTTGAGTATATTCTTTGGCTCCCCTTGTGTCGAATCAATAAATTTGGGTTGAATACTCTACCCTCAAAAGCTGTTGCGATCCCCTATACTTGTGGGTTATCAAGACTAATTTCTGGCGCCGTTGCCGGGGAGCATAGCTCTATTCTTTGAGTCACTTGGGATTTATATCTGCTGGGCACTATGAAGAACTTGAGAGATCCAAAAACCAAGATCTATCCCTCAACTATGAGGGGAGGTAAGGAACTGCCATCTAGCTCTGCACTTGATTCACCTTCTGTTATGAGTAAGTTTGCGACACCTACACCTGCTTCTGCTATTCGTTCTGATATGTCGCATGTTATTGATGATGCCACTTCTGCTATGCATGATACTTATGATGAAACTGCTTCTATGCCTGATACTACTGTGCCCCTTAGTGAATTTCTTGATGAACAAATTGCTAGGGCTAGAGAAAGAGAAATTATTGAATCTGAATACGATGATGATAGTGATGATGAAAATATGCCTGTTATTCCTGAGGGTTATTTATTTGATCGAGATGCTTCTTTAGCTATTTTAGCTTGCAGAGATAGATATGAGCTTAAGAGGTTATTAATTAAATGGAACAAAGAATCACTTAGAGATAAAATGAAACCCGATCCTGCTTTTGCTACTTCACCTATATGTGTTCCTGATAAAGATTATGAATTCTCTGTTGATCCTAATATAATTACTTTGGTTGAATCTGATCCGTTTTATGGCTATGAATCTGAAATTGTTGTGGCACATCTTACTAAGTTAAATGATATAGCTGCCCTGTTCACTAATAATGAGAGATCAAGTTACCTCTATTTACTCAAAATATTTCCGTTCTCTTTAAAGGGTGATGCTAAGATATGGTTTAATTCTCTTGATCCTGGTTGTGTGCGTAGTCCCTAGGATATGACATATTACTTCTCTGCTAAATATTTCCCTACTCATAAGAAACAAGCTGCTTTGAGGGAAATATACAACTTTGTGCAAATTAAAGAAGAGAGTCTCCCACAAGCTTGGGGGAGGCTTCTCAAGTTACATAATGCTTTGCCTGATCATCCTCTTAAGAAACCTGAAATACTTGATATCTTTTATAATGGACTAACCAATGCTTCCAGAGATTACCTAGATAGTTGTGTTGGTTCTCTTTTCAGGGAAAGAACACCAGATGAAGCTGAAATTCTATTGAATAATATGTTGACAAATGAAAATAATTGGGCACCTCCTGAGCCAGCTCCTGAGACAACTCCTGCTCCAGTTACTGAGCCTATTCCTAAACCAACTGCGAAGAAGAGAGGTGTTCTATTTCTTAGTCCCGAAGATATGCAAGAGGCAAAGAAATCTATGAAAGAAAAACGTATTAAAGCTGAAGACGTTAAGAATTGACCTCCTATTGAAGAAATACATGGTCTTAATTCACCGCCTATTGAAGAAACTTATGATCTCAATTATTTATTTACTGAAGAACCTCCTGATCCCGATATCCCAACACAGGTAGTAAAGGTAAATTCTCTCTATAGATATGATAAAGCTGAAGTCCCTCCTACTAAAATCGCTAGTCAGTGCTTGGATGAGTTTGATAACTTTATGTATAAGCAAGACGACTTCAATGCTTATTTTGGTAGACAATTAAAAGAAAATGCTTATATGATTAGACGCTTGGGTAATTATAGGTCTAATATTAAAGGTGAACTTAAACTTGTTAGCAAACAAGCTTCTATGGTTACCACTCAAGTAGAACAAGTACTTAAAGCTCAAAAATAAGTGCTTGATGAAATGAATAGTAAGAAAAATGATTATGCTGTTAGAGGGACTACTAGAACTGGTAGAATGACTCAGGAACCTTTGTATCCTGAAGGCCACCCTAAGAGAATCGAGAAAGATTCTCAGAGAAATAATATTGATGTTCCTAGCTCTTCTAAAAAGAAGAAGAAGAAAAATGATAGAACTGTGCAAACTTCTAGTGAACCTATTGCTGAACCACCTGATAATCCAAATGATATTTCTATGTCTGATGCTGAAACACAATCTGGTAATGAACATGAACCTAGTAAAAATATTAATGATAATGTTCATGATGATGCTCAACCTAGTAATGACAATGATGTAGAAATTGAACCTGCTGTTGATCTTGATAACCCACAATCAAAGAATCAATGTTATGATAAAAGAGACTTTTTTGCTAGGAAACATGGTAAAGAAAGGGAACCTTGGGTTCAGAAACCCATGCCTTTTCCTCCGAAACCATCCAAGAAAAAGGATGATGAGGATTTTGAGTGCTTTGCTGAAATGATTAGGCCTATCTTTTTGCGTATGAGATTAACTGATGTGCTCAAAACAAATCCTTTTGCTAAATATATGAAGGTTATTATTACTAATAAAAGAAAGATACCGGAAGCTGAGATTTCCACCATGCTTGCTAATTATACTTTTAAGGGTGCAATACCAAAGAAACTTGGAGACCCCGGAGTACCTACTATACCTTGCTCCATTAAATGAAATTATATTAAAACTACTTTATGTGATCTTGGAGCTGGTGTTAGTGTTATGCCTCTCTCTTTATATCGTAGAATTGACTTGAATAAGTTGACACCTACTGAAATATCTTTGCAAATGGCTGATAAATCAACTGCTATACCTGTCGGTATCTGTGAGGATGTGCCTGTTGTGGTTGCAAACATTACTATTTTAACGGACTTTGTTATACTTGATATTCCCGAGGATGATAGTATGTCTATTATTCTTGGAAGACCTTTTCTTAATTCTGTAGGGGCTGTTATTGATTGCAACAAAGGCAATGTCACTTTTCATGTTAATGGTAATGAGCATACGGTACACTTTTCGAGGAAACAACCTCAAGTTCATAGTATCAACTCTATTGGAAAAATTCCATCGATTATATTTGGAGGTCTTGAATTTCCTCTCCCTGCTGTCAAAAAGAAATATGATATTCTTATTATTGGGGATGTGCATATCCCCGTTGAGGTAACTTAGTGTTATTCAAAATTTCTCCGGTTTCATGATTATCGGAATGAGTTTGCTAACAAGACTTGGTCAACCTTGTTAGCGGATTCTTTTTGATGAGCATGAGATGGATGAAACTAGAAGCACAAACTTCTGCACCTTCTTTATACTTTATGTTATTTATATTAAATAAAGTAAAAATAGTATTTTTCTGTCTGTTTCCTGACTTATCCGAGCAATATAAAAATATCCCGAAAATAAAAGTCCTCGGAATGCCATGCCAATTTAATATGATTTTTTCGGGAATATTTGAGGATTTATTGTGCAAAAATTACCCCGGGAGGAGCTGCCACCTGGCCACGAGGGTGGTGCCCCCCCCCTATAGGGCGTGCCCCCTGCCTCGTGGGCCCACGGTGGCCCTCCTCCACTTATTCCAGCACCCATCTTCTTCCTCTATCTCACACAAACCCGAAAAACCAACTCAAGCACGAGTTCCAGCCACTTTTGCTGCGATTTTCGATCTCCTTGCTCAAAGCACCTCTCGCAAAACTGCTTGGGGAGATTGTTCCTTGGTATGTGACTCCTCCATTGGTCCAATTAGTTTTTGTTCTAGTTCTTTATTATTTGCAAATTTGTGCTGCATGGGTGACCATGTTCTTGAGCTTGCATGTCAAATTTATATGGTTCCTAGTAGTTCTAATGCTTGATATAGGCTCTAGGCACTTGTAGGAGTAGTTGCTATCAGTTTTATCAAGTTTGGTTTACTTTTATTTTGAAGTTACTAAAAAAATTCAGATAGTTTCAGAAAAATGATGAGAAGATTATTGAGGGGCTCATCAAGCCAAAGCTCAAAGGAAAAGGCACCTAAGCCTATGTATAATTTGCCACGCACCGCGGAGATTCGGGCGTGTGAATGGCCTTCTGACGATTTCTTGAGAGTAGCCGGTATCTATGAAGATTTTCATGAATTGGCTCACAATGTAGGCCTCACCGCTTTCCTCCACGAACAATGCGATTAGTATCTCTTACTCACAAACACCTTTGTGCAAAACTTTTATTTTTATCCTAGGAACTCACCACCTACGGTGGAATTTCATTTATATGATGAGCCTAAGGAGATGTCACTTTATGATTTCTGTCATATTTGTTTAGTCCCTTTTGGGGGCAAGATAGAAGAACCACATCATGACGATGTGGCTGGGTTTATTGATAATATCACTGTAGGAGAAACCAGGAAGGTTTCCGATGCACAAATTACTAGCATACATTTTCCTGTTTTGCGTTACTTTGCATTATTTGCTAGTCGTTGTTTAATTGCACGCGGAAATTCTGGAAACCCGAGTATCCCTGATTTAATTATTCTGCTCCAAGGTTTATATAGTGATAAAACTTTTAGTTTGGGCGGTATTATTGCTAGACGGTTAAATATGAACCGTACTAAGGGCCCCATCTTTGGAGGCATCTATGCCACACGCCTAGCCGCACATTTTAACATACCTATTAGGCATGCTGAGAAGGAAGAAAAAGTGCTACCCCGTGTTTATCTAGATCATAAAAGTATGGTGGCACATGATTTTATTGTTAAGAATAGGGCAGGGGAGCTTAGATATCAATTGTTCTTTAATAAACATCATCCTGAGACTATTACCCTACCCACTCCTTCTTTGTTTGATTTGACTGTAGGCATGTACCTTGTTCCGTTGACGACTATTCACGCCTACCGGAACCCTGCACCAGTCGAGGAGCCAGAACAGGAACCACAAGATGAGCCTCCGCGGCAATCTGTTTATTCTTGGGATCCAGAGATGACTGTCAGCCAGTGGCAGTCAGAGTCTTCTTCTTCACAACAGTATGATCCCAACTATTCCTCCTCATCACAGTACGACCCCAACAACTATTATTATGGATATCCGCCAGGCCAGCCGTGGCCATAGACCAACTTGGGCCAAAAGCCTAAGCTTGGGGGAGTACGTATTTCTTACCGACATTACATTTATGTTCACACACACTCATTGCTAGATGCCGGTGCTCATACTTTTTCATTGTATCATCCATTCTAGTTTATTTCCTTTTTCCTGCTTTCTTCTTGTGTGCTTCTTAAACCTTAATAAAAACCAAAAAATAGTAGTAGTTTATTTTTCTGTTGTAGTAGTAATAACTAAAAAGAAAACCCAAAAATATTTCCCGTTCTTCTTTTGCTTGTTGGGAGCTTTCCCGTGTAAATAGTTTTATTTCTTTTCTTTTATTTGGGGGTCAGTAGGAGAAGACCATAATTAAATTGTTGAAGTGGCTCTCATATGCATTATTGTTGATTTAACCAAGAGCCCATATTGCCTTGTCTTCTCCTGTTTATTGAATGCTCGCAGATTCCAGCTTAGTCCAATGCACATGCACTCTTTTTATTATTCACACCGTTCGGTCATGCAAGTGAAAGGCAATTATGATGATATATGATGGATCGACTGAGATGAGAAAAGCTGGTATGAGCTCGACCTTTTTTGTTTTTGTAAATATGATGAGTCCAGCGTTCTTGATTCAGCGTTCTTGATATGCTTAATGCTTGTCACTAGGGCCCGAGTGCCATGATTTCAGATCTGAACCTATTATGTTTTCACCAATATATGAGAGTTCTAGATCCTATCTTGCAAGTCTATAGTCACCTACTATGTGTTATGATCCGGCAACCCCAAAGTGAAAATAATCGGGACCACTCCCGGTGATGACCATAGTTTGAGGAGTTCATGTATTCACTATGTGATAATGCTTTGTTCCGGTTCTCTATTGAAAGGAGGCCTTAATATCCGTTAGTTTCCAATAGGACCCCGCTGCCACGGGAGGGTAGGGCAAAAGATGTCATGCAAGTTCTTTTCCATAAGCACATATGACTATATACGGAATACATGCCTACATTACATTGACGAACTGGAGCTAGTTCTGTGTCACCCTATGTTATGACTGTTACATGATGAACCGCATCCGGCATAATTATCCATCACTGATCCGGTGCCTACGATTTTTCCATATACTGGTTTACGCTTATTTACTTTCCCGCTGCTACTATTACAATCACTACAAAATACCAAAAACATTACTTTTGTTGTCTTTACTTTTGCTGTCTTTACTTTTTTTGCCGCTACCGCCACTATCATATTACTTTGCTACTAAACACTTTGCTGCAGATACTAAGTTTCCAGGTGTGGTTGAATTGACAACTCAGTTGCTAATACTTGAGAATATTCTTGGGCTCCCCTTGTGTCGAATCAATAAATTTGGGTTGAATACTCTACCCTCGAAAGCTGTTGTGATCCCCTATACTTGTGGGTTATCAGTAGCGATCGCTGCGGTCTCAAATCCATTGAAGATCAAGTCTCCACGGATATCCGTGACGTAGTTCAAGCATCCAAATATGACCTGGTGGCCAGGGGTGTAGCTATCGATCTTTTCCAGATGGCCAAGCGAGTTGGCCCCCAGTACGAAGCCGCTGAACACGAAAATCTATCCGGGGAGGAGGGTTTCTCCTTGGACAGCGTCACTATAGACGATTAAAGGGGCCATCGAACCTTTTGTTGACGGCACAGTGGAACTCTCAATTAAAGCACCAATGTCGGTGTCAAAACCAGCGGATCTCGGGTAGGGGGTCCCGAACTGTGCATCTAGGATCGATGGTAACAGGAGACGAGGGACACGATGTTTACCCAGGTTCGGGCCCTCTCTATGGAGGTAATACCCTATGTCCTGCTTGATTGATCTTGATGAATATGAGTGTTACAAGAGTTGATCTACCATGAGACCGTAATGGCTAAACCCTAGAAGTCTAACCTGTATGACTATGGTAATGAGTATATCCTTTCCGGATTAACCCCTCCGGTTTATATAGACATCGGGGAGGAATCTAGGGTTACATAGAGTCGGTCACATTAGGAATCTTCATAGTCGGTCACCAAGCTTGCCTTCCACACCAAGGAGAGTCCAATCCGGACATAGGTGCAGTCTTCGGCCTTCATGCCTTCATAGCCCATCAGTCCGGCCCATGGATAACAGGCCGGATGCCCGAGGACCCCTTAGTCCAGGACTCCCTCACCTGTTGTTCTTGAGGGTTATGTTATGGATGAAGAAACTGCTAGAGACTTTCTTGCTTGCAATGATAGAAGTGATCTTAAGAAATTATTAGTTAAGCTTAAAGAAAATTCTTTGAAAGCTAGAATGAAATATGACCCTACTTATGCTACTTCACCTATCTTTGTTACTAACAAGGATTATGATTTCTCTGTTGATCCTGAGATAATTACTTTAGTTGAATCTGATCCTTTCTATGGCTATGAATCTAAAACTGTTGTGGCAGATCTTAATAAATTAAATGATATAGCTACCCTGTTCACTAATGATGAGAAAACTTGCTATTATTATATCCTTAAATTACTTTCGTTCTCATTAAAGGGTGATGCTAAGATATGGTTTAATTCTCTTGATCCTGGTTGTGTGCGTATTCCCCAAGATATGATTTATTACTTCTTTGCTAAATATTTCCCTGCTCATAAGAAACAAGCTGCTTTAAGGGAAATATATAATTTTGTGCAAATTGAAGAAGAGAGTCTCCCACAAGCTTCGGGGAGGCTTCTCCAATTACTTAATGCTTTGCCTGATCATCATCTCAAGAAAAATGAGATAGTTGATATCTTTTATAATGGACTAACCGATGCTTCCAGAGACCACCTGGATAGTTGTGCTGGTTGTGTTTTCAGGGAAAGAACTGTTGATGAAGCTGAAATCCTATTGAATAATATGTTGACTAATGAAAATAATTGGACACTTCCTGATCCAATCCCTGATCCAATCCCTGATCCAATTCCTGAACCAACTCGTGAGCCAACTCCGAAGAAAAGGGGTATTCTATTTCTCAGTCCTGAAGATATGCAAGAGGCAAAGAAATCTATGAAAGAAAAAGGTATTAAAGCTGAAGATGTTAAGAATTTACCTCCTATTGAAGAAATACATGGTCTTAATTTACCGCCTGTTGAAGAAATACATGGTCTTGATAACCCGACACAGGTAGTAAAGGTAAATTCTCTTTATAGATAAATCTGAAATCCCTCCTACTAAGTTTGCTAGCCAATGCTTAGATGAGTTTGATAACTTTATGGTTAAACAAGAAGATTTTAATGCTTATGTTGGTAGACAATTGAAACATAAGGCTTATATGATTGAGCACTTGAGTGATTATATGGCTAATGTTAAAGGTGAACTAAAACTTATTAGTAAACATGCTTCTATGGTTACCACTCAAGAAGGATAAGTACTTAAAGCCTAGAGTGATTTGTTCAATGAATTAAATAGTAAGAAAAATGATAATGCTGTTAGAGTTATGACTAGAGGTGGTAAAATGACTCAAGAACCTTTGTATCCTGAGGGCCATCCTAAGAGAATTGAGCAAGATTCTCAAAGAAATAATATTGATGCACCTAATCCTTCTAAGAGGAAGAAAAAGAAAAATGATAGGACTTTTCATGCTTCTAGTGAACCTTTTGATGACACACCTGAGAATCCCAATGATATTTCTATTTCTGATGCTGAAACACAATCTGGTAATGAGCATCTTATATTTACTAATTGGAGGCACCATTGGAGGCTCTACGTTTAATCCTGTAAAAACAAATTATGCCCGTTAGATATCGTGGGCATTGCCAATCTAACCATAAATCGTTATATGGAGGAGTCCCACGTCCAGCAATTATTTTTCTGAGGAGTCCCGTTAAAAGAAAATAGAGGAGTCCCATATCATGTCTTCTCCTGTACCTCTATGATCTCAAAGAATTAATACTTCTAAAAAATAATCCAGCCAACCATGCACGAGGACGTCCCAACCACGATGTCATTGACATCAATTCATCTTGGTTGATGCGGCAGAGCAGGAGGTCCCAACGAAACTACAATCCAGTATATGTCGCCTCCATGTTCTCCACCATGCTTGGGCCTAGGGTTTGTCAAGATGTAGGCCATGCCCATGCCATCCTTGGCTACTCCAATCTCCAAAGCATCTGGCTAGACGTGTGGTCAGATCCAGCAGCAACAACTTCATTCAGGACACTACCTCAGGCAAGAAGGATGCATCCAACGACAAGAGCCTCTAGCAAGATAAATTCAAGTTGTTTCCTCATAGTTGGATGATAGGGACTGATGCCTGCTTAAGGTCATGACGTGGGATGGTGGTCGTCCTCTAGCTCAAGCCACACTCCTGCCCTTCGGAGTCCAAACTCAGGTTCATGTTCTTTCTTCAGGCCAAACCTATTTGGAAGATACTTTGGGACTAAGGGATGAAATTAGTTGATGCATAAGGTTAGTTAGTACATCCTCATGGCATCGAGTGTTTTCGGTGACAACAACCAAGATTTGACGAAACTAGCATATTTCCGCTCTTGCATTATTACTGGCATGTGCTTTGTACAACAACAGCATGCGCGTACTGAAACTTGAAGGTCAACTTTTTCTTGATCAGTCCTTGCACAAAGTTGACGATAATGATGCATGTGATTGATTCTGCTACACAGACCATATGGCATGTATCATAGAAGAAGGTTCATCGACGGTATTTTCAACCTTAAATAAGAAGGGACAGCCACATTGTTTCTGAGGCTGCAGAAGGTAGAATCTACATTAGAATGATCGTACCATGTGGTCCCCAAAGTACCTCCCACACTTCCGTTGTTCTATCTTCTCACCTTCCATGGATATGCTACTGCGGCCTCCTTTGTCATGTACGACACTGGCTCCTTTGTACAACACTTTTAATCTGGTTGCAAACCGCATGCTGCCTCCATCCACCACACCTGATCTAAACGGCATTGAAGAGCTCCAGTCGAAGTCCATGGAGTCCAGGAAGCATCATTTGCTAATGGCCTTGGTGACGATCAAATTGGTCATGTAGTTGGCGTTTATGACATTGGCCATGTCAATATTCAAGATCTCTGCAGCATGCTAGGTTGTCTAGCCATGGGAGCATTGTGGACCAAGATGTCACATGCACAACAATGGTGGATTCACCAAGTGAGCTATTCGTGTGGTGACAGTTATGCCAATGCTTCACGTGGCTGCATATTACATGTTTTTTACCGACTCGCCGATGCTGAAGCCTTCACTAAATGGGTCTGAACATATGTCTCCTTTCATTGCTTCGTATATCAAAATGTAGTATTAATTTATCTTGGGAAAAATTAGTATATGTTCAAATTATTCAGCTCTGACATTGGCAAGGAAAAACGTCATTTGTAGACTATAAGAAATAGTTGAGTGACAACGGTCATACTACTGAACAAGTGGCTATTTGGTGATCTGATTGAGAAGTAGTGGTACTCATATCCAGTGGTGTATTTTCAAAATCATGTATGTATGCTACATGCATCTATTTCCCACTATTTATTCTTTTCTTTAACAGAAATTTATTGTTTTTCATAATTATTAGTTTGTAATGGAGCATAAAAATAGTACTAAATGCAGTGCAAACCTAATATATTGCTGTCTGAGAGAAGAAAAAACCCAATAGCCAACTATTTGTTTTATTTGTTTGTGTAAAGGAACTATATATCTCATTAGTTTTAAGCTAATTTATTTTTGTGAAAATCGCTGGATTAACATGGCCTAGCTTAAATACCATATATGTTTTTCCAAACAGATTATTGTCTACTCAAAGTCATCCTCCGTCCATCTGTTAGGATGAAGTCGAGTAGGAATGAAATCTTTGTGATGCTTTTGCTTCAGAAAAGCTAACAAACAATTATTTCTTAAAAATATGTATTTTTATCTTCTGCAAAAATGAACTGTTCAATTGAAAAAAATTCTGAGAGGTGAAAAAATGTTCATAAGGTTCGATTGAATATTATCTTAAGTTCCATAGAGAGGGTAACACAGTAGTGATAACTAATATAACATGGATCTTTAATTTCTTATTCAGTAGTAGGCTATTTTCTGTAGAAAAGCCATTGATTGTAAATATTTGCATCTATTTTTGCAGTACAATTTCATTTTTTGTAGTTTAACACAAATTTGGTGTCCAACTACAAAATCCAAGTCGTCAAACATATTTTTGTGATCACAACATAAATATCATTCAAAATTAAGTGCTAACTTCTATTGGTTGTTGTCCTTTTTTATTTCATATTGAATCCTCCTCAAATTAATTAGGAAGGAATGTGTTTGAGCCTAACGTTGAAACTTTTGGGCTAAACAAATATAATAAAGTTTTTTATATACTATACTATTATAATGCCTGGATGAAAGTGTGCATACATACAGTTATATTGTACTAATCCTTTTCTTGGACCAAGCCTTGCTATGGGACTATGTAAGTTTCTATTGGGAAAGTATATTCAAAGGTTCAATTAGATAAAACATTTATATAATAATTTTACAAATGTACAAATCACTAGCCCGTGCTGATGCACGGGTTGACGACTAGTGAACCTAGTGATAATGTTAATAATGATGTTCATGTTGATGCTCAACCTAGTAATGACAATGAAGTAGAGATTGAACCTGCTGTTGATGTTGATAGCCCACAATCAAAGAATCAACATTATGATAAGAGAGACTTTGTTGCTAGGAAGCACGGTAAAGAAAGAGAACCATGGGTTCAGAAACCCATGCTGTTTCCTCCTAAACCATCCAAGAAAAAGGATGATGAGGATTTTGAGCGCTTTACTGAAATGATTAGACCTATCTTATTGCGTATGCGTTTGACTGATATGCTTAAAATGAATCCTTATGCTAAATACATGAAGGAAATAGTTACTAATAAAAGAAAGATACCGGAAGCTGAAATTTCCACCATGCTTGCTAATTATACTTTTAAGGGTGGAATACCAAAGAAACTTGGAGATCCAGGAGTACCAACTATACCATGCTCCATTAAAAGAAACTATGTTAAAACTGTTTTATGTGATCTTGGAGCCGGTGTTAGTGTTATGCCTCTCTCTTTATATCGTAGACTTGATTTGAATAAGTTGACACCTACTGAAATATCTTTGCAAATGGCTGATAAATCATGTGCTATACCTGTCGGTATTTGTGAGGATGTGCCTGTCGTGGTTGCAAACGTTAACATTTTAACGGACTTTGTTATTCTTGATATTCCTGAGGACGATAGTATGTATATTATTCATGGAAGACCCTTTTTCAATACTACAGGGGCTGTTATTGATTGCACCAAAGGCAATGTCACTTTTCATGTTAATGGTAATGAGCATACGGTACACTTTCCGAGGAAACAACCTCAAGTCCACAGTATCAATTCTATTGGAAAATTTTCAACAATTACTATTGGAGGTTTTGAATTTCCTCTTCCTACTATCAAGAATAAATATGACATTCTTATTGTCACGGACATGCATATCCCCGTTGAGGTAAGCTAGTGTTATCCAAAAATTCTCTGGTTCCATGTTATTCGGAATGAGTTTGTTAACAAGACTTGATCAACCTTGTTAGTGGATTCCTTTTGATGAGCATGAGATGGATGAATTTAGATAACACAAATCTCTGTAACCTCTTTTTACCTTTTGTTATTTATATTAAATAAAGCAAAAATAGCATTTTTCTATCTGTTTTCTGAATTATCCATCCAATATAAAAATGCCCCGAAAATAAAAGTTCTCCAAATGCCCTGAAAATTAAATATGATTTTTTATAGAATATTTGAGAATATCTGGCACTGAGAACACAGCAGGGGGAGCAAGCACCTAGTCACAAGGGTGGAGGGCGCGCCCTACCCCCCTGGGCGCGCCCCTGCCTCATGGGCCCATGGTTGCTCCCCTCCACTTATTCCAGCTACCACACACTCCTTCCTCCCAAAAAAATCACTAGCCAGCTCAAACCCAAGTTCTTGCTCATCTTGCTGCCATTTTCGATCTCCTAGCTCAAAGCTCCATTCACAAAACTACTTTGGGGGATTGTTCTTTGGTATGTGACCCCTCCAATGGTCCAATTAGTTTTTGTTCTAGTGCTTTATTCATTGCATATTTTTGCTGCTTAGGTGACCCTATTCTTGAGCTTGCATGTCAAATTTATGTGGTCAAAAGTAGTTTTGATGCATGATATTGCCTCTAGGCACTTGTGGGAGTAGTTTCTATCAATTTTGTTGAGTTTGGTTCCCTTTTATTTTGAAGTTACTAAAAATTTCAGAAATTTTTCAAAGGAAGAAATATGTTTAGGAAAATGTACCAAGGTGGTCCTTCAAGGAAGCAAGGACCCAGGCTCGCAATACGTGATGCCGATGATGAACCACCGAGGGAAGCTCAAGTGCGGGCTTGTGAATGGCCGTCAGAGGAATTTATGGATCGAGCAGGAATCAAGGAAGAATTTAACGCATATGTGCGTAATGTCGATCTTGCGAGCTTCGAGGAAGATAAGTGCCGCCAATACAACTATCTCACTGATTGCTTTGTGAGAAGGTTTGAATTTTCATCATCACGCAATTCTCAAACTGCCCTATTTGATCTTTTTGAAAATTCTTATACTATGGACTTAGAGGATTTTAGTACTGCTTGCAAACTTCCACAATGGGGAAGCACTAGTGAGCCTCGCAAATCTGAGTTTAGAGATTTTCTTGCTAGTATAACTGTGGGGGAATCTAGAGATATAACACAAGCTACCATAGGGAGCATTCATTTTCCTGCTATACATTATTTTGCTCTCTTCATAGGTAGGTGCATAAATGGTAAGGATGAAGCATGTCACATGTGTGTCCCTAACCTCAGTGTTCTCGGGAGTGCTGTATTAGGAGATAAACATTATAATTTGGGAGCCATTGTTGCATGTAGGTTGCATAATAATAGATTTAATGGAGATTTCTTTGGTGGAATTTATGCAACCCCTCTAGCTAATTTTCTTGATATACCCATACGTGGGTATGATATTGAGTTGCCTCCTGTTTATATAGATTATGAGGCTATGGTTCGTCATCAGTTTGTTGAGAGGAACGGCCAGTTTCTCCAGTACCGACTAATCTTTGACATACGACGCACCTATCACGTCGCTCTCCCAGCTCCTACTTTCTTTGACTTTCAGGCAAAAGGGAGATATGTCATAACCAGTGAAGAGGCCAACGAGTATGAGAGGAGGACTGAGACAGCTCGCTTCCACGCTGCAGCCCACGATGCAATAGCTGCTGCATCTCAATACGACCCCAACTACAACTTTGGATATTCGCCAGGCCAGCCGTGGCCATAGACCAACTTAGGCCAAAAGCCTAAGCTTGGGGGAGTACGTATTTCTCACCGACATTACATTCATGTTCACACACTCATTGCTAGTTGTCGGTGCGCATACTTTTTCATTGTATCATCCATGCTAGTTTATTTTCCTTTTTATGCTTTCTTCTTGTGTGTTTAATAAACCTTAAGAAAAACAAAAAAAATTAGTTGTAGCTTTTAGTTAGTATACTTTTCATGCTGTAGTAGTAGTAAATAAAAAGAAAACCCAAAAAGATTTCTCGTTCTTCTTTTGCTTGTTGGGAGCTTTCTCATGTAAATAGTTTTATTTCTTTTCTTGTTCTTTGGGGGTCGAGAGGAGAAGACCATAATGAAAATGTTGAGTGGCTCTTATATGCATTATTGTTGATCTAACATAGAGCCCATATTACCTCGTCTTCTCTCTTGAATTGAATGCTTGCAGATTCCAGCTTAGTCCAATGCACGTGCACTATTATTATTATCCACACTATTCGGCCGTGAAAGTGAAAGGCAATAATGATGATTATATGATGAACTTATTGAGATGAGAAAAGCTGGTATAAACTCGATCTCTCTTGTTTTTGTAAATATGATTAGTTCATCGTTCCTGATTCAGCCTATTATGAAAGAAACATATTTGCAATGACAATTAGAGATTGTAGTTTCTTATGCCATGCTTAATCAGCTAGGAGCTTATAATGGTTTACCTTGCATGCCAACATGCTATTAAAATGGTTGTGATCTGGTATGATAGGGTGGTATCCTCTTTTGAACGATTCAAGTGGCTTGACTTGGCACATGTTCATGCATGTAGTTGAAACAAAATCAACATAGCCTCTACGATATTTATGTTCATGGTGCATTATATCCTACTCATGCTTGCATTCGGTGTTGAGTAATTTTAATGCATCTTCATGACTGTTGTCGTTCTCTAGTTGGTCGCTTCCCAGTCTTTTTCTAGCCTTCACCTGTACTAAGCGGGAATACTGCTTGTGCATCCAATTCCATAAACCCCAAAGTTATTCCATATGAGTCCACCATACCTACCTATATACGGTATCTACCTGCTGTTCCAAGTAAATTTGTATGTGCCAAACTCTAAACCTTCAAATAAATATTCTGTTTTGTATGCTCGAATAGCTCATGTATACCTAGGGTTGTCTGTATCTTCCAGGCTAGGCGGGTTATTCTCAAGAGGAGTGGACTCTGCTCCTCACTCATGAGAAAATGGCTGGTCACCGGGATGCCCAGTCCCATGCTTTATGAAAATCAAATGAAAATAACTGCAAACAAAACTCCCCCGGGACTCTTGTTAGTGGGAGGCACTCGTTGTTTCGAGCAAGCCATGGATTGATGCTTGTTGGTGGAGGGGGAGTATAAACTTTACCATTCTGTTTGGGAACCGCCTATAATGTGTGTAGCATGGAAGATATCGAGATCTCTTTGTTGTTATGTTGACAATGAAAGTATACCGCTCAAAATATTATTCATGTCTATTTCAAAACCGAGCTCTGGCACCTCTACAAATCCCTACTTCCCTCTGCGAAGGGCCTATCTATTTACATCTATGTTTAGTCATCACCCTCTTATTAAAAAGCACCAGTTGGAGAGCACCGCTGTCATTTGCATTCATTACTGTTAGTTTACATTCAGTATGACTTGACTAGATCTCTTTTACCATGAATTACAATGTCTAGTCAGTCCTTGATCTTTAAAGGGCTAGCAAGATACCATGTAGTTATGTTTTGCGGTCTCAGAAAGGGCAAGCGAGATACCATCTTGTTATATCATATCATGATTGCTTTGAGAAGGTGTTGTCATCCGAGATTTATTATTATTCCTCGCTAGTTGATTATGCCATTGATATGAGTAAACATGAGACCTAAATGTTATTGTGAATATGGTTAATTCATAATCTTTGCTAAAAACTTGAATGTTGGCTTTACATATTTACAACAACAAGAGCAAACAGAGTTTGTAAAAGTTTTTCTTTATCACTTTCAGTTTATCAACTGAATTGCTTGAGGACAAGCAAAGGTTTAAGCTTGGGGGAGTTGATACGTCTCCGTCGTATCTACTTTTCCAAACACTTTTGCCCTTGTTTTGGACTCTAACTTGCATGATTTGAATGGAACTAACCCGTACTGACGCTGTTTTCAACAGAATTGCCATGGTGTTATTTTTGTGCAGAAATAAAAGTTCTTGGAATGACCTGAAAATCAACGGAGAATTATTTTGGAATATATAAAAATACTGGAAGAAGAATCCACGTCAGGGGGGCTCCACCTGTCCACGAGGGTGGGGGCGCGCCCCCTGCCTCGTGGCCCCCCTGACGCTCCACCTACCTCAACCTTCACTCCATATATTCACTTTCAGGGAGAAAAAAATTTAGAGAGAAGGATTCATCGTGTTTTATGATACGGAGCCGCCGGCAAGCCTTAAATGCTCTCGGGAGGGCTGATCTGGAGTCTGTTCGGGGCTTCGGAGAGGGGAATCCGTCGCCATCGTCATCATCAACGTTCCTCCATCACCAATTTCATGATGCTCACCGTCGTGCGTGAGTAATTCCATCGTAGGCTTGCTGGACGGTGATGGGTTGGATGAGATTTATCTTGTAATCAAGTTAGTTGTGTTAGGGGTTGATCCCTAGTATCCACTATGTTCTAAGATTGATGTTCCTATGACTTTGCTATGCTTAATGCTTGTCACTAGGGCCTGAGTACCATGATTTCAGATCTGAAACTATTATGTTTTCATCAATATATGAGAGTTATTGATATTATCTTGCAAGTCTATAGTCGCCTACTATGTGTTATGATTCGGAAACCCCAAAGTGACAATAGTCGGGACCACTCCCGGTGATGACCGTTGTTTGAGGAGTTCATGTATTCACTATGTGTTAATGCTTTGGTCCAGTACTCTATTAAAAGGAGGCCTTAAAATCCCTTAGTTTCCAATAGGACCCCCTGCCACGGGAGGGTAGGACAAAAGATGTCATGCAAGTTCTTTTCCATAAACACGTATGACTATATTCGGAATACATGCCTACATTACATTGATGAACTGGAGCTAGTTCTGTGTCATCCTAGGTTATGACTGTTACATGATCGATAGCATCCGGCATAATTCTCAATCACCGATCCATTGCCTACGAGCTTTCCATATATTGTTCTTCGCTTATTTACTTTTCTATTGCTATTGTTATCATCACTATAAAACACCAAAAATATTACTTTTGCTACTGTTAGTTCTGCTACCATTACCACTACTATCATATTATTTTGCTACTAAATACTTTGCTGCAGATATTAAGTTATCCAAGTGCGGTTGAATTGACAACTCAACTGCTAATACTTGAGAATATTCTTTCGCTCCCCTTGTGTCGAATCAATAAATTTGGGTTGAAAACTCTACCCTCGAAAACTGTTGTGATCCCCTATACTTGTGGGTTATCAGATACTTATTCTTAATTGTCATCTTGTTCAATGGATGGTTGTCAACGCAGAGTCGGTCTGTTCCATCCTTCTTCCGGACAAAAAGAACACCACAACCCCATGGAGATGAACTCGGTCTGATCAGACCCAGACGCGCTTGTTCATCGAGCTGTTTCTTCAATTTCTTCAACTCCTCTGGCCCATGCTTGTAAGGACGCTTGCAAACGGGTTCCGTACCAGGCTCAAGATTGAAAACAAATTCAACTAGCCCATGAGGAGGCATTCCCGGAAGCTCTTCTGGAAAGACGTCTTACTATTCACAAACGACTGGAATTTGAGAGATGGCATTCAACTCGCCCTTCTCATTGAGAGAAAATAGTCGAATGGTTTCGTCACGAGTGGCATAGATGATCACATCATCAGAAGAGTGTGTCAATTGAATTTCCCTGGAAGCACAATCAAGCTGAGCCTTGTGCTTAGAAAGCTAGTACATCCCGAGAATTAGATCAATATCTGAGTCACCAAGAACAATTGGAGAAGACATAAATTTATAGTTTCCCATCTTGATAGACACATCCGGGACGCAATTCTTAGATGTCATTTGCTTACCCGGGGACACAAATGATAACGTTCTAGGCAATTCTTGATAACCCCAATCATGCTTTGATGCAAAAGGTCTTGAAATGAAACAATGCGATGCACCAGTATCAAATAAAACTTCTGCAGGAATATCATTAACTGGAAGATTACCCATGATCACTTCTGAAGAATCCTCTGCCTGAGCTGCATTCATCATGTTCACCCTTGCAGACTTGGAATTATGCTTGACCACTTCATTGTTGGAAGATCTCACAGGAGGAGGAGGCGGATGGCGCGTTTGGTTGAAGCACTTGTTTGCATAGTGCCCTTTCTGCTGACACTTGTTGCAAGCACCTCTGAGAGTGGGCGATGATAAGGAACACTTGACCTTGGAGCTTGAGACTGAGATTTTTTCTGATAGCCTGGGTTGGGTGGGTGGGAAGATCCATTTCCATCTTTGCTCTTCTGCTGGTAGGGCTGGAGAAACGGAGGAGGAGGCGGAAGCCAGAACTTCTGTTGCTTAGATGCCACTTCTGAGGAAGAAGAAGACTGAACTACATCCCTGACTCTCTTCTTAGAAGCCTCACACTTGAGCTGAGCATCTTCTTGCTTGAGTGCCATGTTATAGAATTGATCAAACTTAGTCGGCTCAAGAAGCACGAGAGCTAACTGCAGATCTTCTCTGAGGCCACCTCTCAATTGATAGATCATACTCTTTTCATCAGGAACGTCTTGTTTAGCGAAGCGAGCAAGTTTCTAAAACTGGATATTGTATTGATACACGGACATGCTGCCTTGCTTGAGATTGCGGAACTCCTTATGCTTGCTCTCAGCAACACTTGGTGGGATATGATGAGCTTTGATGTCTCGGCAGAAATCATCCAAGGTAATCACAAGACCTCCTCTGGAATCTCTATATTGTTGAAACCACTCAGCAGCTTGGTCCTTGAGTTGAAACGAAGCAAACTTGACAAAGTCCTCAGGCCTGACATTGCTACATTCAAAATGCTTGCAGATGTCCACGAGCCAATCGTCGGCGTCTGTGGCCTCGACACAGTTGTTGAAAGACTTCAGCAGATTTGCGAGGAACTAGTTGAGGGTAGAAAACTGAGGTTGATTGTTAAAATTCCCTTGGCCTTGATTTCCTTGGTTGCCTTGACCTTGGTTGTGCTCTTACAAGAGTTGCAAAAGCATCTGACTGTTGGTGTTGGTGGCTGCCATGACAGCTTGCCATGCCTTCGGAGGTGGAGGTGGTGGCGGAGGGTTCGACTGATCCCCATCATTGTGGTCCGGATTCAGACGCGTTGGAGGAGCCATCCTGAAGAGGGTGACATCCGTTAGAATCTTGATAGACAGATAGACAAGCTGAATCAATGGATAGAAATTGCAACATATAGTCTTCACAATAAACATTCGAACAAGGATGAATGAATGAATTCGAAAGTAAATCATCACACGTCCATTAAGGTGAGAAGCCACTTAGATAAAGGTAGATGAATAAAGCAACAAGGTACGAATATGAACAAATAAGTGGTAAGGATTACCCAATCCCAAATCAAATATCTGCGGGAAGAAATACTAGAGCTACTTGAATTCCCACCTATAAAACTCCTGAAACTTTCTGGTTATGCAATCAGGTGTTGGGGATATAGGGGAAGCATAATATCTCACCCAAACTAAGAATCCCTACATCCAGCTGTATCCATCCTTCAACACATAACCAAGAAACCTTCGGAAATCATGTACCTCAACCTTCGAAAAGCATCCGTTATATGAGTTATGGCAATACTCCCGAACTCCCGCCCCAGTACTAGGTGGCATCGAGGTTATCTCACCAACAACTACATAAAAGAGATTTTCGATGTCGGCGAACTCAGGTATTCCACAAATGCAACGATAAAATTGTGACGACAACACCTCGAAGCTCAACTCCCCGGGACACTGCCACAACCCCTAAATGTCAGGAGGCACCATGAACAATGTTCTCGTCACAAGACTATAGGAACGATTCCAAGATACCTGCATGATCCTAAGAAAAAAATTCGTGAAATTTGAGGAGAGAAAAGTCAAAACTTCTACGTCAGGAGGCCTCACCAGAGCGACGAAGGGACTGAGGAGTAAAAATAATCCTACTCTCCGATATATATAATCCTAAGACTCAAAACATTTTTTTCTAGACTCAACAACGTCAGCAATTCGATCAAGGAGGGGGCTCCTAAGTTAGGGATGGCTCTAATTACCAACTTATAACACCCACAATGCGGCTATATCTCCCACATGTCGGGGCACGACTTAGAGGCATAACCGCATGGTAGTTTTGTCGCAAGAGGGGTAATCTTCACACAATCCCATGTACTGAATAAGAAAGGGATAAAGAGTTGGCTTACAATCGGCACTTCACACAATACATAAATAATTCATACATCATCCAAATACACTCAAAGACCGACTACGGCCAAATCCAACAGAAAAGGAAGATAAACCCCAAATGCTAGATCCCCGATCGTCCCAACTGGGCTCCACTACTGATCATCAGGAAACAAAACGTAGTAACGACCCAGATCCTCGTCGAACTCCCACTTGAGTTCGGTAGCATCACCTGCACTGGTATCCTCGGCATCTCCAACTGTTTGGAAGTATCTTTGAGTCACGAGGACTCAGCAATCTCACACCCGCAAGATCAAGACTATCTAAGCTTAGGGTTAGGGGAAGGTAGTGAGGTGGAGCTACAGCAAGCACTAAACATATATGGTGGCTAACATACGCAAATCAGAGCAAGAAGAGAAGCAACGCAATGGTCGAGAAGCTAGAAGTGATCAAGAAGTAATCCTGAAACTACTTACATTCAATCTTAACACAAGGCCGTGTTCACTTCCCGGACTCCCCCGAAAAGAGACCTTCACGGAAACACACGCGGTTGATTCAATTTAATTAAGTCATGTGTCAAGTTCTCTACAACCGGATATTAACAAATTCCTGTCTGCCACATAACCGCGGGCACGACTCTCGAAATTTTATACCCTGCAGGGGTGTCCCAACTTAGCCCATCACAAGCTCTCACTATCAACGAAGGATATTCCTTCTTCCGAAAAGACCCGGTCAGTCTCGGAATCCCGGTTACAAGAGATTTCGACAATGGTAAAACAAGACCAGCAAAGCCACCCAATGTGCCAACAAATCCCAATAGGAGTCACACATATCTCGTTCTCAGGGCACACCGGATGAGCACTCCGTACAACAAAAACCAGCCCTCAAGTTTCCCCGAGGTGGCGCTGCAAAGGACTCTAGTTCGGACCAACACATAGAGGAGCACTAGCCCGAGGGGGGTTTAAAATGAAGATGACCCTTGAGTGTGCAGAACCCAAGGGAAAGGTATAGGTGGTAGGTAGGCAAATTGTAAAACCAAGGTTGGGCCTTGCTGGAGGAGTTTTATTCAAAGCAAACGGTCAAGGGGGTCCCATAAATCCCCAACCGCGTAAGGAACGCAAAATCAAGGAACATAACATCGGTATGACAGAAACTAGGGCGGCAAGAGTGGAACAAAACACCAGGCATAAGGCCGAGCCTTCCACCCTTTACCAAGTATATAGATGCATTAAATTAAATTAGAGATAATAATGATATCCCAGCAATATCCATGTTCCAACATGAAACAAACTTTAACTTCACCTGCAACTAGCAACGCTATAAGAGGGGCTGAGCAAAAGCGGTAACATAGCCAAACAACGGTTTGCTAGGAAGGTGGGTTAGAGGTTTGACATGGAAATATGGGAGGCATGATGTAACAAGTGGTACGTAGCGCGACATAGCGATAGAACGAACAACTAGCAAGCAAAGATAGAAATGATTTCGAGGGTATGGTCATCTTGCCACCAATGTTCTCAGAGTTGTCGAAAGCTTGATCCGCGTTAGCGTACTCAACAGGTTCCTCATTCACGTACTCGTCTCCCGGCTCTATCCAAGGCAAGAACACAAGCAATGGAGCAACAATCAATCATGGTGCAATGCACAAGCAACATGATGCAATACATGGCATGATATGCAAGATATGATATGCAATGCATATGCGTGCTCCGGAAGGGAAAGAATGATCAAATCATCAACTTGGAAAACCAAGTATGCCGCTGGAAAGGTGAGGTGATTTCGGTCGAAATTGATATAAGGATCACCGGAAACGGATGCACGGTTTGGAAATGGCAAGCAGAACAAGAATGACGCCAATCTACGATTAACAGCATGATGCCAATTAGAATGCAACAAGAAACTAAGCTACTGCACTCCAACGTAGCAACAAAGCACATGGCAGTGATGTACAAGAGATGCTTGACAAAACATGAACACTGAGCTACGGATAAATCACAATAGAACAGGTTCAAACAAGCATGGCAAAAGTGCAAAAGATATCAGCTTCACAGACTTAGTGAAAATACTAACATGTTAAAGACAACATCAGGAAGCAATGTTTAGAGCATGCAAACAACATTCTACAAGAACATATCATAGCAAACAAAGGCATGGCGTGATTCTACTAAATGTATAGAACAAAACTCCTTTACTGAACATGAGCCAAAAGGCACATAAAATATGGTGGCACCCATGTAAACATAGCAAGTTTTATTAATAGTTTCAGACTTAGAAGAAAATCAGAGCATGGCATAAATAGATTCACGATAGCAACTTTGCGAGCTAATGCCACTCACCACAAAGCACTAAATGACAACATAAGCATACCAATAGCATGATTACATGTTTATGAAGCTAACCATGGCAGGAGAAAGTTAATAGGATGCATGTATCACTAACAACAACCATGGCAATATTGATTAGCATGTTAACAATCTGCTAGGAATAATATATAGCAAAAGTACAGCAAGAAAAAGACATGTAAGAGCACTCCATAATTTTAAACAGGGGCACGAATGGATAGAGCATAACCGCATGTTCAAAACATCCTTACTGAAGTATCTCACAATAAGCACAGATCTTATGGTAGCATCAAGTTTACATGGCATCAAAATAACAACAGGAAAAGGACTTAGCAAAATCATAAGTCCCTGAAAACAGCAACATTATGGAGCCTACTTTTCATGCTTGTTCTAGTCACCACATAGATCAAAAAAATACAACTTGCACCTCTGTAAAGATGGCATGCTGTAGTCCAAAACACATGTAGACCTCATGCTCATAGAATGCACACATCAAATGCAACAAAAATGACAAATCACCATGATCTGATAAATCCTAGCAGTTAACATTTTATAGCGCTCTTGCAACAATGACAATGGCATCATAATGAATAGTAACATGCATGTAAATGCTGCTAACATGAAGAGATCAACGAGGCGAACATTTCGACATATCATATGCACGGTTTGGAGCCAGTCAAGGAGATGCAACACGATGGAGGCATAAAAATGTTAGAGACTTGGGAAAATTTCAGGGTCAATCTCAACCAAATCTGGATCTAGGATTTCACGGGCGCGTTCTTTGAGGTTCGTCAGGGTTCCCCGGAGATGGAGGTCGCGGTGGCCGGAGAGGGTCGGGGAAGATGGCCGGAGAGGGGGGTCGGCCGGATCCGGTCGCCTGAGCGCCCGCCAGCGACGAGGGCGACGCGGAGGAGACGGAGGAGCGGCGCGCATGGTCGGGCAGCGTGCGGCGCGGCACGGCGATGCTGGTGGCGGAGCGGCGCAGGCTCGCGCCGGCGGGGGCGCGCGGGCCCGCCCCGGGTCGAGCGGGCTGGCACGGTGGGAGGTGGCGGCGGGCCACGTGGCAGCACGCTACTGGCTGCGGGCGGCGGCTACTCATCCGGTGGGATCTGGACATGTCCGGCGGCGGAGTGGGGCGATTTCTAGGGTTTGGACCCGGATTTCGGGGGAGATGCACATATTTATAGGTAGAGGGAGGTAGGAATGTCCAAATGAGGTGCAGTTTTCGCCCACACGATCGTGATCCGGCGACGGAGAACATGGAGATGGTTTAGATGGGTTATAAGTCTGTTTTGGAGGGGTGTTGGGCTGCAACACAAAATAGGCTTTTGCGGTAACCCAGTTAACCGTTGGGGCATCAAGCGGCCTCCAAATGGAACGAAATTTGACAGGCGGTCTACCGGTGATACACCGTCGGATTGCGAAACGGGCAACGAGGAAAATGCTCGGATGCATGAGACAAACACGAATACAAATCCGATGCACATGATGGCATGATATGAAATGCATGACATGAACAGAATGAAAAATGAAAGACAAAACCCAACCACGAAGGGAATCTCATAACATAAAGCCAAAAATGGCAAGAGTCGGAGTTACAAATATTGCAAGTTACATCCGGGGTGTTACAACAGGCGTGGCCTCAAAGAAGATCTACAGTGAGCTCTCCTTCTTGTTGAGCCTACTAAGTTCGATCAATTCTATAACATGTCCCTCAAGCAAGAAGGTGCTCAGCTCAAGTGTGAGGCATCAAAGAAGAGAATCAGGGATGCGGTTCGGTCTTATTCTTCCTCGCAATTGGTAGCTAAGCAACAGAAGTTCTGGCTTCCTCCTCCTCCTTTTCGTCAGCCCTACCAGTAGAAGAACAAAGGTGGCCATGGATCTTCCCACCCACCCAACCCAGGCTATCAGAACAAGTCTCAGACTCAAGCTCCAAGGTCAAGTGCTCCTTATCATCTTCGCTCTTAGAGGTGACTTGCAACAAGTGTCAGCAGAAAGGTCACTATGCAAACAAGTGCTTCAACCAAAGGCGCCTTCCACCTCCTCCTCCTGTGAAATCTTCAAGTAATGCAGTGGTCAACCATAATCCCAAGTCTGCAAGGGTGAACATGATGAATGCAACTCAAGCAGAGGATTCTTCAGAAGTGATCATGGGTAATGTTCCTGTTAATGATATTCCTGCAAAAGTTCTATTTGATACTGGTGCATCTATTTCATTCATAACAAGATCCTTTGCATCCATGCACAATTTGCATATTGTGGATTTGCCTAAGCCGATAGCGTTTTCCTCTCTGGGTTTGTTCATGAATACCAAAATGATGGCTCCGGATGTTTCCATTAAGATGGGCAACTATAAATTTCTGTCCTCTCCAATGGTTCTTGGAGACTTGGGTATTGATCTAATTCTTAGCATGGACTGGCTTTCTAAGCACAAGGCTCAACTTGATTGTGCTGCCAGGGAGATTCAGTTGATACACTCTTATGAGGATGTGATCATCTATGTCGCTCGGGATGAAACCATTCGACTGTTTTCCCTCAATGAGAAGGGCGAGTTGGATGCAATCTATCAGATTCCAGTCGTTTGTGAGTACCAAGACGTCTTTCCAAAAGAGCTTCCGGGAATGCCTCCTCACCGGCTAGTTGAATTCGTTATCAATCTTGAGCCTGGCACTGAACCCATTTGCAAGCATCCATATAAGCTTGGACCAAAGGAGCTGAAGGAATTGAAGAAACAGCTCGATGAACAAGAGCGTCTGGGTTTGATCAGACCGAGTTCGTGTCCATGGGGTTGTGGTGTTCTTTTTGTCAAGAAGAAGGATGGCACGGACCGACTTTGAGTCGATTACTGTCCATTGAACAAGAAGACAATCAAGAATAAGTATCCACTTCCCAACATCAATGAGCTATTCGAGCAACTTAAAGGTGCTAAAGTATTCTCCAAGCTTGGCCTCCGTATGGGTTATCATCAGATTCGCATTCGTGAACAAGATATTCCCAAGACATCATTCAGAACAAGCTTTGGTTCTTATGAATATACTGTCATGTCTTTCGGCCTTGTCAATGCTCCTCCAACATTCTCTTGAATGATGAACTTAATGTTCAACCCTTACACAAATGAATTCGTCCTGGTGTATTTCGATGATATCTTGGTCTTCTCCAAGAATAAGAAGGATCATGTCAAGCATTTGATATTGGTGCTCGACAAGCTCAGAGAGTATCAATTCTATGCAAAGGTTTCCAAATGTGAGTTTTGGCTTGATGAAGTTGTTTACCTTGGTCACATCATATCCGCCTAGGGCATTTCTGTTAATTCCGAGAAGTTTTCTGCAATTGTGAACTGGGAATCTCCTCAGAATGTCAAGCAGCTCCGTAGTTTCCTTGGTCTTGCAAGCTATTGCCAAAGATTCATTGAGAATTTCTCTAAGATTGCAAAGCCTCTTTCGAACCTCCTCTAGAAGCATGTTAAGTATGTCTGGACTCCTGAGTGTGATGTTGCTTTCAACACCCTCAAAGAGAAGCTAGTCTCAGCTCCTGTCTTGACTCCTCCTGATGAATCCAAGCCATTCGAAGTTTTCTGTCATGCCTCATTGCAAGGTCTTGGCGCTGTGTTAATGCGAGAGAAGAAAGTTGTGGCTTATACCTCTCATCAGTTGAAGCCCAACGAAAGGAACTACCCCACTCACGATCTTGAGTTGGTGGCAGTTGAGGGAGTCCTGGATTAGGGGGTCTCCGGACAGCCGGACTATATCCTTTGGCCGGACTATTGGACTATGAAGATACAAGTTTGAAGACTTCGTCCCGTGTCCGGGTGGGACTCTACTTGGCGTGGAAGGCAAGCTAGGCAATACGGATATGTATATCTCCTCCTTTGTAACCGACCTTGTATAACCCTAGCCCCCTCCGGTGTCTATATAAACCGGAGGGTTTTAGTCCGAAGAACAACAGATAATCATAGCATATTCTAGCTTCTAGGGTTTAGCCTCTTTGATCTCGTGGTAGATCAACTCTTGTACTACTCATATTATCAAGAACAATCAAGCAGGACGTAGGGTAATACCTCCATCAAGAGGTACCGAACTTGGGTAAACATCGTGTCCCCTGCCTCATGTTACCATCCGCTTTAGACGCACAGTTCGGGACCCCCTAGCCGAGATCCGCCGGTTTTGACATCGACATTGGTGCTCTCATTGAGAGTTCCACTATGTCATCACAATAAGGCTTGATGGCTCCTTCGATCATCGCTAGCGATGTGGTCCAGGGTGAGGCTTTCCTCCCTAGATAGATCTTCGTATTCGGCGGCTTCGCACTGCAGGCCAATTCGCTTGGCCATCTGGAGTAGATCGAAAGCTACGACCCTGGCCATTAGGTCGGATTTGGAAACTTGAGCTACACCGCCGACATCCACGGAGACTTGATCTTCGAAGGATTCAAGCCCATGCCGGAAGCGCCGCACAGTCGCGACGAGCAAGACATAACTCTGCCGTCAGACAGTGTTCGGGAGATCGCATCCGCAGCTACTCCAGCCGTTAATCCGGAGCAAATCGCGCCATCCGAGAGCGGAGGGACAGACCCCGCCATGGAGGCCGCACTATCAGCGGCGATAGAGCCAGATACTGACTTCACCCCTTTCGAGAGCCGTGTCGCCGAACCACTGGATTTGTCTCCGGCCACGGACTCTGAGCCGCTCACATCCGTGCCCGTCGAATCCAACTGGGTGCCGATCCTGGAGTTCACCTCCGCGGATATCTTTCAGCACTCGCCCTTCGCAGGTGTGTTAAATTCATTAAGGTCTCTCTCCCTGTCAGGAGAACCTTGGCCGAACAATGTCCGGCTAGAATGGGATGTGGACGATGAAGAAATTCGTGGCCCACCCTGTGACGCCCCAAGACCGGAGCTTTAGATGCCTTCCAGGGTTTCTGGGTTTCGTTGTGTGTTTTTGTTTCATCTGTTGCATTTCATCTTTGCATCACGTCATCATGCAACCCGTTTTAAAACTCACTAAATAAAATGCATAGATCTTTGATCTATTTAAATTGAGGGAACTCACCTGGTGATTTCTCTTTATAACATATCCTCCTAATAATTATGGAGCTATTATTAAATATTGCATTCTTTTGGATTTAACCGTTGACACACTTGCAAACTAATCCCAATGCCTTTGTTATCTCAATTCTTGGTCTCCGACTTGTCCTCATATTTTTTTATCGTTTTATCGAGGCTCTTCCTAAATGTTCAACATTTTTGGAAACTTCGGATTCCTAATCCTTTCAAACGAGTTGAATTAAATTCAAATGAATTTGAATTTAAATCTTGCAATCATGATCATTCTTATTTTCTCGGAACAAGCACATTTTCGTTAGTCCGGGAAAATTATTCGCGTGTCCAACTTCTTCCCTTAACCTCTCTTTCTTTTCTTTCTTTTCTCTGTTTTTTTTCTTTTCTTTCTTTAGAGGGAGAGCAGAGCCCAGCTGGCCACTTGGGCCTCCTAGCTAGACTGGCCCTTTAGGCCCAGCTGCCCCACCTAACCTTAACCCTCTCCCGAAACCCCCAGCCTTCTCTTGTTTCCACCCCGCCGCCAGGAGAACCCACGGGAAAACCCCACCTTCATCTATTCCCCTCGCTCTTCCTCCCCTCGCCTCCCTTTCCTCCCTTCCACTTCGAGCCAGGGAGGAGCCCGTGCCCAATCCTAACCGGACCCGCCGCCCTGACCTCTCCAGCGCTGCCGCGCCCCTTTGCTACCCCGTTCCCGCGCCGCTGTGGCGCCTCCCTCCTGCCGAGAGCTCCGCCTCCCTCCGCAGCGCCCCTGTCTCGCTCGCGGGCCCTCTCCTCTCCTGCACCATCCCCGAGGCAAGCCCGCTGCCAACCGAGCTCGAAGCTCCGCCGCTGCACCTCATTGCCGGAGTACCGTTTCTCTGCCTCCCCCACTTCGCCGAGTGCCATCCCCTGCTGTAGCCGTTGTCTCGATCCAGCGGGATCGAGCATGATGACAAGGACCGGTGCCTCCCCTGCGTTAACTCCGCCCTCCAGGAGCCCGCGACCCGTTCGCCTCCTCCATGTTCTTCCTCCTTGCCGCCATGGGGGGAGTGTCGAGCTCGCCCGCCCCACCGCGTCGCCACGGGCGCACCAAGGACGCCTCCCATGGCCGCCGTTGCCCACTGCTGCCCTCCGCCTTCTCCTGCGCGATGCCGCCATCCAAGACCAGCAGGACGCCGCCATAGCGCCGACCAGCGCCGGCGTCGACTTCCTCCTGCCCGTGCCTTTCCTTTCGCCCCTGCCTTTGTCGTGCGAGAACATGAGGAAGACGACCGGCGCCAAGTCCTACTCGAGCACCCGCCTGCGTTGCTGCATCGGTGCACCACGTCGCTGCTTGTTGCCTGCCAAGACCGTCTCCGTGGAGTTTCGCCAAGTACACCACCAACAAGATCACACGGTTGCCTGAACGAAATGCCAAGACCTACGAGAACGACTTCATGGACCGCTGAGTACCACGACGACCGTTGTTCTCCAAGTACACCTTCGGATGGCCAAGTTACTCTTCAAATGTACGACTACACGGTGGTGCGCCAAGTACCACGATGGTCGGAGCCCTCGAACCCGTCAAGTCCGACAACGATTGTGTACAACTACCGACGACGTGCATGTTGGCAAGTACCCTCTCTGGATCATCATGTTCGACTACCGATAAACATGTACCACTACCGCCGTGCGAGAACGACTACTTCCACTACCGCCGTTGCGAGAACGATTACTTCCACTACCGCCGTCGCGAGAACGTCTACTTCCTCTACTTTGCACTAAACGAGAACTATCCCGCTTGCACGCTCCGAAGGTATAACCCCGAGACGATGCTCATGGACCGAATGCTTGTGTTGTATGAGATGCATGGTTGGTTGTTGTATTCGCTCGTGAACCTTAGTTGTTCCTCCTCGTTGCCATGTCGTCGACACATGGGAACCCGGTAACCGGGAGCACCCCACCGTTCTTCGCATGACACGCTCCCGTCACACTTGTTCTTTTCCACTGGCATCTCAATCGAGTTTCCGGAACCGAAACGTTGCCGTGGTACCATTTCCGTTATCGTCGTCGTGGCATCCTTTCTTTCCGCCACGATGACATATGCTCCATATAATGCTCTTATCAAAATTTTCTTTAAAACTTGCATAAAACATGCCAATGTCATCCGCATCATAATAACAACAATTAAAATGTTTAAATTGTTGTTGCATTAAATTGCTGATGCATATGGGGATTTACCGGATTTGTTGTTTGTTATATCTGGCCCCATTTAAATTGCTTAGTTAGATAGTTTCTTTTATGCTACACCTCTTGCCATGCTTAATAACATTTAATATTGTTGGGTACATAATCGAGAGAGAACTAAATAAGTCATATGGTGTTCCGTCAATATGCAACTCGTTGCATATTGAGATCCACTTAATTTATAGTATTGTTTGTGCACTTTGCCATGCCATGCATATTTAAACCGGACATGCATCATACTTGTTTGCGCATCATGCCATGTTATGTGATGGTTGTTTACTATGTTGTTTGCTTCTTAACGGGTTGCTTCTCGCGTTAGCTTCGGTTTCGTTCCGGAGTTGTGAGGATCCGTTCGACTACGTCCGTATGTCTTCTTCATGGACTCGTTCTTCTTCCTTGCGGGATCTCATGACCATACCCTCGAAATCACTTCTATCTTTGCTTGCTAGTTGCTCGCCCTTTGGCTATGCCTATGCTGCGATACCTACCACTTGCTTATCATGCCTCCCATTTTGTTAAACCAAGCCACTAACCCACCTTGTCCTAGCAAACCATTGTTTGGCTATGTTACCGCTTTGCTCAGCCCCTCTTATAGCATTGTTAGTTGCAGGTGAAGGTTGAAGTTTGTTCCTTGCTGGAACATGGAGATGTTGTTCCTTGTTGGAACATGTTTACTTGTTGGGATATCACAATATCTCTTATTTAATTAATGCATCTATATACTTGGTAAAGGGTGGAAGGCTCGGCCTTATGCTTGGTGTTTTGTTCCACTCTTGCCGCCCTAGTTTCCGTCATATCGGTGTTATGTTCCCAAATTTTGCGTTCCTTACGCGGTTGGCTTATAATGGGAACCCCTTGACAGTTTGCCTTGAATAAAACTCCTCCAGGAAGGCCCAACATTGGTTTTACCATTTGTCACCTAGCCTTTTCTTTCCCTTGAGTCGGCTGGCTCAAGGGTCATCTTATTTTAACCCCCCCGAGCCAGTGCTTCTGTAAGTGTTGGTCCAACTGAGCGATGTCCGAGGCTACCAGGGGCAACTCTGGGCTGGCTTACCCGATGTCTGGCTCATCCGGTGTGCCCTGAGAACGAGATATGTGCAGCTCCTATCGGGATTTGTCGGCACATCTAGGTGGCTTTGCTGGTCTTGTTTTACCATTGTCGAAATGTCTTGTAACCGGGATTCCGAGTCTGATCGGGTCTTCCCTCTAGAAGGAATATCCTTCATTGACCGTGAGAGCTTGTGATGGGTTAAGTTGGGACACCCCTGCAGGGATTTGAACTTTCGAAAGCCGTGCCCACGGTTATGGGCAGATGGGAATTTGTTAATGTCCGGTTGTCGAAAACCTGAAGTTGACCTTAATTAAAATGCACCAACCGCGTGTGTTACCGTGATGGTCTCTTCTCGGCGGAGTCTGGGAAGTGAACACGGTGTTGGAGTAATGCTTGACGTAGGTTGTTCTAGGATCACTTCTTGATCATAGTTGTTCGACCGTGCTTTGCCTTCTCTTCTCGCTCTCTTTTGCGTATGTTAGCCACCATATATGCTAGTCGCTTGCTGCAGCTCCACCTCATACCTTTTACCTTACATATAAGATTAAATAGTCTTGATCGCGAGGGTGTGAGATTGCTGAGTCCCCATGACTCACAGATACTTCCAAAACCAGTTTTCAGGTGCCGATGTTACCGAGCAAGTGACGCAACCAAGCTCAAGGAGGAGCTCGTTGAAGATCTTGTCCTTTGTGTCGTTTCGTTCTAGTTGATCAGTAGTGGAGCCCAGTTGGGGTCGATCGGGGATCTGTGTAGCATTTGGGGTAGTCTTCTTTTATTTTGGTTCTGTACTCGGACCTTGATTGTATTTGGATGATGTAATGCTTTAATCATGCATTGTGTGAAGTGGCCATTGTAAGCCAACTATGTATCTCTTTCCCTTGTTGTGTTACATGGGTTGTGTGAAGATTACCTCACTTGCAACAAGGCTTTCATTGCGGTTATGCCTCTAAGTCGTGCTTCGACACGTGGGAGATATAGCCGCATCGAGGGCGTTACAAGTTGGTAATCAGAGCCTTCCCCGACCTTAGGAGCCCCCTGCTTGATCGAATCACTGGCGTTATTGAGTCTAGAAATGTTTTGAGTCTTTTAGAAATTATATATATCGGAGAGTTAGGACTTCTTTTTACTCCTCAGTCCCTTCGTCGCTCTGGTGAGGCATCCTAACGTAGAGTTTTGACTCTTCTCTTCTCAAATTTCACTAAAAACATTAGGATCACGCGGGTATCTTGGAATCGGTCCGATGGTTTTGTGACGAGAACATTGTTCTTGGTGCCTCCTGTCATTTAGGGATTGTGGCAGTGTCCCGGGGAGTTGAGCTCCGAGGTATTGTCATCACAATTTTATTGTTGCAGTTCTGGAATACCTGAGTTTAGTTTCACCGACATCGAAAATCTCTTTTATGTAGTTGTTGGTGAGATAACCTCGACGCCACCCAGTACTGGGGCGGGAGTTCGGGAGTATTGCCATAACTCGTATAACGGATGCTTTTCGAAGGTTGAGGTAGATGATTTCCGAAGGTTTCTTGGTTATGTGTTGAAGGATGGATACAGCTGGATGTAGGATTTGCTAGTTTGGGTGAGATATTATGCTTCCCCTGTATCCCCAACACCTGATTGCATAACCGGGAAATTTCGGGAGTTCATAAGTGGGAATTCAAGTAGCTCTTAGGATATCTTTTCGACAGATGTATGATATGAAATTGGGGTTCGACGTCTAGTGGTCCGCCTATTCACGGTTGGTTTTACAGTGGTCTCGTTGTGTCTTAAAGAGTCCTTGGCTATGCCGACTCGGGGAACCTTCGTATGTCATGTGCACTGACTTGTACATGATGGTGCTGTACGATCGAGCCTGTGTAGGCCCCACCACGAAAACTTCGGACGAAATCTCTATCATATGTTTGTTCCGGCTTATTCTGCAAGACAACCCTTTGTTTTTGTTTTGAGTTGTGGTATTCGAGTTACTTCGAAGTCAAGTGTTGATTCCATACCTTTCCTAAACGTTGTTCTCATACTCCGATGTGAATACCAATCCTTCTTGATAATCGAGATTGTCATGTCAATCATTTTCACCGGCGTGTTTCTCTTCAAGTGGATCCGATCATTTCAACAACCGCAAGATCAAGTATTAGTTCTTCTCAACGGTGTTTGTTTCATCCGTCCCCAAGTTGCCTTTGTTTTCCTGCCCACCCACCCTTTTTCTTCAAGGATTCAGATTTCTTAATCACTATCCATTTTATTGATGGAAGTCTCTAAATTCTTTTTCCTTCATGTTTTTACCCGGTGTTTCTCATGAAGATGCTCTACTCGTTCGTCATTCTTCATTCTTTTCATATCCGGTGGTTTCAAGTCAAGCTTTGTTGATCATATCCTTTCCTCGTTTCAATGCTTTCTCATGCAGGTGCAATTCTTAATCATTCACCTCTCGCTATTTATTGTTCCGGAGTGCTCAAGATATCTCGGAGATTCGTGTTTCCACTCTGCTTTCGTTCCAGCTTTTGCGAGGATGTTACCTCTTTCAAGCCATCTATTTCAACCAACATAATCTCTCTTTTAAAATCGTTCAACGGGGTTTCTCTTGAGTGGGACCTAACCCACAGGTCTTTTCCCAGGATCTTACCTGACTCTTCTTATTCTCCCGCAGCTATCCTCAAATTCTTTCAAAGTTTGACGTAAGAATGAATTGTCATCAGTCAAATGTTTTTCTCCAAGATCTTTCAAATTCTTTGCATCGTTGGCTCAACCTTTCCATTCTTCATTCCGGATCATCTAAATAATTCATGGTGGTGTTTCTCGTCATCATTCTTGGATTTTGAAGACCGAAGAAGATTTTCTCTTTAATCTTATCCATTCTCTTCAAGATTCATGGTTCTAGCTTGATGTCTTCCTCTCATAATTGTTTTCATTGTGGGAATTCTTTTCACCCATCCGAAGCAATTCAGGAGTCGTTTCAGTTTGATTCTCCGGAGCCCATCATCTAAGATCTATTCATTCTAGCTTTCAGCTCTCATACTCTAAATCATACCGCTGCTTAAATCAAGGATTCTCTAATCAGCTCGTAATTTGTTCGTTCTCATGGAGCTCAATTCTCTCAAGTATCTTCATTCTTTTTATAATTCTTCCCGGTGTTTCTTTATCTTTACTTCGTTCATTTCAAATTCTTATGGTGGTTCATTCAAGATTTCTCTTCCTTTGTTATCGTATCAATTTATTCGATGTTCCAATCCTACCGGTGGTTCGTTGAAGACCTTCCGAAGTTTATGTTATATCTCTCTTAATCCTTGCTACGAGAATAAGTAGTGTGCCAAATCTGTGGCTTGTCATCAATCTAAATTGGTGAAGGATGCGCACAACGTAATTCTTATTCTTTGTTTCATCCAAATGATTCAATTCCTTATTTCGGAGGTTCATCAAATTCTCGGTTCAAGTTGTCCATCTTTCTTTCCGGAGCTCAAAGTTATTTCAATTATATCATCACGAAGATCCATCTAAATCATTGCAAGGCTTCAACCTTATTCTTTTATCCTTCATTTTGGTTGTTCATTCTTTTCTTACCGGAGTTCTCCAAGGAGGCTTTACATGATGGTTGATCAAGGATTCAATTTCTTCTCGAAGCATTCATCAACATTCTTTTCTAAGGAGCTCAAGTTTTTCTTCATCTTCCAATCCGGAGTGCAATTCTTTCACGCATATCTTTTGAGGTGGTGCTATGTCATTCTTGATATTTCCCTTTGTGCTTCGTGATTCACAAGTTATCAAGAATGAGGTATTTTAAATCCACCAATCTCTTCATTGGAGTTATCTTGGGCTATATTTCACATAAAGCTTTCCTTTAAGGATTGTCTCTCTTATGGTATTTATCAATGATCCAAGTTCTTCTTTTATCCTCCCGATGAGATAGCTTCTCGTCTCCTTGTTCTTACCAATCCAATTCTTTTCCCATGAGTGGCATGTTGTCACCTCATAATTTGAGATGTATTCCATAAGACCATATCAAGCTTATCCTTTTCGTTGTTGGTTTTCCAAAAACTCCGTTCGACCCTTCTCCTAAGGATACCTTTTCAAGTTCTTTTGTAGCAGAAGTTGGCATTTTCTTCTACATTCTTTTGTCTCAATGATCTATCTTCTATTTCTCTCTTCCGGAGGCATTGCGATGTTGCTCTTTTCAAACCATCATTTTGTTTTGTCAGGATCATTCTTCTTTCTTCTGCTTATCCATTTAACCGGAGTGTTCTGTCCTTTTTGCTCAAGTTCTTTTCGCCTTATCAAGCCTTGCACCCCTTCTCAACTGGAGTGCTTCCCATAGTTGTTCTTCCTTGTTCCTCTTAGCTAACGGAGTGCTTTCAACTTCATTTATCTCCGTTGTATTCTTTCTTTCAATTTGTTCAACTTTTCAAGGTTCTTTCGTTTCACTCGTTTGTCAAAGAAGCAACTTAGTTTTACCTCTTCTTTTTCTCTTCCGTTTTCCCTCCGGTGCCATTCTAGATCTCGGGACGAGATCCTCTCATAGTGGTGGAGTGTTGTGACGCCCCAAGACCGGAGCTTTAGATGCCTTCCAGGGTTTCCCGGTTTTGTTGTGTGTTTTTGTTTCGTCTGTTGCATTTCATCTTTGCATCACGTCATCATGCAACCCGTTTTAAAACTCACTAAATAAAATGCATAGATCTTTAATCTATTTAAATTGAGGGAACTCACCTGGTGATTTATCTTTATAACATATCCTCCTAATAATTATGGAGCTATTATTAAATATTCCATTCTTTTGGATTTAACCGTTGACACACTTGCAAACTAATCCCGATGCCTTTGTTATCTCAATTCTTTGTCTCCGACTTGTCCTCATATTTTTTAATCATTTTATCGAGGCTCTTCCTAAATGTTCAACATTTTTGGAAACTTCGGATTCCTACTCCTTTCAAATGAGTTGAATTAAATTCAAATGCATTTGAATTTAAATCTTGCAATCATGGTCATTCTTATTTTCTCGGAACAATCACATTTTTGTGAGTCCCGGAAAATTATTCACGTGTCCAACTTATTCCCTTAACCTCTCTTTCTTTTCTTTCTTTTCTCTGTTTTTTTTCTTTTCTTTCTTTAGAGGGAGAGCAGAGCCCAGCTGGCCACTTCGGCCTCCTAGCTAGGCTGGCCCTTTAGGCCCCGCTGCCCCACCTAACCCTAACCCTCTCCCGAAACCCCCAGCCTTCTCTCGTTTCCACCCCGCCGCCAGGAGAACCCACGAGAAAACCCCACCTCCATCGATTCCCCTCGCTCTTCCTCCCCTCGCCTCCCTTTCCTCCCTTCCACTTCGAGCCAGGGAGGAGCCCGTGCCCAATCCTAACCAGACCCGCCGCCGTGACCTCTCCAGCGCTGCCGCGCCCCTCTGCTACCCCGTTCCCGCGCCGCTGCGGCGCCTCCCTCCTGCCGCGAGCTCCTCCTCCCTCCGCAGCGCCCCCGTCTCGCTCGCAGGCCCTCTCCTCTCCTGCACCATCCCCGACGCCGGCAAGCCCGCTGCCAACCGAGCTCGAAGCTCCGCCACTGCACCTTGTCGCCGGAGTCCCGTTTCTCTGCCTTCCCTACTTCGCCGAGTGCCATCCCCCGCTGCAGCCGTCGTCTCGATCCAGCGGGATCGAGCATGATGACAAGGACCGGCGCCTCCCCTGCGTTAACTCCGCCCTCCAGGAGCCCGCGACCCGTGCGCCTCCTCCATGTTCTTCCTCCTTGCCGCCATGGGCGCGAGGGTCGAGCTCGCCCGCCCCACCGCGTCGCCATGGGAGCACCAAGGACGCCTCCCATGGTCGCCGTTGCCCGCTGCTGCCCTCCGCCTTCTCCTGCGTGTTTCCGCCATCCAAGACAAGCAGGACGCCGCCGTAGCACCGACCAGCGCCGGCGTCGACTTCCTCCTGCCCGTGCCTATCCTTTCGCCCCTGCCTTTGTCGTGCGAGAACGTGATGAAGACGACCGGCGCCAAGTCCTGCTCGAGCATCCGCCTGCGTTGCTGCGTCGGTGCACCGTGTCGCTGCTCGTTGCCTGCCAAGACCGTCTCCGTGGAGTTTCGCCAAGTACATCACCAACAAGATCACACGGTTGCCCGAACGAATACCGAACGAAATGTCAAGACCTACGAGAACGACTTCGTGGACCGCTGAGTACCACGACGACCGTTGTTCTCCAAGTACACCTTCGGATGGCCAAGTTACTCTTCAAATGTACGACTACACGGTGGTGCGCCAAGTACCACGATGGCCGGAGCCCTCGAACCCGTCAAGTCTGACAACGATTGTGTACAACTACCGACGACGTGCATGTTGCCAAGTACCCTCTCCGGATCGTCATGTTCGACTACTGATAAACATGTACCACTACCGCCGTGCGAGAACGACTACTTCCACTACCACCGTTGCAAGAACGATTACTTCCACTACCGCCATCGCGAGAATGTCTACTTCCTCTACTTTGCACTGAACAAGAACTATCCCGCTTGCACGCTCCGAAGGTATAACCCCGAGACGATGCTCGTGGACCGAATGCTTGTGTTGTATGAGATGCATGGTTGGTTGTTGTATTCGCTCGTGAACCTTAGTTGTTCCTCCTCGTTGCCATGCCGTCGACACGTGGGAACCCGGTAACCGGGAGCACCCCACCGTTCTTCGCATGACACGCTCCCGTCACACTTGTTCTTTTCCACCGGCTTCTCAATCGAGTTTCCAGAACCGGAACGTTGCCGTGGTACCGTTTCCGTTATCGTCACCTTGGCATCCTTTCTTTCCGCCACGATGACATCTGCTCCATATAATGCTCTTATCAAAATTTTCTTTGAAACTTGCATAAAACATGCCCATGTCATCCGCATCATAATAACAACAATTAAAATATTTAAATTTTTGTTGCATTAAATTGCTAATGCATATGGGGATTTACCGGATTTGTTGTTTGTTATATCCGGCCGCATTTAAATTGCTTAGTTAGATAGTTTCTTTTATGCTTCACCTCTTGCGATGCTTAATAACATTTAATATTGTTGGGTACATAACCGAGAGAGAACTAAATAAGTCATATGGTGTTCCGTCAATATGCAACTCGTTGCATATTGAGATCCACTTAATTTGTAGTATTGTTTGTGCACTTTGCCATGCCATGCATATTTAAACCGGACATGCATCATACTTGTTTGCGCATCATGCCATGTTATGTGATGGTTGTTTACTATGTTGTTTGCTTCTTTCCGGGTTGCTTCTCGCGTTAGCTTTGGTTCGTTCCGGAGTTGTGAGGATCCGTTCGACTACGTCCGTTTGTCTTCTTCATGGACTCGTTCTTCTTCCTTGCGGGATCTCAGGCAAGATGACCATACCCTCGAAATCACTTCTATCTTTGCTTGCTAGTTGCTCGCTCTTTTGCTATGCCTATGCTGCGATACCTACCACTTGCTTATCATGCCTCCCATATTGTTAAACCAAGCCTCTAACCCACCTTGTCCTAGCAAACCGTTGTTTGTCTATGTTACCGCTTTGCTCAGCCCCTCTTATAGCGTTGTTAGTTGCAGGTGAATATTGAAGTTTGTTCCTTGTTGGAACATGGAGATGTTGTTCCCTGTATGAACATGTTTACTTGTTGGGATATCACTATATCTCTTATTTAATTAATGCATCTATATACTTGGTAAAGGGTGGAAGGCTCGGCCTTATGCTTGGTGTTTTGTTCCACTCTTGCCGCCCTAGTTTCCGTCATATCGGTGTTATGTTCCCGGATTTTGCGTTCCTTACGCGGTTGGGTTATAATGGGAACCCCTTGACAGTTCTCCTTGAATAAAACTCCTCCAGGAAGGCCCAACATTGGTTGTACAATTTGCCACCTAGCCTTTTCTTTCCCTTGAGTCGGCCGGCTCAAGGGTCATCTTATTTTAACCCCCCGGGCTAGTGCTTCTCTAAGTGTTGGTCCAACTGAGCGATGTCCGAGGCTACCAGGGGCAACTCTGGGCTGGCTTACCCGATGTCTGGCTCATCCGGTGTGCCCTGAGAACGAGATATGTGCAGCTCCTATCGGGATTTGTCGGCACATCTGGGTGGCTTTGCTGGTCTTGTTTTACCATTGTCGAAATGTCTTGTAACTAGGATTCCGAGTCTGATCGGGTCTTCCCGCTAGAAGGAATATCTTTCGTTGACCGCGAGAGCTTGTGATGGGCTAAGTTGGGACACCCCTGCAGGGATTTGAACTTTTGAAAGCCGTGCCCGCGGTTATGGGCAGATGGGAATTTGTTAATGTCCGGTTGTAGAAAACCTGAAGTTGACCTTAATTAAAATGCACCAACCGTGTGTGTTACCGTGATGGTCTTTTCTCGGCGGAGTCCGAGAAGTGAACACGGTATTGGATTAATGCTTGACGTAGGTTGTTCTAGGATCACTTCTTGATCATAGTTGTTCGACCGTGCTTTGCCTTCTCTTCTCGCTCTCTTTTGCGTATGTTAGCCACCATATATGCTAGTCGCTTGCTGCAGCTCCACCTCGTACCTTTTACCTTACATATAAGAATAAATAATCTTGATCGCGAGGGTGTGAGATTGCTGAGTCCCCGTGACTCACAGATACTTCCAAAACCAGTTTGCAGGTGCCGATGTTACCGAGCAGGTGACGCAACCAAGCTCAAGGAGGAGCTCGTTGAAGATCTTGTCCTTTGTGTCATTTCGTTCTAGTTGATCAGTAGTGGAGCCCAGTTGGGGTCGATCGGGGATCCGTGTAGCATTTGGGGTAGTCTTCTTTTATTTTGGTTCCGTAGTCGGACCTTAATTGTATTTGGATGATGTAATGCGTTAATCATGTATCGTGTGAAGTGGCGATTGTAAGCCAACTATGTATCTCTTTCCCTTATTGTGTTACATGGGTTGTGTGAAGATTACCTCACTTGCGACAAGGCTTTCAATGCGGTTATGCCTCTAAGTCATGCTTCGACATGTGGGAGATATAGCCGCATGGAGGGCGTTACACACCCACCACCCACTTAGTAGCCACTGTCGATAACTTAACCGACATGCTCGACTTCGACTCCGAAGATATCAACGGCATGGACGACGATGGAGGAGACGAACCGGAACCACCGCCCACAGGGCGCTAGACCGCTACTTCGTCACATGACATATACATGGTGGATACACCCAGAGAGGGCAATGGCGAAGAGACAGTGGAGGATGCACCCTCCAAGCAACCCAAGCGCAAACATCAGCGGCGCTGCCCTAAGTCCCGCAATAGCAAAAACAGCGATAACAGTGCAAGAGGAAATAATAGTCCACTCGACTCTAGAAGAAACGACAACTGCACCACCCCGGTGGCAGAGCACGATCAAGATGCAAACTGCAAACATAGTACGGATCTGACGTCCGAACATGATGACGCCTAAGATAAGCCTCATCAAACCCCGTCGGGGGAAGAAAATAGTCCGGACGAAGATGCACGCATCGTCCCAGAAACACACTTGGAGCAAGAGAACCTCCGCAGAAGGCTTATTGCCATAGCGAGGAGCCTGAAGAAACAGAAGCAAAGGCTCAAGGTAGCACAAGATACGCTCAACAGCAGGTGGAACAAAGTAACAAAGTATGGTGGAAGCTAGCATAAAAATAGCTATCTAAAGCACAAGCTATTACCGGAATTCGACGATGAGACCTTAGAGCCCACACAGCCGAAGAATGATACGGCTAACCGGCTGGATCCACCACCTTGTGAGTGCGATAGAGCGGCTAACAAGTTGGCGCTTAAGTCAACACACGATCTACGTGAGAACTTGCGCCAAAAATCCGGCGCGACCAGATCCATCTACGGATCTAGGAAGCGTGCTCTGGTACAAAACCAAAACCGAATACTACAACCGTCCGAACACCATGGCACAACACAATACAGGGGTGCCGCACAACCCCTATGTTTCACTGATGAAGTGCTGGATCATGAATTCCCAGAGGGATTCAAACCGGTGAACATAGAGGCGTACGACGGGGCCATAGACCCTGGAGTCTGGATAGAGGACTTCATCCTCCATATTCATATGGCTCATCGAGACGATCTCTATTGGGGATATTACTACTGGGCGTAAACCGGCCAGGAAAGGCCGGGTTAACTTCATCCGTAGTTGATTATGCTTGAAGCCCATGTAGACAGAAGAGAAAAGGTCCGGGGCCCAGAACCAGTTTGAGGCCTATAGCCGTGAACCGGCATTTGTATGAAACTTGTATTATAAGATAGAAAGAGTGGAGACCGAACCGGACAAGTTTATGAGCCGGTGTCGGGACTCTGTAAACCGACGGGCGCCGCCCATGTATATAAGGGGACGACCCGGTAGCGGTTTAGGAGAACAGACAACAACTCGAGAGCCAGACAAAGCGGATTCCTTCCCTGGCCTTCGAAACCCTAACAATACCAATCACAACTAGACGTAGGCTTTTACCTTCCTCGAAGGGGCCGAACTAGTATAAAATTCCTCGTGTCCCTCGTCCGGTTTAACCCCTTAAAGCTAACCCGTAGCGATGGCTCCATGACTAAGTCCTTTCACAAGGACATCTGCCATGACAAACCCACGACAGTTGGCGCCCACCGTGGGGCGAATCGCATGATGGTTTTGAGTTCTTGAAGGGCAGCTTCGATGGACTTAAGGGATACGCTATGGGCCGGATGACGAAGAGTCGCCGCGGCAAGCTCTACATCGACAATGCAGGATGGGGTCCCGAGGCCGATTCAATCGAATACAGGTACCGGGTCCCCTTTGGTGGGACTCACGTCTTCATCGGCAAGATCGGCGAACCGGCCCCCGAGCTGGACATCTATACCGACATCATCGAAATGGCTCGGCGTGCAAGTTCTTCGCCGGTTCAGACCGAGGCAAGGCATGCTTTCGTAGGTGTCATCCATGGATCGAGGTACGAGGACGGGCGGTGTACGATGGAGAGACCGTGGTCTGTTATGATGACGAGTCTTCTAGAGAGACCGAATCACTTTACCAGTTGCAGGACGGCCTGATTGAGGGAGGATCCGAGGGCAACAGTATTCCAGATTCCCGAGGTCTACCAAACCGGTCCGCCATCTTCATGGCCGGCACACAATCGGTGCCTCATTCATCTACCGCCACAGCAATGCTCTCCGGTTCAACAACGGCCACACCAGCAGGGGCAGGAAGCTAGGAGCCACCTCCGGCCCAAGTCTTGTCTGATTTGTTCAATGCTTTGGCAACGTTGATGTCCGCGGAGGTGGATGCAGCAGCCAGGGATCAGCACAATGCGGAGATTGCAAAGGTGAAAGATCAGATAGCCCAGGCTAAAGCGGACCTGGCAACAGAGAATGCTAGGATGGCTACAGAGCGGGCTGAATTGGAAGCACAGGCCTACCGGATTAGACTTGATCAGAATGCTTCAGAGGAAGTCATGAGAAGAAGGTATCGGTCACGTATCCCGTTGGTTTATGAGCCGCAGAATCTTTTCAACACACCAGGAGCAGGAGTTGGTAACCAACCCATGCTAAACCGGGCGGGGGCGCCGGGAACAGGAGCGCCGGTTCAGCCACGCACGACGGACCCGCCTCGCCAGAACAATGTTGTGCCACAGTATGTATCAACGCCGCCCGGGCATTATTCCAACCCGTTGGACAACATTGTGGCTGCCGCTTCACGCCTGGCGGCCCTCCCAACCGATGGCGAGTCACTAGTTGTAGTGGAAGCACGTCGGGCCAGGGATCTCCTTCAAATAGCACTAAATCAACAGCAGGCGTATTCACACAGTCGTGAGAGGATTCATTCCACTCCCCGTCCAAGCTGGAGTTATAGCAGACACGTGGAGGACGAACCGGCCGTGTCCAGTAGTGCACGTCGCCGAAATTCACCACGAGGGAACAACCCGGCCGGGGAAGGCGCTAATGCGCAAGATGTTGTGGACCATGGCCGCGCACGTCGGGAGGCCGAGTTGGCAGCTCGACACGGAGCACGACAGCATACTCCGGTTCACCCCACGGCCTTCGTGGAGCCAGGGGTGATGTTCAGTTCCTTAGGGGTGCCGTGTTTAACTCCCGCTTTGCGTAATGTGAGGCTGCCCAAGGATTTCAAGGGACCTCGTAAGGTACCAAATTACACCGCCGATTTGCAACCAGAGGCGTGGGTGGAGAGCTATGAGATGGCGATGGAGATGTTAGATGTGGATGAGGCAGTGTGTGCTAAATATTTCACCATGATGTTGGAAGGAACAGCTCGCACTTGGTTGAGGAGCTTGCCGACCAACTCTGTTGGATCATGGGCCGAATTGAAGCACCGGTTTATCCAGAACTTCAAGGATACGTGTAAGCAGCTGATGTCAATCGTAGATCTGTCTACTTGTGTCCAAGAGGAAGGGGAGTCCACGACCCATTGGGTCAAACGGGTCTCAGCGATTTTGCATTCATCAGATCGTATCAATGCAGACACTGCAGTGTTAACATTAGAGGGCAATTGTCGTTTCAAACCGTTAAAACAGAAGTTGGGAAGGCTCAAACATCACTGCAATGACATGTCAACACTCATGGCCGCTTTGGTTAAATACACCGATTCAGAAAATACCAAGGATCCGGATTCAGAGGAGGACAAACCGGAGAAAGGTAAGAAGAATGGCAATGCCAAAGGTCAACAACATAATCCGGCAGGCCATGGAAATGGTGGTAAGCGCAAGGCCGACAGTAGCTTGGACTTTGTTGCAAATACCAACGCGCAGGAGAATGGCCAGCGCCGTAAGGGCAAGCATCCCCAGAGGGGTGGAGGTTCAGGCAACAATTTGGAGCTCTTGTTAAATCAGCCCAGTCCAAAGCATGGTTCGAAGGAGAAGCCGGCATCACATCTTTGGAAAGACTGTTATATTATGCGGGATTTCAAGAATTCCAATATGTTCCAATATGACAATGGCCCGCCCGGCGGTTCAGGAGGAGGTTTCCACGGGCCGGGTTACGGAGGTGGTGGTTCCGGTTCAGGGTTTCTAGGCAACCAAACCGGACACATCAATCAAGGGCACTAAGGCAACCAGGGAGGTTACAACCATCAGGGGAGTCAGCAGCAGCAGCAGTCGGGTTATCAGAGCAATCCCAAATAGCTGAACAGCGGGCAATATCATGTCTTCACTACTAGTTTGTGCAAACGTGATCAGAAGCTTCACAAAAGGGCATTAAACTCTGTTGAACCGGCAGTACCTCAGCATTTATGCTGGTCTGAGCAACCTATTTTGTGGAGTAGAGATGATCACCCACCCTGGGTTGATAATGCAAGTCATTTGGCCCTGGTGGTAGCCCCTCAAGTTGGGGGATACAAGTTCACTAAAGTGCTCATGGATGGGGGAAGTAGTATCAATATTTTGTATTATGATACATTCCGCCGTATGGGGTTGACAGATAAGGATCTTAAACCGTCAAATACGGTCTTTCATGGTGTGGTGCCTGGTAAGTCTGCATATCCTGTTGGCAAGATAGCTTTGGAGGTAGCTTTTGGAGATGACTATGATTCAAGGTCAAAAACATTGACATTTGAGGTGGTAAAGATCAAAATTCCATACCACGCCTTGTTTGGGCGGCCGGTTTATGCTAAGTTTATGGCAAGGCCATGTTATGTTTATCTACAGCTTAAAATGCCAGGTCATAAAGGGACTATCACAGTACATGGAAGTAGAAAGATTGCTTTGGAGTGTGAAGAAGGCTATGCGGCTTACGCTGAGTCGGTTTGTGCCACGGAGGAGTTGAAATTCTATAAGGAGCAAGTTGATCCAGCAGACATGACCTCTTTAAAAAAGCCAACTACGGAACATGATCCAGCATTGAAGTTCAAATCGGCTACAGACACTAAGATGGTTGACTTTGTTCCTGGTGATTCATCCAAACAGTTCAGCATCAGCGCTAACCTGGATCCCAAATAGGAAAGCGCGCTCATCGAGTTCATCCATGAGAATCGGGACATCTTCGCATGGAAACCTTCTAACATGCCAGGTGTACCGAGGGAACTCGCTGAGCACAGACTCAACATTGATCCTAAGTTCAAACCGGTCCGGCAGTTCCTCCGCCGTTTCAATGAGGAGAGACATAAGGCTATAGGTGAAGAGGTAGTCTGTCTGTTGGCTGCTGGGTTTATTGTCGAATTTTTTCATCCAGAGTGGTTAGCCAATCCGGTGCTGGTTCTTAAGAAAAACGGCACTTGGCGCATGTGTGTGGACTACACAGATTTAAACAAGGCTTGCCCTGTAGACCCCTTTGCTCTCACTCGCATTGATCAGATAATTGATGCTACGGTGGGTTGTGACCGTTTGTGTTTTCTGGATGCTTACTCTGGTTATCATCAGATCAAAATGGCGGTTAAGGACCAGGAGAAGACAGGCTTCATAACTCCCTTTGGAGCCTTCTACTATGTTTCCATGCATGCCCTTTGGACTCAAGAGTGCCCAGGCGACTTACTATGCGTATGTGGATGTGGATGATATTGTGGTCAAGTCCAGAAAGGAGGGGACATTGATAGATGATCTACGAGAAACCTTTGACAATCTCCGGGTTTACAAGATGATGCTCAATCCGGAGAAGTGTGTCTTCGGTGTCCCGGCAGGCAAGCTATTAGGCTTTCTGGTTTCAAATAGAGGCATTGAGGCTAATCCGGAAAAGATTGCAGCAATTACATCCTTGGCTAAACCGGCGTGTATTAACGATGTTCAACGTCTGGCTGGCCGGATTACAGCCTTGAGCCGGTTTATCAGTCGCCTTGGAGAGAAGGCCATCCCCTTATATGAGATGCTCAAGAAAACAGATAACTTTGTCTGGAGTGAGGCAGCTGATAAGGCGTTCGAGGATCTGAAGAGGCAGCTAGCTGAACCGCCCGTGCTTGTGGCGCCGATCGATAAAGAGCCATTATTATTATATGTGGCTACTAATGCCCGAGCTGTTAGCGTAGCCATTGTGGTAGAGCGCAAGGAGCTTGGCGAGGAATATCTGGTTCAATGGCCGGTTTATTATATCAGTGAGGTGCTCATTGAGTCCAAGCAGAGGTACCCACATTGGCAGAAGCTGGTATATGGGGTGTTTATGGCGAGCCGGAAGCTTAAACATTATTTTCAGGGCCATCCTATCACAGTGGTCAGTTCAAATCCTCTGGGCGACATCATTCAAAACAGAGAAGCAACTGGCCGGATTGCCAAGTGGGTCATTGAGCTTGGACCTCATGGGCTCAAATATATACCCCGCACGGCGATCAAGTCCCAGGCTCTCATGGATTTCATCAACGATTGGACGGAGTTACAGGCACCTGAAAAGAAACCAGATAATACATATTGGACTATTCATTTTGATGGATCCAGACAGTTGGAGGGCTCAGGGGCTGGAGTCGTACTAACTTCCCCACGAGGTGACAAGTTTTGTTATGTCCTCCGTTTAATGTTCCCTTGTACTAACAATGCAGCTGAATATGAGGCTTTACTCCACGGTCTTCGGATGGCTAAAGAGATGAATTTGAGCCGGGTTTAGTGCTTCGGCGATTCAGATCTAGTGGCTCAGCAGGTGTCTGGTAGTTGGGATTCTAAGGACCCACTCATGGCTGCATATCGGCGAGAGGTGGACGCAGTGGCTGGTCACTTTAAAGGTTATCAGGTGGACCATATAGACCGGCAGAAGAATGAAGCGGCGGACGCTTTAAGTCATCTTGGTTCCCAACGTAAACCAGTTCCGCCCAATGTCTTTCTTGATGTGTTGCACAATCCGTCAGTCAAAGTACCAACCGAAGAAGATTTGGCTATTCCTGATCCGGAGGCTCAGTTGGTGGCAGCTCTGCATGCCATACCGGATTGGACGATCCCATATCTGGATTACATGAACTAGGGCGAGTTACCAAATGATGAAACGTTGGCTCGACAGATAATCCGGCGTTCCAAGTCCATGACCATACTCAACGGGGAGTTACATCGTTACAGTGTTTCAGGAGCAATTCAGCGCTGTGTTTCTCCTCAAGAAGGTTGTGAGATTTTGCGAGAAATCCATGAATGGGATTGCGGTCACCACGCCGGTTCAAAGTCGTTGGTTGCCAAAGCTTTTCGCCACGGTTTTTACTGGTTGACAGCACATGCTGATGCGGAGGATTTAGTCAACAGATGTGATGGATGTCAAAAATTTGCCCGCCGTGCGCACGTTCCGGCTCAAGAGTTGCGGATGATTCCAATTACGTGGTCGTTTGCAACTTGGGGGCTTGATAAAGTTGGAGCCTTCAAGCATTGTAAGGACAAAAAGACCCACCTGTTAGTAGCAGTTGATAAATTCACTAAATGGGTGGAGGTAGAGCCAGTCAGCAAGTGTGATGCAGCCACGGCGGTTCAATTCATCAAGAAGGTGATATTCCGGTTTGGTTTTCCACACAACATTATAACAGATAACGGTACTAATCTGTCAAAAGGGGAGATGGAAGAATTCTGTCAACGTGAACACATCCGGCTTGATCTAGCGTCGGTGGCTCACCCCCAATCTAATGGTCAAGCAGAAAGGGCAAATCAAGAAATTCTACGGGGTATCAAACCAAGGCTTATGGTTCCCTTAAAGCGGACGCCGGGTTGTTGGGTCGAGGAGCTACCTTCTGTGTTGTGGAGCATCAACACCACACCCAATAGGTCTATGGGTTACACACCTTTCTTCATGGTTTATGGAGCGGAGGCGGTTTTTCCTAGTGACATCCGTCACGATTCGCCCCGTGTGGCAGCTTATGTTGAAGCTGATAATGAGAAAGCACGTCAGGATTCACTAGACCTATTGGATGAAGAGCGTGATCTTGCAGCAGCACGATCGGCGATTTATCAACAAGATCTCCAACGTTATCACAGCCGCCAGGTTAAAACCAGAACCTTTCAAGAAGGTGATTTGGTGCTCCGGCTCATCCAGGATCAGACTGATATGCACAAGTTATCCCCACCTTGGGAAGGACCCTTTGTGGTCAGCAAAAATCTGCACAACGGATCTTACTACCTCATTGATGTTCGAGAGCATAAAGACTCACGTCAATCGGAGGAGGAGACCAAGCGGCCATGGAACATAGCTCTCCTTCGGCCTTACTATACTTGAAGCCATAGGCTCTTCATCTGTACATATTTATGAGAGTGTATATATCATATAATAAACCGGAGCCTCCGTTTTAAGCGGGGTATCTGTTCTTTTTACATCATGTGTGTGCTTTTACAAGTTAACTGACAAAACGGAGTTTTTGTTAACCCGGCTTTATCAGCTGCATAGATACAAAGAAAATCACTAGGGGGCTTGGTCATATTTGACCTACAGCTACACCTCTTGATCGGTTTTTAAACCACGAAGGGATATCACTAGGGGGCTTGGTTGTCCTCAGACCATAGCTACACCTCTTGATAGGCATTTAAGCCACAAAGGGAAAATTTTGTGGAGCCAAAGAGAGTGTTGTACACAGTACAGACTCAAACATGGGCACACACTGAGCATCGCTCACAAAGTTACTTGGGGGATCTTTTTGCAAAGCAACAAAGAGTTTGAAAGGACCCTCACAATTGGCTATCAAGCCACGGCGTGGAAGCCTGGTGTATTCACCTAAAAACCCGGGTTAACCTGCCTTCATCAAGTAAGCCACTCCTGTCCAGGTAATCCTGGTATGACCCATCGAACGTTTGACAAGTCAATCTTTTACAGACCCTGAACTTGTCACAGTTAAAATGATGATTAGTTAATTGGAGGCCCATCTTAAAAGGCTTTGTTAAATGGTTTAACTCAGAGGCCTGGCAGCCCATGAAAAGCCTCGATTTGGAGCCTGGCAGCTCGTAAAAAGCCTTGCATATTTTCCTGTTTGACTTTTGTTTGTTGAAAATCATAAGTATTTTTTGATAAACCGGCGTCCTTGACCCGGCTTGCTTCTCAACTACAAGTTGTGGGCACATGATCAATTATAAACCGGTGTTCATTGACCTAGTCCGGTTTGACTAAATCTCCAGTGTTATAAAGAAAATCTGGTGGTTATCTCGGTCCGGTTTAATATATAGACCGGTATTATGAAGATGGAGTTATCAATGTTCCGAATTGGTATTAACACCTTTGCCGTATACACGTTTGGTCAACCAATAAGGTATGTTCTGTACATTACTTTTTGTACAAACACTCGATTATTCATCTAAGTACCATATACTTTTTGGACATCATGATGCGTCTAGAAGTAAACCGCTAGATACTTTTAAGTTGTTGTACCCAGGAACGCAATTCATCATGGGTTATGCATAAATATATCCCAAAGGGCGGCACATACTGTCACAAAGTATTACGAAACATGCTCGATGGCATGGCAAATAAACAGAGTTTCAGCTATCCTATTACATGAAGCTTCAAAGCTGATCAAACACTATCATTGTTTTTCATAGTAGCCATATAAACCGGCGACCGGATCAGGACTCTTCATTGCGACGGTTTGACGGTTGAGGGTCAGTTGGTTTAGGCCCTTCTTCATCCCTCCCCAGACGCTGGAAATCAGCCGTTGACCAATCGATTCCAATTAACGCTTGAAACACTGCTTCCTCATGGATAAGATTGGAAGGGTTAATATCAGGAGCGTAAGTGTGCTTACGAATCGGAGGCACAAGTTCTTCGACTTCATGGATGTCGGCCGGCTGTCTTTTCCCTTCTGCATCATAAAATGGTTGAAAATGGGACAAATCAGTATCCTCAGCCAACTTGCTGACTGCTGGCCGCATCTGTTTGGTCAGCCGCCGAAGATCATCATTGTCGAAGTTTGAACCGTCTTCTTTGATGTCTGGGTATCCTTTGATGATATCCTCCGCTTCAAGGTCTGGAATCCAGGCTTTGGCTCGAATAAGGGCGGTTAAAGCTCCTGCTCGGGCAGCTACTCTCTTCAACTAGGCAATACGGGCTGGTAACATGCCCAACTTCTCAAGGGTTTCCTTAATCAAAGTTGGAGCCGGTTTGTTATAAGCTACCGTGCTAATAGCCTGTTGAGACTCAGAGTATAGCTATTCAACCAATGTATATGCCGCTTTGAGCTTTGTCCGCATATCTGTACCAAGATGAGTGATCCGAGTGCCTGCCAAAGATTTTATCAACATTTTGGTCAGTTATAAGATTCATCGACTGGCGCAACATACATAAGCAGACAATTACCAAAGATAGCAGAGGTCATAGCATTGATTTGTTGTTTCAAACCGGCTAGTTCTTCAACCACTGGCTTCAGGGCTGCCTCGGCGTCTACAGCTCTTTTGGTTAAACCGGATTTCTCGGTTTCCCATTCAGCACGTTCTTGGTTGAAGGTTTGTTTCAGCTTTTCCATTCCGGCCAGGGCCTGGGTCAGCTCCTCTGTAGCTTTTGCATCCTCGGATTGTTGTGACTTCACATTTTCTTGCAACTCAGAATTTCGGGCATCTTTGTTTCTCAGTTCAGCCTGCAACATTGAAAGTATGTTAAACAAACAACATATATATGTGCTAAAGTACAAAGCGTATAACAAAGTTATGCACTTCATACTTGGGGGCTAATGCCTATTTACTCTCAACTACTACACTTTATACAAGTCTCCAGAACAATGCAAGCATTATCCTTGACACTTGGGGGCTAATGTGCGTCTGTTCTAAAACGGATGTGTGGATTAAAAACCGGATTAACTTGCCAAGCTAAACCAACCTTTGGGGGCTATGCTGTAGAAAGTTATCTCATTTTTTCAAGACGAGTCTTATCCATTATTAGCGACCTACAATTGCAAGGATAAATGATGGGATGCTTAAAATGTTACAAAGTCCCGGTTTGTGATTAACAATCATAAAACGGCCCTTGGGGGCTACATGGGATAGTGTTTCAGCTATAAATCAATATACAAAGGGAGAGGAATTTGCCTCATATCGCTCTTTCATCAAGTTCACCAAACCGGCTTCATAATCCCGGTTTGAGTGCAGACGGTTCAAGAAGCCAGAATGAAGCTCATCAGCATTAAGATGAGCATAGCTTGATAAGTTGCTGCTCCATTTACCTCTATCCCGGGCAGCTTGCTCTTCTTTGGCACTGTGCTGAGCTAAAATGATGGGATGGCCAGGAGAGCTGTGGCCTATTCCAGTAATAATAACATCATCACATTGGCCTTCAGGATTTTTGGTGGATGATGTTGGAATTTCAGTGTCTTTCACCGGACTAGCCCGGTTTGGCTCTGCCGGTTTAGTATCGGGTGCGGCAGGCTCAGCATCTGTTGGCTCGTCGGTATATTGGCCTTCAAGGGGTGGATCATCAAAAGTTGCTTCAGGATGGGGACCTTCCGGTTCACCAGCCTGTTCCGGTTCACCTCTTGGTTCCTGTTCTTCGGCGACAGGGTCTTCTGGCGGATTGGTGACCCGAGCTTTCTTGCTGGGTCTGGCTTTGGCCCTGAAAACAGAATAAAAGAGGATTAACATCCCATTCGAAGGATTTATGGCGCATTGAAAGGAAAGGTTTTTACAACTCACCCGGCCATAGTTTTCAAAGGGGGAGTTGAGTTGCTGTCGATTCACTAGAAGATGGAGGAGGTGTCACTTGATAATTTGAATCGGACGGATTAAGAGGCTGTCTGAAATAACCTGCCTTGGGGTAAGAATGGTCAGAAGTAGGAGAGACCTCAGACCGGTGCTTCCGAATCGGAGTGTCAGGTAAACCGGCTGAAGTGACCCGTTGGCCACTATGCCGAGTTGTCCGGCGAGCTTCATGCTGTTGAGTCTTCAAAATAAATGTTGGATCCAAGTGAGCAAGAGGATGAGAAAAGCTTACTTTCCAGACTGCTTGGCGAGTTTTTTGTGTTGGCATAGAGTCTGAACCGGAGGAAAGGGTAATTACCTCTACGTCATCAGCTTGACTAGCTTCTGCGTCCTCCTGAGGAAGATCATTGTTAATGAGATGCATGAAAAGAGAGCCAAGTGAGTCAAGTTCTACCTCAACTTCTGGGTCATCAGTATCATCATCAAGCTCCATATTAATCCGGTCAGCCGTTTTCTGTTTTGACGTCCGTTTTACGGCTTTGGTCTTTAGGCGGGATGGCTTGACCGCTTTGTCTCTAGTTGGTTGCCGCTTTCTCTATGGATTTCCGTTTCCAGAAGGGGTCATCACCCTATATATATATATAAAGAAGAAGGGTTACAGGTGGTATAAGATAAAGATATTGGAGATGAAGAGGAAGTGTAATGCTTACGGCGGGCGGTTTGTTCCTGGCATAGAAGGGACTCAGACCGGTTTGACTATAGATCAGTTCCGATTCATTCAGAATCTTCTTTACACCTTCAGTAACTTCTTCCTCAGATAATTGGATGTTGCAATGGCGTTGAGGGTCGTCAACCTCACTGGTATATTCGCACATTAAACCGGGACGCCGGCTTAGCGGCAAGATGCTCCAGGATATCCAACAGCGCACAAAGTCCATGCTTGTTAAACCATTTGCCATAAAGGCTCGGAGCTTGGTGAGTTGAGGAGCGTATTTCTCCCTTTCTGAAGAGCTTAGGCGTTGTGGCATTGGGTGAGTATTGGATAGTCTGTGATCATAAAATTCGGGGAGGGGATTTTCATCCTCAGGCGAAGTGTCTCTGCAATAAAACCATGTTTGGTGCCATTCCTTTGGGTGGCTATGATGTTTGGCGTGAGGAAATTCAACTTCTTTCCGCTTTTGAATCGAGACACCACCAAGTTCTGTGTTCGGGCCATTTACAAACTCTGTGCGCCGGTTTAAGTGAAAGAAATCCCGGAACAGTTCTGCAGTTGGTTCTTCTTGTAAATATACTTCACAGAAGACCTGGAAGTTGCATAAGTTGGAAACCAAGTTGGGACCAATGTCTTGTGGATGAAGTTGGAAGATCGCAAGCACATCTCGATAAAACTTTGACCCTGGCGGTTTGAAGCCACAGCCTATATGGTCAACAAAGACCACCACCTCGCCCTGCCTTGGGGTTGGAGGATTTTCTGTTCCTGGAACTCGCCATTTGATCTCAGTTTTCTTAGGCAGGGAGCCGATGTAACCATCTCATTCAACTGAGTCTCAGTAACCCGAGAACGAGCCCAGTTGCAGGCAGTGAATTGTTTGGCCATTGCGAAGCAAACAAAGGCCGGTTTATAAATTACGCATGATTATATACAAGAGACAAGGGATTAAGAAGCATACTGATATGTGAAATGGTACAACCCGGAGACCAATGCAATAAGAGAAAAAGGTAATACTAGCACAGGATTACTCAGACACTGTTAAACCGGAGCATAATTATGAAGGTAAAATGCTCCTCCGGTTTATTAGAGGGCTAATGGCATAGACTGCTTATACAAGGTCAAACCGCCTATATTGGTGCGAGGAGAAATGGATCTCACAGGAACATAGAAACAGATCTCACAGTGACATATAGAACTTTCGGATCTAAGATAAGACAGAAAAGCAAAAATAATTGGATCTAGAAGGGGTGCAGAACTGAAGCAATTTATGAAGGACTAGATCAGTTCTTTGCGCATAAGGATTTGTGATGACAATGGTAGGTTAGCTACAGCAAGGGATACGTCAAGCACGAAGTGTCCATCTACATACTGAAGGAAGAACAGGGAAGAACAACACTGATGAACTTCGGAAGAACTGTGAAGAACGTCGAAACCCTAGAACAGATCTGTGGCAAAAAAGCAGAGAACTTACTAGAGCTGGTGAGGAAGCGGAAAGGTGCCGCAGTATTCTGGTGCGTTCAGGGTGATGCAGCAGACAGGGTCGGAGCAGAGGCGACGGTCGACGGTGGCGGCAGAGCTCCAGAGGCTGAGCAGTGCGAGGAAGACGACGTGAAGAGGCACGAGGGGGAAAAGGTGAAAATGACCCCTCGGTCCTATTTATAAAGGCAAGGGATAAGTGTCAGGCGTGAAAATCGAGGGGCCAGAAATTTGGAAGTAAGGCGGAGCTGTTGCCTCGGTTGTCGGAGACCCATTAATGAAGATGTGTCATACACAGTTTTTAAACAGGTGACGTCACGACGGTTTACCCTGATCCGAGAAGATGATGTCACGGCGGTTTACTAAATTATGAGAAGATGTTGAAGACGAAGTTTTTACTAAGGATTGACATGAAGTTGTTCAAATCAATCTGGGGCCTAATGTTGGGGATATTACTACTGGGTGTAAACCGGCCAGGAAAGGCTGGGTTAACTTCATCCGTAGTTGATTATGCTTGAAGCCCATGTAGACAGAAGAGAAGAGGTCCGGGGCCCAGAACCGGTTTGAGGCCTGTAGTCATGAACCAGCATTTGTATGAAACTTGTATTGTAAGATAGAAAGAGTGGAGACCGAACCGGACACATTTATGAGCCGGTCTCGGGACTCTGTAAACCGACGGGTGCCGCCCATGTATATAAGGGGACGACCCGGCAGCGGTTTAGGAGAACATACAACAACTCGAGAGCCAGACAAAGCGGATTCGCTCCCTGGCCTTTGAAACCCTAACAATACCAATCACAACTAGATGTAGGCTTTTACCTTCCTCGAAGGGGCCGAACTAGTATAAACTTCCTCGTGTCCCTTGTCCGGTTTAACCCCTTAAAGCTAACCCGTAGCGATGGCTCCACGACTAAGTCCTTTCACAAGGACATCTGCCATGACAAACCCACGGCAATCTCCATGCCATTAAATACTTGCCCCTCAAGCTTAAAGGGCTAGCTCGGCACTGGCTGAAAAGGCTCCCCGAAAACTCAGTTGGAAGTTGGGAGGAGCTCGAGGACGCTTTTCGGGCCAATTTTCAAGGGACTTATGTCCGACCTCCTGATGCAGATGATTTAAGTCATATAGTCCAACATTCCGGAGAGTCCGCCCGAAAGCTTTGGAACAGGTTCCTCACCAAGAAGAACCAAATCGTCGACTGTCCGGACGCCGAAGCCTTAGCAGCTTTTAAACACAGCGTCCGAGACAAATGGCTCGCCAGACACCTCGGCGAAGAAAAACTGAGAACGATGGCAGCCCTAACAAGCCTCATGACCCACTTTTGTGCGGGCAAGGGCAGCTGGTTGGCCCGTAGCAGCACCAGCGACCCAAGCACATCCGAAGTTAGGGAAGGGAATGGTAAACCACGACGCAATAAAACAAGCGTCGAAATAACGAAGGTAGCCCAGATAACATGGCGGTAAACGCCGGATTCAGGGGCTCCTGACCAGGTTAGCGGAAAAGGCCTTTCAAAGGCAGCAAAGAAGGACAATGTTGCCTAAAGAAAATTCTTGACAAACTCTGTCAGATTCACGGCACCCCAATCAAACCTGCAAATCATACACATAGAGAATGTTGGGTCTCCAAGCAGGACGGTAAGCTAAACGCCGAACACAAAGGGGAAGAGACACCAAGCGAAGACGAGGATGAACCTCGCCAGCAAAGCTCCGGAGGATAGAAAAAGTTCCCGCCAGAGGTTAAAACTGTAAATGTGATCCATGTGACAAAGAGGAGAAGCAATCATGCACTCCGATGCACATGAGCCATAGAGCCCGTCACCTCTAGGTTCAACCCCTGGTTGGCCTGCCCGGTCACTTTTGATCGTAGGGATCACGATACAAATATCTGGCGCGAAGGACCGACGGCCTTGGTGTTAGACCCAATTATAAATGGGTACCATTTCACACGAGTCCTCATGGACGGCGACAGTGATCTAAATCTGACATATCAGGACACAGTCCGCAAAATGGGGATAGACCCGACAAAAATATGCAGTAATACTACCTTCAAGGGAGTATTACCAGGCCAAGAGGCCCGCTGTACGGGCTCTCTACTACTAGAGGTGGTATTCGGTTCTCCCGATAACTTCCGAAGCGAAACATTAACTTCTCACATTGCTCCATTCCGAAGTGATTATCAAGCACTACTCGGAAAGGCGGCTTTCGCCCGTTTTAATGCAATACCGCATTATGCTTTTCTCCAGCTCAAGATGCCCGGTCCACGTGGCATCATCACAGTTAGCGGAAATACCGAACATTTTTACGTACGGAAGAGGACGCGGCGGCTCTAACAGCCGCGAACTAGACGGCCTCACCAACCAGAAAAAATGGCAGGTCGTCACGACCACGGACATGGTTAGACGAGTCTGGCGTTCCATCACATATACATGAGACGGGTTTGATGATCAAACCCTCATAAACGGTACCAGAGGCTCCCCGCGTGTAATCAGGGCCAGCCCGGCTCAACTTGACTTCTCCTGAATTTTGATAGTTCATTGATAATAACCAATTCTTCCTTTTTTGGCATGGCAACTTTCACCTAAGTTCTTTCCTTTTACAGATGATAATCGTGCTACACCCATCCAGGACATGGCACAACGGAGACACAGGCGCAGACGTGCAGCAGGGACCCGTCCAAAGGTTTCTTTTTAGATTAAGACCCTGCGTAAACCTTTTTTACTGTCTCTTGTTCCTCATATCCTCCAGATACTCCGCACAACTGAGAAGGATGCTGGCGTTATTGGCATGTGGCCACGCCGGGATTTTGCACGTACCTGGACACATGGGGTTTCTTATTAAGGGCATTGTTTAGCCCGGTATATGTTATAAAGACCGAACACCTTAGGGAGTGTTCGGCGTCGCGAGTTTGGCCCTATATGCACCAGCTCCGAATCATGTCTTTGGTCAAATGTTGGGTTTGCCCGGCTCCCACGTTTTGGTACCTTACGTTCCGTTATATCAACTAAGGTAGCACTGGGAGAACTACTGCAATTGTGCCCTGGCTCATCCGGATGAGCACCTCAGTAGAGAAAGCCGAAAACTGACTGTCATGATATAGAGAGAGACTAGTCAACCACTCGATGACTCATCGGAATCTTCGAGATTCCTCCGCATTAACGAAGGGCCGTTTCCCGGTCATGTACGTACGCGCCCCGTATTCGGACGAGCGCAGAAGTACCAGGGGCTATATAGTAGCCCCACTGTCAAACTCCTATGGCTAAGTGAAAGTGTTAAAGCAATATAGTCTGATTGCCTCGTTCGCTGCGCTATCACCTCCTTAACGGACCAAGACATTGGATCAAGTGTGGATATGCATTTTTTGCGAACACCCCCACATTATATGCGTGGGAGCAGAAGCCGACAACTGCCAACTTTCAGGTTATATACATATATACATAAACGGCAGCACAGGAGGCATCATAGTACTTTCCGGCAAAAGTATAAATATAGCCTTGATAATTCAATAAAACATTGTTTTTACAATGGGAATACATGTCACTAGAACGTAATATTCTTCGAGCACTGAGCCTCTATCGAACGAGCTCCTTCAAGAGCTTCTTCAAAGTAGTGCTCGGCAGCCACTCGGCCTATGGCCGAACCCTGTGTCGCAACAGTGGTGGCCTCCATCTCCGCCCGGTATGTCTTGACATGGGCAAAGGCCATCCGCGCACCCTCTATGCACGCCGATCTCTTTACAGCATCGATGCGTGGCACAGCACCAAGGAATTGTTGCACTAAACTAAAGTAGCTATTTGGCCTTGGCCCTACCGGCTACAGGTGATCCACAACGGAAATCATGGCAAGTCCGGACAACCTATGGAACTCGGCCCACTCGGCCAATCGCTCATTCAACAGCAGCGGACGGACTGGAGCGTGAAACTGTGACCAGAATAGCTTTTCCACTTCGGGACCTTTCTGATCCTTGAAGTACTCGGCTACATCAGCAGCACTTGCAGCCAGATCCATGTAGGCGTCCGTAGAACTCCATAGCCCACTACTAGGAAAAGGCCTACTAATGGCGCACTGGTTTTGCCTACTAATGACGCATTACCAGTGCGCCATTAGTAGCACGCCACTAGTATATCTTACTAATGGCGCACCATAGGTGCGCCATTAGTATCTGGTATACTAATGGCGCACCAACTAGTGCGCCATTAGTATGTAACAGCATGCGCCATTAGTGTGCCTCCCGGGGGGCCATACGTAAGCATGGCTTTGTCATACTAATGGCGCATTCTCTGTTGATGCGCCATTAGTATCCTTTGGCATACTAATGGCGCACCTGGTGGTGATGCGCCATTAGTATGAATATTTGTTTTTTTTCCTTTTCTGATTTTTGTGCAGGTTTACAAAATATATTATTAGACAGAATATAAAATATATTATTAGACAGAATATAGACAGCAGCACACAGCAACATCAGATTCATCGAATACAATAGAAGATTAGTCTCCGAATACAATTCATCATATTACTCTCCGAATTCAATAGACCGAACAAAGATAAAACATTATAAGTCTCAAGACCGCGAGTATCGAGTTTGTCTTCACATTACAAGTCGATATTGATCATCTAAACTACCATCACATAGAAGAGAGTTGTTGTCATCACGATGAGCATCATCATGATCAAACTGGTCTTCATCCGGTTCTTCCAACGCTCCCTCCTCTCTCCCGCTAGATAGTGGGCGTATCTAGATTCGGCCTCCCCCCTAGTGGTGTACCCTTTGTAACTATTACCGCTGAAACGGTGAACATGTCTCCGACACTCCTCCCAGTAGTCGTAGACTCCGGGAACCTTACCCTTGTACACGACATACGACGGCATCTCTATGCACAAGCCAAACAACAGACAATACATAAGCAATATGTAAGTATGCAACAAAAGGATCGGAAGAGAAAAGCAAGACATTAATAGCACGATTCATGATCCTACTAATAAATAGCATCGATTACATCTAAGTTGAACGACTGTCCAAACCAAAGAGACATACGAATTCATTAAAGTATAATTACAACATGAGCCAATCAATGTTTCAGAACTACACATCACTACTTTCGACTCGACTCATCGGACATGAACGTGGATGAAGCCGCCGTCTGTCGTGATGGTCATGAAATCGCGGTCATTGTCACCCTGCATTTGTAGCATTTCATCTATCTCACTATTGGACGGTTGATATCTGAGGAAGAACTGCCCCGAGGTATGAAGGACATCTTGATGGATGATGTCCGCAAACTCTAACTGGATGCGAAAGAATTCTTGTCTGAGGTCCGCGTCCTGGACTGCCGACAAGCTCGCGGCCCAATCTTTGAGATTATCTGGTAGCAGAAGCTGATGATGGTCCCTTACGATCGCCCGCATGTGATGGAGGGCGTAGTAGGCATCCTTTTGACCGCCAGGCGGCTGCTTGACGCAGCAGAACTTCGTATTGTGTGAGAACATGTGCTTGCCGTACTTACGAACTGCCCTGGTGAAGGTGCCTACAGATTTGGCATAGGCGGGGAGAACATCATCAAGAACTTTCTTGACATTTGTGTAGTCTATCTTGGAGTTACGGTTCGGGTCTAAATACATGGCCATGGAATATTTCGGGCTTAAGAGGATGAGTGTGCAATGTGTGTCACTGCACAGAACATAGAATGTTAGAAAAAATAAGAACGATCGAAATCTAAGAAATCATATGTTACGGGGCGGTTAAGGGATGACTTACTCAGGAAAGTAAGCCACAAGGAAGTTATCCTTATCTTGGTTTGCCAGAATGACGCCTTTGAGGTGTGAACTCGCAACTTGGCGGTCCCCAGCGCTGCTCAAGTGCTTGGCACGCATGTAGAAGGGGTCGACTATCACGATGTCTGGGGTCTTGTCTCTAATGATCCGCATCTCCATACTCAGCGAAAATAGCCGAATGAAGGTGTAGTGTAGCGGATGAAGGTTAAACATAGCAAAGATGTCATCAAACCGCAGGACGATCATACCCCCGATGTCGCCATCCACAAAGCCCTTGCCCTCTGGCACCTAGGCCACGAAAATCGGGTATGCCCCTTCTCTTTGAGACGCCGCTTCTCCAAAGAAAGAACACTGTCATGCAGACTCCGCATAGCACCGGTTGCAGCATTCAGCATATTTGGCGGTAGCATCGCCCTACCCGCCACATGCACCCTCCTCGAGATATCTTTAGGTGAAGGTGGCCCGTCCTGAGCATAGATTGAACTCGGTACCGGCTGGCTCGCACCGGCGCCCTTGTTAGTCTTTCGTTTCCGTCCCTTCTTCTTGATCTCCTGTAATGGGACCGAGTTCTGCTCACTGACCGCCTTCTTGAGCATGTTGGGGCTAATAATATTTCGCACCTCAGCTATCTGAGGCTCGGTGAAGGCGGGAGCTGGAGGCGTGTCCTGAGAACTGAACGCCAGACGGCGCCTATTGCAATTGGATTTCTCTGCCGTACCAGCTAGATCGCGGTCGTCTTGGTTGGGTTCTTGAGAAAGAGGCCCGCAGAACTCGTCAGCGTACCCATGTTTGGCAAAGTACTTATCAACTTTGGTAAATGTACCGTCGTCGTTGTCGTCTCCGTCCGGATCCTGTGCCATAGGGCTCTCCGGATCCTGTGCCATAGGGATGTCCGGCAGGTCCGGTAGCGTTGCGGCGTTCTTGCCATGGCTTGGCACCGGCACGACTGGCGGTCTTGTCTGTGGGGTGGTGTCCCCCTCCCCCAAACGAATCTGGCCCTTCGGCCAAAGCAGGAGCCAGTTTACGCAGGTGCTGAGGGTCATCTCATCTTCTTCGTCGGCCCCAGCGGGTCGAATCGGAGGTAACAGCTCGTCGCAGCCTGGCAGCACCCGAACCACTTCAACCCTATACCTTGTGAGTGGCATCGGATTACCGTGGAACATGGGGTTGCCCGGTTGAACGATTCTGCCCTTGGCGACATCGACCAACTCGGCGCCCACGAAATGCAGAAGAGTGCAAGGAACGTCGGCGGTGCCCTGCGAAAACATGTACAGGGCGTCAGGGATGCCCAGTCAAAGGCAAGGAGATGAAGTCATCGGCCGAGAGGCTTGGTTACCGTGATGCCGTCGAGCTTGGCTAATGTCGAGGCACCGCCAACGGTGGGCGTGCAACTGACGGAGGGGGTGCTTGCTGGCGAGGTGCCAGCCGGCATACACCCGGGTGCATTAAGCTCCAATGCCCGTGCCGCCGCTGGAGACACGAATACCGCCTCTGCCGGAGACACCAATGGCGCCGCTGCCAGAGACACCAATGGCGCCGCCGGAGACACCAATGGCGCCGCCGGAGACACCAATGGCGCCGCCTGCGCGCTGTGCGAGTTGCTAGCCGTGAAGCTGGGAATCAGGGGAGGCCCCTGTTGGCCGCCCGCAATCCACGTCGTCAGCCCATGAATCAACGTAGGCACCATGGCGTTGAGCGTTCTTCCAAGTTGTTGTTGCACTTGCTCTTGGACAAGCTCCGGAATCCGCGCCACTTGTGTCTTGAGTTCTTCAACCTCGCGCGTCTGGCTTTCCGAGCTGGTCTTTTTCTCCTTCCGCACACTAGCGGTATAGTATGACCCCCATTTTGTGGACAAGCCTTCGCCGGTCACACGACCAGCTGATGTCGGCTTAGTGAGCTTATCCTTCTTTTTCATTACGTTCAATACCCTATTTAAAGGGGTGTCGAAAGGGGAGCTCTTAGACGACCCCGCGCTACTGCTTTCAGTTTCCTGCGAAAGGAACGTGAACCATTTAGAAATATCGGGGATTAATTAGAGTGCAACCATATGGAGCTAATTACGCGGGGGTGTATTCCTTACCAGAAGAAGCTCAAGCGCCCTGGTCTTCGGATCCGTGGTAAGCTCCTTTGTTATCGGGTCCTCCTTGTACCGGGCCCTGACATAGTTCCTGGTCTGCTTGTCACCGCTGTATTTCTCGAAGCGGGGCGGTAGGCCTTGCTCGGCACGCTCCGCATCCTCCTTGTCTCATATAGGCTCCGCCACTCTGTAACCGTCGGGACCGAGTTTGTGTTCCCCTAAGTTCAACTCCCGCATTTCTTTCCCCCACTGACTTGATTCGGAGGTTGCACTGCTCTCGCACTTGATCTTGAACTCCTTGTACTCATCTTCCCTCATCAAAGGATATTTCACCTTGATCTTCTCATAACTATCACCTTTATCAATCATTCTCTTCATCGCGCTTTTCCAAGTAGACAGGGCTGTGCTCATCTTCGTGAGGGCGGCACTGTTCACTTTATTCCCTGAGAGGCGTATGTTTTCAAATTCGGTGGGGAACTTGTATCGTTCGTGCAGCTTCGTGAAGAGGAGGTTGCACAAATTCCCTCGGTCCTTATGCCTAAGATTCTTGGTGTTGATCGAGACGGTGCTCCGGAGAATGCACCCGAGCTAAAGCGAGTACCCCTTGACTATATGTTTGGGCTCCATTGGATTCCCGTCGGAGTCCACTTGAGTGAATTCCTCCTTGAGGGTGCCGAGCGCATTCGGGCGCCGGTCCTTCCTTTGCTTCTTCGGTTGGCTGCCATCTGAGTGTGCGCCGCCATCATCAGTGGTGGCATCCTCGGCGGCACCATCAGTGGTGTCATCCCCGACGCCACTAGGGGTTGTGTAATCAGGATCGGTGTCTTCCGCGGCGTCCTCATAGCGGTGAGGTTGTTCCTCCATCTCCTAGGACAGCTCCCAGAATTTCTTGCCGCCCGAACCACCGGCCTCATCGTTGTGGGCCATGTTTCGCTCTAAATAGGAAAAAAGTTTGGTCAAAAAGTTGGTTATTGTCAAGGAACAAGATCATGGTCTCATCATTTAGGGTTTGTCGACACCGAGGCACCCTAAAAGCCTAAGCTTTCATCATTTAGGGTTTGTCGACGCCGAGGCACCCTAAAAGCCTAAGCGTACATCATTTAGGTTCTCATCGACACCGAGGCATCCGGGGCAGCCAAGTTAAGTTTTCATCATTTAGGGTTTATCGATGCCGAGGCACCCTAGGTTGGGCCTAATCACTTGGCACTAATCACTTGGCTCTATTGCCACCTATGGTTTAATGCAGCAAGAATAAAGGGGCAGTTGATCCTACTTAACTAAGTACTAAGATACCCCGGCCCATGCATTAGTAGCAAGTACCTCATATGTCCGATTTTTAGCAAAGTCATGCTAAAATTCACGGAAAATTTCAGCATGACCTTTGCTAAAAAATAGGACATATGGAGTACCCGAATTTGCCGGAACGGAAGTTAATCGACATTCCGGCAAACTCAAGGGCCTCTTGGGGTACCTGCAAAATCATCACGACACAATGGTCGGAGACAAAACCTAGCCACAGACCATATGGTCCTCTGCTTTCATATGGACAAAAATCAGCTCAACTTATGTGAGCTTCCATTCCAGATATAATATGTCACCCAACAAAAAATTATAGTGTATGGATCATGGCATTTTTTATTCTACATTTTTATTCTATGGATCATGCCAGGAAATTATAGTCTATGTCATTTTCTGAAACATATTTTTGCCATGGCAATTTTGAATCAATAGACATACTTCTCAAAAGAGGCATGATCAAATTCTGGTGCCCTTGACTTACTAGTATTTATCTCTTATAACTGATGAATGTGCATTGAGTCCAGAAGCAAAGACTCTACAGTGAAATGAAAAAAACCTTGGAAATATATTTATGATAACTCTAAATGGATCAGAAGGTGCAGATGCACTTGTAAAAAAAAGTATGCATTTGCAGCAGCTTTGCTCTGATTATGACACCATTCTGTTAAGAAGGAAAAATAACATTATCATCCCAATTCATGGTTGACCAGTTTAGAACTAATGCACATTGACCACATAATATTATTTTGCAACCACTCAGTTTGTCCTTGACTGGGACACTTGAAGCACAAAACAACTAATGCAGAGCTAGGTCTACTTTGGTTCTGATGCATAGGTCTACTCTGGTGCATATGTGGGGTTTTTTACTTAGAAAATACAAAACTTCTATTATTGTTTTTATTTTTAACCAGAGCCTAACCACCTCTACAGTTTACAAACTAATTCAGATAATCACTAATCAAGAAGATTGGTGATACATATGATGGAATTGTCAGTTTAGTGTTCCACTATGATGCATTGGTTCACCTGTGATTTCCTGATGGCACTGGCCATACCTTTGGTCATTTTCGTTGTAAATATTCCAGAGTTTGACTGCAACGATGCTTAAACAGCAAGCTATTATCTTACTGATCTTGTACATATCTCCAAGTCTCTTGGGATCTTGTCCAATATTTTCTAAATGAGGCGATAGCTAAGGAAAACTAGTTCAGGATTCTTGCTCCAGCTGGCAGACAAGTTAATGTAGAACTCTGTTTTTTTCTTAGCTGGCACAAATTTGTCTAGTGTGAACCTCAACTAATAAAATTGTTGTGTGTTTGGACCATACACTAGAAAGCCTCACTGTCTGGCTTTCAAACTGTTAACCTGTTGTACTGTAAGTATAAAAGATAACAAACTAACATATGGAGATTGTGAGAGAACCTAGAAAAATGCACTCCTCTTATAGTGATGCACAAACTAGAAACTGTATACCAAACACACAAATAGAAACCCAGCTCCAGGAACTAGAGTAGCATATTCAGTAAATCAACTTGTAGTGGGAAGTACAGCAAGTTAAATCAAGTAGTCAAAGACAATAGGATTAGTGTACTGAACCACGGAGCAGAGGTGGAGCGGAGACCGGAGTTGAGGTGGCCGGAGTTGAGGAAGACGACGGCGACCCGAGGAAGAGGACGAGGTGGATCCGGTGCTGTGCGGCTCCTCGGCGATGGCGGATCCGGTGCAGTCTCCCTCCTGGATCGGCTGCGACGCGAACAAGGACACTGTTACTGCTCTGCTCTGCTCTTCTCTATGTAGCAAATCGACAGTAGCCAAGAACAGACCTTCCCAGCGGCGAGGTCCCGATGCGCAGCGCCGACAAGATGGCGGACCCGGCCTTGCTCCGCAGCCACGGCAGGAAAGCACCGTCCTCCTTCACCTGCGGGGCGGCAAATTTGATTCCATCGACATTCAGCAAAGGGGCGGGGGGACGGGGGGATTTCTTCCTCTCTTTGTTTGCTTGCAGTGAACCCTAGCTAGCCCAGATAGCTCACCTTGGGGATGGCTGCGAGGGGAGCCGGAGCTGGTGTGGAGTGGGCGCGGGGGTCGTTGAAGCGGGCGCAGGGGAGCCGGAGCGGGTATGGAGCGGGCGCGGGGGTCGTTGGAGCGGGCCGGGGCCGGCAGCGGTGGCGGCGGCTAGGAACCCTAGTTGTCGCGCTCGGGAGCGAGGTTGACGCGGGCGTGGCCGCGGGGGGAGGGGGACGGCGAGGGCGCGGGCGCCGGCGGAGGGGGGACGGTGAGGGAGGTGGTCGGGTGCGGCGGGGGAAGCGAGCACGGCCAGGGACGGCGAGCACGGGGGAAGTGGTGGGCGGTGGTGGTCAGGCGCGGGTGAGACGAGGCAGGGGAGGGATTAGAGAGAAATGGAGATTGGGGATTTTAGTGTGGGGGGAGGCTTAGCAATGGCGCACCACCCAGGGGTGCGCCATAAGTACATCCATAGCAATGGCGCACCACCGAGGGGTGCGCCATAAGTAATTTAATCTAGCCCGACTTGTCAGGTTATATACCACCTAACCCTATCTACAACAGTCCCCGCCCACTAGCCTGACTGGTCAATACGCAGCACACACCAAGAGGTCCTGGGTTCGATTCCCAGGCTCCCCAATATTTTTTTATGCATTTTAAATCCTGTTTGATATTTATTTGTGTTTAAATATGTTCAAACTTGTTTAAATCATAACAGTAATAATTTTTTATAAAAACAGTAATAACCCCCCCAGGGGTGCGGGGGCCGGGTGCTCGGCGGTGGCGGTGGAGCGGGGGAGGGTTGCGGTGGGTCGTTGGCGGCGGTGGAGCTAGCTAGCGGGGGAGGGTGCGGGTGGGATCGAGATCGAGATGGAGGGGGAATCGAGATCGAGATGCAGGGGGATCGAGATCAAGTGTCCTCATGAATTCAAAAAGTGCCCATGAAATTTAAAAATATTCATGATATCAAAAAGTTCCCATGAAATACAATCGAGAAATGAAGGCTACAATTTAAATACAATCGATCTTAGCTAGCTATCTGTTCACAATCTTCTTGCCCTTCTTTTTCGCAAATGGAGTTCTTCTGTGGAACGGACGTCCTTTAGGTAGGGTGGTCCTGCTTCTTCTTGTGGTGTATGCTACTACTTCATCGTCGTCGTCATGTTCGATCTTCGGGTCGCCGTACTTGTTGAAGTCTTGCTCATTGGCTACTCCATCCATTCCGATGATCTTCCTTTTGCCTCTCCTCACGACAACACGACTGGGCTTTGATGGATCGGTAATGAAGAAGCATTGGTCCACTTGTGAAGCCAGTACCCATGGCTCATTTTTCGCGGTGACGTTTGCGCCCGCGGTCTTGGATTTGGCTTCGGGTATAACCATGGTGGTGAAATACCGGTCTTCTTTTAGGACGCTCTTGGCCCATCTGACACGGAACATCGGGACCTTCTCTCCAGCGTAGCTCAGCTCCCAGATCTCCTCGATCCTTCCGTAGTATCTGTCCTTGTCGTTACCGGTGTAGGATTCCATCGTTACCCCGGAGTTCTGATAACCATCGCTCCTCATGTCCATGTCCGCGGTGTAGAATGTGTAGCCATTGATATCGTACGCCTCATAGGTCATCAGGTTGTGCTTGGCGCCCTGTCACAAGGCGAATATGAGTTGTTCTTCCACGGAAGAATCCTCATGTAAAGGGTACGACAGAAGCTTCTGCTTGAACCAACGCGTGAAACATGAGTTGTGCTCTTTGAGTATATCTCCATCCGTCCTCTATTGGCCTCGGTTATTGTACGTCTTCTCAATAAAGGTTTTGTGCTCTACCACCCAAGGATCGACCACGTCTATGTGTTGTAGCGCGACTAGGTTTGCTCTTTCAAAGTCGGAGAGTCGACCCTCGAAGTCGACATGAATTTCGCGGCGACCCTCACGATGACCCCATCCAGTGAGCCTGCCAAGGTGCCTGTTGATGGGCAGACCAACGGGGTTCTCGGTGCCTAGATAATTCGTGCAGTAGGAGATGCACTCTTCGGTCAAAAAGCCCCTGGCTATACTTCCCTCTGGATGTGACATATTGCGAACGTATCCTTTGATGACACCATTCATCCTTTCAAACGGCATCATGTTGTGCAGGAACGTCGGCCCGAGTTGGATGATATCCTCCACGATATGGACCAGCACATGCATCATAACGTCGAAGAATGCGGGCCGGAAGTACATCTGAAGCTCGCATAGTATCACCACGATCTCTTCCTGTAGCCTTCTGAGTTGCCTCACGCCAATCGACTTCCGAGAGATGACGTCGAAAAAGTTGCATAGGCCAAATAGCGTTTCACAGACGTGCGCGTCCATGATCCCACGGATTGAAACTGGAAGTATCTGCGTCATCAGCACGTGACAGTCGTGAGACTTCATCCCGCTGAACTTCTGCTTCGCTGGGTCTAGGTATCTGCTTATCTTCCCCGCGTAACCGTAAGGAAGTTTTACTCCTAGGAGGCAGGTGAAAAACTGCTCGATCTCCTCCTAACTTAGAGTGAAGCACGCGGGAGGGTAGTCATTTCCGGTCTTCTTGGCCTTTTTGCCTTTGCAACGACTTTCTGTGTCCTGCTTCGCCTCATCAGCATCATCATCATTAGCGTGAAGCTCCTGCCTGATGCCCATTGATTCCAAGTCTGCCCTTACTTTCGGCCCATCTTTGGTCCTCTCTGGCATGTTGAGCAGGGTACCAAGCAGACTCTCGCACACGTTCTTCGTGATATGCATGACATCAAGGCTGTGAGGCACACGGTGGATCTTCCAGTATGGCAAGTCCCAGAAAACAGACCTCGTTTTCCGTACCTTCAGCAGCGGCTCTGGCGCCTTTCGCTTCTTTCCCGGCTCTGGCGCCTTTTGCTTCTTTCCCGGCAGTGGGCAGTCTTTCCAATTTTTCAACAGCTCGTCTATTTCCTCGCCGCTCCTCGTACACGGGAGGTTTCGGGGTTCGGTTTCACCATCGAACAGATCCTTGCGTTTCCTCCACAGGTCATTGTCGCGAAGCCACCTTCGATGTCCCATGAACACGGTTTTCGAAGACCCAGGATCTCTATCTAGCTGGCGATACGTTGTGTCATCCATGCACCTTACGCATCCAGAAAATCCGTGGACTACCTGCCCCGCGAGATATACGTAACCGAGATAGTCGTGCACCGTCGTGAGCAGTGCGGCTCTCATAGGGAAATATTCTTTCTCTGCGGCGTCCCACATATTGGCTGGCGTTTTCCACAGCGTGTCTAGCTCCTCCTTCAGCAGCCCCAGATACAGATTGCTGTCGTTCCCTGGTTGTTTCGGCCCTTCAATTAGCATACTCATGTGAATGTACTTCCTCTTCATGCACAACCAGTGGGAAGGTTGTACATCCACACAAACACAGGCCAGGTGCTATGTGTGCTTCTCTGGCTGCCAAACGGATTGACTCCATCGGAACTCGCGCCCAGCACCATGTTCCTTGGATCCTTCCCAAATTCTGGGTATTCGAAGTTCAACGCTTGCCACTGGCTCGCATCCTTAGGGTGACACAGCATCTTGTCTTTTTTATTTATCTCCAGATCATTTCCGTCATCTTCCCGCTTCTTCTCCTCCCTATCCGCGTGCCAACGCAGGAGCTTTGCTACCTTAGGGTCCGCGAAATACCGCTGCAGACGAGGAGTGATCGGAAAGTACCACACCGATTTTCGAGGAGCTTTCTTCCTCTTCTTGTATCGAGTGACGCCACACACTGGACATATGGTAGACTCCGCGTGCTCGTCCCGATAAATGATACAATTGTTCATGCACACATGGTATTTCACGTGCGGTAAATCCAGAGGACACACGATTTTCTTCGCCTCCTCGAAACTGGTCGGGCACTTGTTCCCCTTGGGAAGACGTTCGTGCGAGAATGACATGTTCTCGTCGAAGCATGCGTTGGTCATTTTGTGTTTTACCTTCATCTCCAGAGCCATGAGCGTTACTTTCAGGTGGGTATCCTCGGGCCTGCATCCTTCATACAATGGAGTAACCGCGTCTATCTCCAGTTGATCCAGCTTGGCTTTCTCTCGGGCGGCAGCTCTTGCGCTATCCGTCTGCTTGAGAAGCAGCTCTTGAATATGAGGGTCCTGCACCCAGCCTCTATCGTCGTCTGCTCCGGCATCTTCATCTTCATGATCATGCCCTTCGTCTTGATCTTCCTCATCATCATGTACGACATCTTCTACATGATGACTGTGTACAACATCACCGTCGTGATCATGTCCTGGAGATTCTTCGTCTTCTCACCCGCCCTCGCCGCGGTGGTACTTGTCTTGTTGCCCTTCCTCATTTCTTGCCCGGCCATGGACGACTTCATAGTCATCTTCATCACCTTGCCACCGATAGCCATCCATGAAACCACGCAAGAGAAGGTGGTCCCGCACCTGCCTGGAATCCGGGTCCGCAATAAGGCTCTTCAGCTTGCATCTTCGACACGGACATCTTATCTCCGTCTCCTTCTTTTGAAGCATCTCGGCCTTCGTGGAGCTCAAAAACCTATTCACGATGCCTTCAGTCATCGTGCGGACCATGGTCGCCTGCGGGGTAGAGCAAAACGATATTTTAGAACCAAGAAAAAACTTGGCATGACCTTCCCTAAAAATAGGACCAAAAAGAATGCATAGTGCCAAAATTCTCGCCGAAATGGAAATGAATCAAAACATTCCGGCAAAATATTGGCAACTATCGCATTTCAAATACCGGTACCTTCAAACACAAACATATATGCAACACCACAAGCACATGCAACACCACAAACATACATAGATCTAGCTAGGCTACAAAAAGTGCATGTGCACGTTGTTGGAGCGAGCTAGGGAGAAAAAAAAGTAGATCTACATCATGAAGATAGCTTTCCCCTTACTTACCTATCAAAAAAAGGTAATTTCACCACTTAATTTTGATGAATCTATGGTGGAAATGAGGTGAGGAGGAGGAGGCAGCCGAAAGCTTGGAGAAGGAGGTGGAGGGAATGAAGTGGGGAAAGTGAGTGGGTAGGTGTGGGGCTGTCCAAAATATCTTGTTGGGGTCCCAGGTTACTAATGCCGCACCACAAGGAAATGCGCCATTAGTAACCCTGGTTACTAATGGCGCACCTGCAAGTGGTGTGCCATTAGAAGTTTTGCAAAAAAGTAAAAAATATAAATATATATACTAATGGCGCACCGTGTAACAGTGCGCCATTACTAGTTTAAACTAGTAATGGCGCACTGTGAAACGGTGCGCCATTAGTAGTTTTGCAAAAAAAAAGAATAAGAAAAAAATTACAGTAATGGCGCATTCTCTGCCTGGTGCGCCATTACTAGTTAGAACTAGTAATGGCGCATTGTCGGCCTGATGCGCCATTAGTATGTATGGAAAATGGAAAAAAATAATACTAGTGGCGCACCCTGTTCTTGGTGCGCCATTAGTGTCTTCCACACTAATGGTGCATCACCAACAGGTGCGCCATTAGTATATAGTAGTGGCGCACTTCTTCCCTGGTGCGCCATTAGTATCAATCCTATCTATAGCCCTTTTCCTAGTAGTGGCCGGTCCAGAGGAGCATACTTCGGATCTCCGAACTTAGTCTGCAACAAGAAGGGCTTCCCAGACACGATATCTGCAGCTTGATTCAGCTCCTCCTTCGTCGCTCTAATTTTGGAGAGGGCTTCCTTGGCAGCCACCAGGGCCTTCTCCAGGTCCGTCGCCTGCGCCCGGTTTTCTTCTTCAAGAAGCTGGTAACGGTCAGCGGCATCTTTTAACTCTACAGCCATCTTGGCTATTTTTTCCTTGCTCTCGCAATGCGCGGCCTATTCGGCCCTTAACTCTTCGGCCCCCTTTAGAGCGGCCGCATTGCTACTCCTTGCTTGCTCCTTGGCTCGGGCAAGCTCCGCCCAAAGGGTCTCAACGATGGCAGCTCCATCTGCAGTCACACAACATATTAAAGATACTGGCATCATGCTACTCTTATTATGTGACAATCACCAGAGAAATCACTCACCATGTGCCTCGTCAAGCCGCTTGTTGACAAGCACGATGTCGGCGTCTGCCGAATCAAGTTGCCGCTTTAGCTCGGCAAACCCATCAGTCCGGCTAGCCATCGGAGCTTCAGCCACCTGCACATAAAGGCGGTCTAGTTATTACCTAGGACTATGATCCTCTGTTTGCCGCCATTTTTGACGGCAGCCAGAGTCTCAGGGGCTACTATCTGCATAGGGCACACCTAATGTATGTGGTACTATAAAAAACATACACTATTTCATGTACCTCGAAGCCTTTCAGTAGACTCATAAAGGCTTCATGCAAACTGCTTTCAGCGGATGAAATCCTTTCAATTACCATACCCATTAGCGTACGATGCGCTTCCAAGACGGCCGCTTGCCCCAGAAGATCCTTCAGCGCGTCCGACCGCACATTGTACGGACCCTTGTTGTCGCTCTCTTTAAGAGCCGGATACTGGGAATCCCGGGTAGCCAAAGGGTTATCCTCCGGCCTTAGTGGATCCGGAGATACCCTTCGCGACGACAGTTCAAGGTCGCCCGCTTTGTGAGGCGAGGTGTCGGGGGGAGGTGTTTCGCTCTCCATCATCTCTGGAAATCCCCCGAAGACGAACTCTGTCGAGACGGGCTACGATCCGGACTGCAATTTATAAGCACTGGTTATTGTCTTCGGAAGTAAGGTAGGATATTTCCACTATTAAAGTACTTTTCGATTACTTACAGCTCGGTAGAGGGCTGATCTCCGCGCGGACACTGTGCGGCAAGAATACCCTCCGATGCAGGACCCTCTGATGAAGATTTCTTCTCCCGTTTGGAAACCTTAGTTTCTGGATCTTCAGAGGTAGTCCTCTTCCTTCCCTGGGGAGAGAGAATGTCAGATTCTTCCCTTTGATTGTCCTCCCTCGCGGAGGTGCTTATCCCCCCAGCTGGAATGAGTAGCGAGTGAGGCCCTCTTTGGCCCTCTTTATTCCCCCCATCATCTTCCTTCGAGGGTGCTGGATAAGGTGCCGGCCGAGCATCTTGTCCAATACCGGATTGTCCAAGCCTTCAGGAAGGGGGGCGAACACCTGATCATCATCGCCTTTGTTATCTAGTCCTGGTAAAAGAGAGGCTCTTTAGAATGATGCCATGATAAATAAAAGGCAGCAGGTTCGGCATGGGATTACTTACTTGGGCAGCGGGGCGGTTGCAGCTCAGGCCCACGTTCTCGGTGGTGTCCGGACACTCTATTTGGGGTCCGAATAATGATTTGTACATCTCTTCGTGCGTCATGCCAAGGAAATGCTGAAGAACTCGCGGTCCTTCTGGGTTGAATTCCCACATGCGGAGGGGCTGACGTTTGCAAGGTTGGACTCGACGAACCAGCATAACTTGCATTACCATAACCAGACTGAAATCTCCCTCAAAGAGATCTCGGATACGGCTCTGCAGTATTGGCACGTCCTTGGCTGGACCCCAGCTCATCCCCCTGCTGATCCATGACATCAGTTGTGGTGGGGGGCCCGAGCAAAAGGTGTGGGCAGCTACCCACTTGGCACTTCGGGGAGCTGTGATGTAAAACCACTCCCTCTGCCACAATCCGGACACCTCTGGGAAGGAACCCTCTGGCCATGGAGCGTCAGCGATTTTTCTTATTAAAGCACCTCCGCACGCTGCGTGTTGCCCCTCGATCATCTTTGGCTTCACATCGAAGGTCTTGAGCCACAGGCCGAAGTGAGGGGTAATGCGGAGGAAGGCCTCACACACGACAATAAATGACGAGATGTGAAGAAGGGAATCCGGGCCAGATCATGAAAATCCAGCCCGTAATAGAACATAAGACCCCTAACAAAGGGATCCAGAGCGAAGCCTAGTCCATGGAGGAAGTGGGAGACGAACACAATGCTCTCGTTGGGTTCGGGAGTAGGGACGACCTGCCCTCGGGTAGGCAGCCTATGCGAAATTTTGGCAGTCAAATATCTGGCCTCCCTCAACTTCTTGATGTCCTCCTCTATGATGGAGGAAGGCATCCACCGACCTTGAAGGTTGGATCCGGACATAGTTGAAGGTCTGAAGCACCTGACCTGAGCTTTGGGTGTTAGAACTCGAGGCAGGGGAAGGATTCGATTGAGCACGGGAGGAAAAAAATAAAAAGCCTCGTCCCCTTTATAAAGAGGGTGAATATCAGGCGTCCTCCTCGTGGCCGTTTGGGACTTGCCTAAGATCTAGGAGTCATACCAACAGGCACGGTTGGGTTACCCATGTTTGTATTGATGAGAATCCCGTGATAAGGGGGACACGATCTCTGCTTTGACAAGACGTGTCAAGAAAACCGCCTCGCATTATGTGCGAAGCTGGTTGAGAGAAACGGTTCGAATAATGACCGGGTCATGGCGTGATGTCATGTTGTCAAAACGTGTCAGCAGATTAGATTTGTGGAAATATTATTCTCTCTACAGTGATATGTGGAACTTATTTTGCAGGGTCGGACACTGTCCTTGTATTCAAACTCTTCCATGGTGTATTCGGAGGAGGAACCCGCCTTGCAATGCCGAAGACAACACTGCACGCCGGACTCATCGTCATTGAAGCCTGGTTCAGGGGCTACTGAGGGAGTACTAGATTAGGGGTCTCTGGACAGCCGGACTATATCCTTTGGCCGGACTGTTCGACTATGAAGATACAAGTTTGAAGACTTCGTCCCGTGTCCGGATGGGACTCTACTTGGTGTGGAAGGCAAGCTAGGCAATATGGATATGTATATCTCCTCATTTGTAACCAACCTTGTGTAACCCTAACCCCTTCCGATGTCTATATAAACCGGAGGTTTTAGTCCGAAGAACAACAGACAATCGTATCATAGGCTAGCTTCTAGGGTTTAGCCTCTTTGATCTCGTGGTAGATCAACTCTTGTACTACTCATATTATCAAGAACAATCAAGCGGGACGTAGGGTATTACCTCCATCAAGAGGGCCCAAACCTGGGTAAACATCGTGTCCCCTGCCTCCTATTACCATCCGCCTTAGACGCACAGTTCAGGACCCCCTACCCGAGATCCGACGGTTTTGACACCGACAGCAGTTGTCCATGTAGTAATAACATGGAGACATCTCTTGTTGGGAAGGAAAGTGGACATTTTCACCGATCACAAGAGCCTCAAGTATATCTTCACTCAACCCAGCCTCAACCTCAGGCAAACTTGTTGGGTCGAAATGATTCAAGAGTACAATCCAAGTATTGAATATACTCCAGGCAAAGCCCATGTGATTGCAGATGCTTTGAGCAGAAAGTCTTACTACAACATCCTAATTCTCAAGCCATTCCAACTGGATCTTTCTGATGCTTTTCGCAAGCTCAATCTCCAAGTTGTTCCTCAAGGTTTTCTTGTGAACCTCCAAGTCACTCCAACTTTGGAAGATCAAATTCTTGAGGCAGAACTACTTGATACCAAGGTGAAGAAGGTGAAACATGGTATTGCCAAGGGCTTACCCAAATAAAAGTGCTACCACATTGATGATAAGGACACTTTATTCTTCGAGGACCAGATTGTGGTTCCTAAAGGTGATCTAAGGAATGTCATAATGAATGAAGCGCACAATTCTCTTCTGTCCATTCATCCAGGCAGTTCAAAGATGTACCATGACCTCAAGCAGTCGTATTGGTGGACTCGAATGAAGTGAGAGATTGCTCAATTCGTGAATGAATGTGATGTCTGCCGAAGGGTGAAAGCAGAACACCAACGACCAGCTGGTCTCCTCCAACCTCTTGCTATTCTAGAATGGAAGTTTGACCATATTGAAATGGACTTTGTCACTGGATTTCCCAAGTCCAAGCGTGGGAATGATGCTATTTTCGTGGTCATTGACAAGCTTACAAAAGTGGCTCATTTCCTTCCAATCAAATAATCTATCACAACAGCTCGGTTGGCAGAGCTATACACCTCCAGAATTGTCTCCTTGCACGGTATTCCTCAGTTGATCTCTTCAGACCGCGGAAGCATTTTCACTTCTATGTTCTGAGACTCCTTCCAGGAGGCCATGGGCACCAACATTCGCTTCAGCACGGTTTTCCATCCTCAAACAAGTGGCCAATTCGAGCGAGTCAATCAAATCCTTGAAGACATGCTCTAGGCTTGTGTCATCTCTTTTGGTATGAATTGGGAATATTGCCTTCCATATGTCGAGTTCTCCTACAACAACAGCTTCCAAGCGAGTTCAGGCAAGGCCCCATTTGAAATTCTCTATGGCAGGAAGTGTCGTACTCCTCTCAATTGGTCAGAGACTGGTGGACACCAACTTCTTGGCAACGACTTGATCACAGAAGCTGAAGAAATGTGTAAAGACATCCGTGAAAATCTCAAAGCCACGCAATCACGCCAGAAGAGTTACTATGATAGAAAGCACCGTGACTTGGCTTTCAAAATCGGAGACCATGTCTACCTCCGCGTCTCTCCAATGAAAGGCACTCGACGCTTCGGTATCAAAGGGAAGCTTGCCCGGAGATACGTGGGTCCTTTCAAGATCATTGGCAAAAGAGGCGACCTCGCCTATCAACTCGACCTTCCGTCCAACTTCGCAAATGTGCACGATGTGTTTCACGTGTCACAGCTTCACAAGTGCTTCAAGACCCCCGAGCGCACTATCAACTTTGAAGAGATTTATCTCCAAGAAGATTTGTCTTATCATGAGTATCCCATTGCTATTCTTGAAGAAACCGAGCGCAAGACTTGCAACAAGTCAATCAAATTCCTGAAAGTGAAGTGGTCACACCATTCCGACCGAGAAGCCACCTAGGAACGCAAGGGTCACCTCCTTATGAATATCCGGAGTTCTTTCAGTCCTAGATCTCGGGACAAGATCCTCTTGTGGTGGTGGAGTGTTGTAACACCCCGGATGTAACTTTCCATATTTGTAACTCCAACTCTTGCCATTTCCGGCTATGTGATATGATATTCCCTTCGTGATTGGGTTTTTGTCTTCATTTTTCTTTTTTTCATGTCATGCATTTCATCTCATGTCATCATGTGCATCTCATTTGCATTCGTGTTCGTCTCATGCATCCGGTCAATTTCCCTATTGTCCGTTTCACAATCCGACACTCCCACATGCACACGTTGCACCCCTCAAATCTTGTTTCATGAGCCGGAGAAAAACATTCTCGGAATGGGTCGAGATTTGTCGAGTGGCCTTGGTACATCACCTGTAGGCCGCCTGTCAAATTTCGTTCCATTTGGAGGGTGTTTGATGCCCCAACGGTTAACCGGGTAACCATAAAAGTCCCTCTCTTGTTGCAGCCCAGCACCCCTCCAAAACAGCCCACTAACCCATATAAGCCCCCTCCATGCTCTCCGTCATTGGATCACGATCGTGTGGGCGAAAATCGCACCTCATTTGGACTCTCCTAGCTCCCCCTACCTATAAATAAGCCTCCCCCTCCAAAAATCACGGGCAAACCCTAGCCACCCTCTCCCTCCGCACCGCCCGCCGCCTCCGCCGCTCGTCTTCGCCTCCGCCGCCCGGCTCCTTTGTCGTCGGACACCGTCACCCCCGCGCCTCCATCCCGCAGCACCGCCCACTCCGTCCTTCTCGCCGGAAGCCGCCGCATTCCCGTCCCGCGGCCGCTGGTCCTCACCGACGGCCGAATCTTTGCCGCCCCGTTCTAGATCTGGGAAGCCCCGTCGCTGATCTACCGGTCCCCGTCGCCTCCTCACTGGCCCCTGCCTCGCTACCATTCCTACATCGCCGGAGCCCCGCCAGTGTTGTCGTCTCGCTCGACCTCCTGGATCGGGCGATGAGCTGGGCCACTCGACCCCGTCCTGGGCCTCCGCCTGCCGCTTGGGCCATGGCCCAGCTAGCCGGCCTGCTCCCTCCTCTGCACAACCTGGGCCGAGCCTAGTGGTGAGCCCCTGTTCCCTGCTTGTGCGTAGTTTATCTATCTGACGCTCAGGTCTGTTTTATTTTGGCTAAGTCCTCAGCATATCCATCTCATGAGTGCATCTTTGCCATGCCATATCTCCATGTTCATAACCCTGATTCATGCATATGATATATCAAAATGTTCGTCTCGTGATGCTCTTCATGTTAGTAGCATTTGCATGCATGTTACTATCAATTTTGATGCCTTTATCATCGTTGCAAAAGTGCTATATGATGTTGTCTGCTGGAAGTTAACAGATCTTGATGATTTGTCATTTTCATTGCATTTTGTGTGTGCATCCTATGAGCATGATGTCTTCATGTTTTATGAGCTCCATCATGCCATATTTACAGAGGTGCAAGACATGTATTTTTGTGAGTTATGTGGTGACTAGCACAAGCATGCAAAGTAGGCTATGTGATGTTGCTGATTTCAGACACTTAGTGATTTTGCAAAGTCCTTTTCCTGTTACATTTTGATACGATGAGATCCATGCACATTTTGAGTTAGCTCAGTAAGCATATTTTGTAGATGTGGTGTTGCTCTATCCATTAATGCCTCTGGTTGTAATTATGGAGTACTATAGCTTGTCATTATCATGCTCTGCTTTTGCTAAATATTGTTCCTGGCAGATTGTTAACATGAGATTCAACTTTGCCATGGGTGTTGCTAGTGATCCATGTGCCCTATTGTGACGCCCCGAGACCGATGCGCCAGGTGTCTCCCAGTTGTTCACCGACGTTGCCATGTCATTTGCTTGCGTGTTGCATTTCATCATGTCATCATGTGCATTGCATCATCATGTTTTCAAAACATGCATCCGTCCGGGTTCCCCTAGTTCCGTCCGTTCTCCGTTGTGAGACCAGACACACTTGCACGCGCTTGCGGCATGTCCGAAATAGTATTTTATAAGTGGCCAGAAAATGTTCTCGGAATGGGATGAGAGTTGGCATGCGGTGTTGTTATATTGTAGGTAGGCCGCCTGCCAAGTTTCATTGCATTCAGAGTCCGTTTGATAGCCCAACCGTAAAACTATAGCGGCAATATAGCCGGTCTATTGTCGGACGTTTTCGGTCTCCGGAAATGGTTGCCGGGATGCCTTATTTCCTCTCCTTCTCTTCTCTCTCTTTTCTGAGCCCATCAAACCCCCCTTGCCTCTGTGGCCTTCTGTCAGACCTCCTCTCCGCATAGTTCATCGACCCCCCACGCGCGTCCGAAAACTGTCCTGAACCCGACCCGAACAGTCATCACCCTTGGGTCCGGAACATCCCCAAACATCTACAAAACATCATCGTTTTCTTATTTGGACTTCCTAGTCTATTTTTATCGACCGCCCGATTCTGATCAGAGGGACCAAATAGCCCCTAACTTAATCCAACCGCTATATATAATGGGCAACCCTAGAAATTAGGGATCCTGTCCCATCCTTCCATCCATCCAATCCATCCCCGCCGCCACTCTCTCGGGATCCATCCCGCCCCCACCTGGTCCCATCCCTCGTTTTCAGCACTAGGCCAACCAGACGCCCGCGCCCCCGATCCCAAATCCTCTCCTGCTCATGCTAGTCAGCTGGAGGAGTTGTGTCGCCGGAGCTCTGCTGCCCTGCGCGCCCCTGCCTCCCTTCCGGCCTTCTCCTTCCCTCCTCTCCCTCGTTGCTCTCTCTCTCTCACCCGGTTCCCCCTCTCTCTCTTGTTCTTCACGCAGGAGCCGCAGCGCCATGGAGTCTGGCCGGAGTTCCTTCCTCGACGCTCGTGCCGACCAAGCCCCGCCGCCGCATGGAGTAGCCCCGCCATTTCCATCGCTCCCTCGCAGCAACCTGGATCTAGTGCCTCGCCGAAGTACATCGCCCTCGACAGGACCCCATCGCCCTCCTTGGCCGCTGCCCGTTCGTCGCCCCTTGCCGGATCCGCGACACCTCCTTGTCCCACTCCCTTCCCGGCCAGATCCGCCGCCTTGGAGACCCGCATCTCCAGCCGTCGTCCCCTGCCTTCGCCATCGTCGCTCCTTGCATCGCCGTTGCCTGGCGCGACCTCCTCTACTTCTTCCATGCCCCTGTTTTGCCCGAGGGGAACGAGTAGCGCAGCCCGTGCTCGATCCGCGTCGTCGCGCGTAGACTCAGCCCGCGCCGCACCAGGCCGAGCCGGTTCCCTGCCGGCCTTGAAAAGGCCCAGCTGCCCACGTCCCTCCACAACCGTGCATCGGAATTAAACAAACTTAATATGTAAAATTCTTAGAATTTTGTGTAGTTTCATAATATGCCACTTTTATCCTTGTTTGTAATGTTTAAAATGTGGTTTGGTTAAATTTGCTCCTATGCCATGTTAAAATGATTTAATTCATAACTAAATAACCGTAGATCCAAACCTAATAAACATTATATGTAAATGGGGTGGAAAAATGCCTAGTTTAACATGGTGGCATCATTTTGCATGTTTAATAACTCTAAAATTGTGTTCAGGGCAGAACAGTACCAAACTTAAAATATGCAGATCTGGATTTTCCGAATTTGTTGTTCGTTGTTTCCGGCCCCATTTAAACTTGCCTAGATAGGTAGTTTTGTTGTGCTTCACCTCTTTACATGCTAACCAACATTTAATTTTGTTGAGTACCTAAACAAGAGAGAACTAAATAAGTCACGTGGTGTTTCGTCAATATGCAACGGAGTTGCATATTGAGCTCCACTTAATTTGTAGGATTGTTTGTGCATTTTGCCATGCCATGCCTCTTTAAGCCGGACATGCATTATACTTGGTTATGCATCATGCCACGCTTATGTGGTGGTTGTTTACTATGTTGTTGGCTTCTTTCCGGTGTTGCTTCTTTGGGTTAGTTCCGATAACGTCATGTTTGTGAGGATTCATTCGACTTCATCCGTTTGTCTTCTTCATGGACTCGTTCTTCTTCCTTGCGGGATCTTAGGCAAGATGACCATACCCTCGAAATCACTTCTATCTTTGCTTGCTAGTTGCTCGCTCTATTCCTATGCCGCGATTCCTACCACTTGCTTTTATCATGCCTCCCATATTGCCATGTCAAGCCTCTAACCCTCCTTTCCTAGCAAACCGTTGTTTGGCTATGTTACCGCTATGCTCAGCCCCTCTTATAACGTTGCTAGTTGCAGGTGAAGATGGAGTTTGTTCCATGTTGGAACATGGATTTGTTGGGATATCACAATATGTCTTATTTAATTAATGCATCTATATACTTGGTAAAGGGTGGAAGGCTTATCAGTGGCGCACCTACTTTGGCCATTAATGGCGCACTACAGGTGTGCCACTATCATCACGCCACTAGTAACATATACTAATGGCGCACCCCTGGTGCACCATTAGTATACCAGACTATAGTGGCGCACCAGGCAGTGCGCCATTAGTAAGTCACACGGTGCGCCATTAGTATGCCTCCCATGGGGCCATATTTACCTTGTGCTCTGGGTTACTAATGGTGCACTAACTGATAATGCGCCACTAGTGTGTTTATTGCAGTGTGCCACTAATGTGCTGTATGGTGCGCCACTAGTATGAATATTAGGAATTTTTTTCTTTTCTGATATTTGCACAGGTTACAAAATATATTACTGCACAGAATATAGACAGCACAACATATAAACAGCAGATTCATCAAATACAATAGAAGATTAGTCTCCGAATACAATTCATCATATTAGTCTCCGAATTCAAAAGACCGAACAAAGTTAGAACATTACAAGTCTCGAGACCGCGAGTAGTGAGTTTGTCTTCACATTACAAGTCCATATCGATCATCTAAACTACCATCACATAGAAGAGAGCTACGGTCATCATGATGAGCATCATCGCACTGAAACTAGTCTTCATCCGGTTCCTCTTTCGCTCCCTCCTCTCTCCCGCTAGATAGTGCGCGTATCTAGCTTCCGCCTCCACCCTAGTTGTGTACCCTTTGTAACTGTTACCGCTGAAACGGTGAACCTGTCTTTGACACTCCTCCCAGTCGTCGTAGACTCCAGGAACCTTACCCTTGTACACGACATACGACGGCATCTCTATGCACTAGCCGAACAAAACGTTAGTAGCAATTCACAGACAATACATAAGCAATATATAAGTATGCAACAAAAGGATTGGAAGAGAAAAGCAAGACATTAATAACACGATTCATGGTCCTATTAATAAATAGCATCGATTACATATAAGTTGAACGATCGTCCAAACCAAAGAGACATACAAGTTCATTAAATTTTAATTACAACAGGAGCTAATCAATATTTCAGAACTACACATAGCATCACTACTTTCGACTCGACTCAGGGACCGGAGCGTGGATGAAGCCGCCGTCTATCGTGATGGTCATGAAATCGGGGGCGTTGTCAGCCTGCATTTGTAGCGTTGTCTCTATCTCACTGTTGGATGGTTAATACCTGCTGAGGTAGAACTGCCCCAAGGTACGAAGGACACCTTGATGGATGATTTCCGCAAACTCCGACTGGATGCGAAGAATTCTCGTCTAATGTCCGCGTCCTGGATTGCCGACAAGCTTGCAGCCCAATTTTTGAGATTATTTGGTAGCAGAAGGTGATTATGGTCACGCACGATCGCCCGCATGTGATGGAGGGCGTAGTAGGCATCCTTCTGACCGCCAGGCGGCTGCTTGATGCAGGGGAACATCGTATTGTGGGTGAACACGTGCTTGCTGTACCTACGAATTGGCCTGGTGAAGGTGCCTCCAGATCTGGCGTAGCCGGGGAGAACATCATCAAGAACTTTCTTGATATTTGTGTAGTCTTTCTTCGACTGACGGTCCGAGTCGAAATACATGGCCATGGAATATTTTGGGCTTAAGAGGATGAGTGTGCAATGTGTGTCACTGCACAAAACACAGAATGTTAGAAAAAAGAACGATCGAAATCTAAGAAATAATATGTTACGGGGCGGTGAGGGGATGACTTACTCGGGAAAGTAAGGCACGAGGAAGTTATCCTTATCTGGGTTTGCCAGAATGGAGCCTTCGAGGTATGAACTCGTGACTTGCCGGTCCCCAGCGCTACCCAACATCTTGGCACGCATGTAGAAGGGGTGGACTATCACGATGTCTGGGGTCTTGTCTCTAATGATCCGCATCTCCATACTCAGTGAAAATAGCTGAACGAAGGTGTAGTGCAGCGGATGAAGGTTAAACATAGCGAAGATGTCATCAAACCGTAGGAAAATCATACCCCCGATGGCGCTATCCACAAAGCACTTTCCCTCTGGCACCTTGGCCACGAAAACCGGGTATGCCACATCATTCTCTCGGAGACGCCACTTCTCCAAAGAAAGAGCACTGTCATGCAGACTCCGCATAGCACTGGTTGCAACATTGAGCAGATTAGTCGGTAGCATCAGCCTACTCGCCACATGCACCCTCCTCGAGATATCCGTAGGTGAAGGTGGCCTGTCCTGAGCACGGATCGTACTCGGTGCGGGCTGGCTCACACCCTTGTTAGTCTTTCTTTTCCGTCCCTTCTTCTTCTTCTGCAGTAACGGGATCGAGTTCTGCTCATAGACAGCCTTCTTGAGTGTGTTGGGGCTGATAATATTTCGCACCTCGGCTATCTGAGGCTCGTGAAGGCGGCAGCTGGAGGTGTCTCCTGAGAACTGAACGCCAGACGACGCATGTTGCAACTGGGTTTCTCCGCGGTACCAGCTAGATCGTCTTTTGTAGGGTTGGGTTCTTGAGAATGAGGCCCCAAGAATTCGTCACCGTACCCATGTTCGTTGAAGTACTTATCAACGTTGAATGTACCGCCATTGTCGTCGTCGGCGTCGTCCGGATCCTGTGCCATATGCATGTCCGGATCCTATGCCATATGCATGTCCGGTCCTGTGCCATCTCCATGTCCGGTAGCGTTGCGGGGGTCTTGCCATGGCTTGGCGCCGGCACGACTGGCGGTGTTGTCTGTGGGGTGGTGTCCCCCGCCCCCAAACGAATCTGGCTCTTCGGCCAAAGCATGGGCCAGTTTATGCAGGCGCTGAGGGTCATCACATCATCTTCGTCAGCCCCATGGGGTCGATACGGAGGTAACATCTCGTCGAAGCCTGGCAGCACCCGAACCAGTTGAACCCTATAAACGGTGGGTGGCATCTGATTACCGTGGAACACGCGGCTGCCCGGTTGAACGATTCTGCCCTTGGCGACATCGACCAACTCGTCGTTCACGAAGTGCAGGAGAGTGCACGGAACATCGGCGGCGCCCTGCGAAAATATGTAGGGCATCAGGGATGCCCAGTCAAAGGCAAGGAGATCAAGTCATCAGCCGAGAGGCTTAATTAGTTACCGTGATGGTGTCGAGCTCGGCTAATGTCGAGGCACCGCCAACGGTGGGCATGCAAGTGACGGAGGGACCGCTTGCTGCCGAGGTGCCGGTCGGCGTATTCTTCCCACACTCGGGTGTATTAAGCTGCAATGCCAGCGCCGCCGCGGGAGACACCAATGCCACCTCCGTCGGAGACACCAATGGCGCCGCCGATGCGTTGCGCGAGTTGCTGCCCATGAAGCTAGGAATCGGGGGCGGCCCCTGTTGGCCGCCCGCAATCCACGCCTGCAGCCCTGAAACCAAGGTAGGCATAATGGCAGTGATCGTCGCTCCCAGTTGGTCTCGCACTTGCTCTTTGACGATCTCCGGAATCCGCGCCACTTGTGCCTTGAGTTGTTGAACCTCGCGCTCCTGGCTTTCCGAGCTGGTCTTTCTCTCCTTTATCCCAGCGGTATAGTACTCCGATCATTTCGTGGACAAGCCTTTGCCGGCCACACGACCAGCTGACGATGGCTTACTGAGCTTATCCTTGTTTTTCATTACGTTCAACACCCTATTTAAAGGGGTGTTGAAAGGGGAGCTCTGAGACGACCCCGTGCTACTGCTTTCAGTTTCCTGCAGAAGGAACATGAACCATTTAGAAAATTGGCTTCATTAATTAGAATGCAACCATATGGAGCTAATTACGTGGCGGTGTATTCCTTACCAGAACGCGCTCAAGCGCCTTGGTCTTTGGATCCGTGGTAAGCTCCTTGATTACCGGGTCCACCTTGTACTGGGCCCTGACATAGTTCTTGGTCTGCTTGTCACAGTATTTCTCGAAGAGGGGCGGTAGGCCTTGCTCGGCACGCTCCGCGTCCTCCTTGTCCCACATAGGTTCCGCCAATCTATAACCGCCGGGACCGAGCTTGTGGACCCCTATGTTCAAGTCCCGCATCTGTTTCCCCCACTGACTTGATTCCACGGTTGTGTCGCTCTCGCACTTGATGTTGAACTCCAAGTAGTCATCTTCGCTGATCGAAGGATGTTTCTCCTTGATCTTCTCATAACTATCACCATTTTCAATCATTCTCTTCACTGCAGCTCTCCAAGTAGCCAGGGTTGTGCTCAAATTCGTGAGGGCAGCATTGTTCACTTTATTCCCCGAGAGGCGTGTGTTTGCGAAGTCACCGGGGAACTTGTATCGTTCGTGCAGCTTCGTGAAGAGGAGGTTGGGCAAATTCCCTCGGTCACAATGCCTTAGGTTCTCGGTGTTGATCGAGACGGTGCTCTAGAGAATGCACCCGAGCTGTCCCCCGTACCCCTTGACTATTTTTGGGGGCACCGTTGGATGCCCCTCAGAGGACACTTCAGTAAATTCCTCCTTGACGGTACCAAGCACATTCGGGCGCTGGTCCTTCCGTTGCCTCTTCGGTTGGCTGCCATATGTGCGTGCGCTGGCATCATCAGTGGTGGCATCCTCGGTGGCACCATCAGTGGTGTCATCCCCGACGCCACTAGGGGTTGTGTAGTCAGGATCGGTGTCCTCCGCGGCGTCCTCATAGCGGTGAGGTTCTTCCTCCATCTCCTGGGACAGCTCCCAGAATGCCTTGCTGCCCGAACCACCGGCCTCATCGTTGTGGGCCATGTTTCGCTCTAAATAGGAAAAAAGTTTGGTCAAAAAGTTAGTTATTGTCAAGGAACAAGATCTCATCATTTAGGGTTTGTGACGAATTATCATGGTCTCATCATTTAGGGTTTGTCGACACCGAGGCATCCTAAAAGCTAAGCTTTTATCATTTAGGGTTTGTCGACGCCGAGGCACCCTAAAAGCCTAAGCTTTCATCATTTAGGTTTTTATCGACGCCGAGACACCCTAAAAGCCAAGGTTTTATCATTTAGGGTTTTTCGACACTAAGGCGCCCTAAATGCTAAGTTAAGTTTTCATCATTTAGGGTTTATCAATGCCGAGGCACCCTAGGTTGACTGATATATATGTGTACTCTAAATGGCAGTTGATCCTACTGAATTAAGTACTAAGATACCCCGGCCCATGCATTAGTCGCAAGTACCCCATATGTCCTATTTTTAGCAAAGTCATGCTAAAATTCACGGAAAATTTCAGCATGACCTTTGCTGAAAATAGGACATATGGAGTACCCGAATTTGCCGGAACGGAAGTTAATCGACATTCCGGTAAACTCAAGGGCCTCTCGGGGTACCTGCAAAATCATCACGACACGATGGTCGGAGACAAAACCCAGCAAACTAGCACCACAGTGTGCCTCTACTTTCATATGGATGAAAAGGCCACAGACCATATGGTCCTCTGCTTTCATATGGACAAAAATCAGCTCAACTTGTAAACAAGAATCAGCCAAGACAAGAGAGGTGGCCATGGCCAGCAGCACACTGAACATCCAAACATCACTTCAGTGCATACTACACTTCAAAGCCAACTGATCATCATAGGCAGTATATGTATCAGCAGAACAGGACAAATAATGCTATATAACAGGAAGAGAGATAATTGCAAACTAATTGTACATAGAAAAAGGGCAAGAACACAAATATGATCATCTGAAATGAAGTTTGAATATAATAGCAGCAGACCAGAACTTTGTTCTCAAAGTGAGGTAACAGTGCTAGTGAATGCAATTTCTTGAGACCACAATTGTAGTTCGCTTGCAGCATGCAACCAAATAACCAAGCAGCAAGCAACCAAAAGTGCTCGTAACTAACAGGTGTAACACAGATAGAACTGGATTCTATGTCAGACTTTCAACAGGAACCGTGTTTAACCATACCAGAAGCCCATTTCATAGTCCACTATTCTATTGCCAACCATACACCTAGTTGGCCAAAAAACAACCTACTGTGAGCCCATGCTTGCTTCCAGGACATAGTAAAAAAATAGCATTTTGGTTCATGCAACATATACTACAGTTCTTTTTGAAATTTACAGTAGCAGCAGTAGTACTAGTGGGTGTTCAAAAACCATTGTAACTTTCAATGCATTGTATCATCAAGTAAATGAAATGGTACTGAAACATGGCCATTTCTAGCTTTCTTTGTCTCATTTACCCACAGCTCAAGGCCAACAGCAACAAGCAACAAAAGCAAGCAAAACCACCAAGCAACAAGCAGAGATCGATGACTCCTCACCTTGCTGTTGGTGATGGGGTCGGATGGATGGAGCAGGCCGGCCGGGAGGCGAGAGCAATTCAATGCCGGTCAGCGGTCGAGGAAGAAGTAGTTCGTGGTCCAGGGGAGACTGGAGCTGCTCGGAGAGGAGGATGACCACGACTGACGGAACTGAGAAAGGTTCAAGACGTCCCTGCACGCCAGCACCAGGAATCACCATCCAATCCATTAAAGGGGGGGAAGGCAAGAGCAAGAATGGAGCTAAGGATCTATCCAACCCAAGTTAACCAAGAATCAAGAAGAGATGGGGAAGGAGGGAGATAGCTTACGGGCTGACACCTGTGGACTGTGGCTGCGCTGACAGTGAGGAGTGAGATCATGTCGACCTTGACGGTTGTCCGGGACGGGGCGACGGCAGCAAGACTTTCTAGGCTCTGCTCGCTACTGGGCCGGGGAGGGCGAGGGAGGGAGAGGGCGAGGGCGAGGGAGGGCGAGGAGAGGGAGGAGAGGTTGAGGCATGGCGGCGGCGGTGGAGCAGGCGCGGGTGGACGGCGACGGTGGAGCAGGCGCGGGCGGACGGCGTCGGGTTAGGTTTGGGGCGAGAGGTGGATCTGGCGAGGAAGGGAGAGAGGCCAGAGGGAGAGGGCAAGTGGAGTGGGGGAGGGTTAGCAATGGCGCACCTTTTAGGGGTGCGCCATAAACATAAGTATACCAATGGCGCACCTACTAGGGGTGCGCCATAAGCACCAAGATAGCAATGGTGCACCTTCCCCTAGTGCGCCATTACTAACTTTTTTTTGGATTTTTAGTTGCATGTAATAAATTTTTAGAAAATGACCATAAATTTTAAAATGTTACGATATAAGTAGTTATTACTAATTTTCAAATACCTGCGTTGCAAAACATTTGTGAATTGGTAAAACATTTATGAATATGAAAAAATATCATCAAATTTGAAAAAATATTCATGAATTCAAAAAGTGCCCATGAAATTTAAAAATATTCATGAGTTCAAATAATATTAACAAATCCAATACTTTTTGTGAGTTCGAAAAATGTTTGGAAATTTAAGTAGGAAAAGGAGCACTGAAAAATAAAATACCAGAATAAACATAAATAAAAATTGGTATATCAATGGCACACCTCCTAGGGGTGCGCCATAAATACCTTGATAGCAATGGCGCACCTTCTCCTGGTGCGCCATTACTAACTTTCTTATTTTATTAGAATAAACATAAATAAAAACAATTAACGTACCAGAAGAAAACCTTAATCCCCACTGTTTTGAACAAAAGAGGTTACTAGATAGAGGACTAGAACAGAAGAAATTCCATTTCCTTATGTCGAAATACAATCGAGAAATGTAATAATTTAGTTGCTTGTAATAATTGAGCTTGCCACTGACACACACACACACACGGCCAACATGTCCTGATTCGATCTTAGCTATCTTTTCACAATCTTCTTACCCTTCTTTTTCGCAAATGTAGTTCTTCTGTGGAACGGACGTCCTTTAGGTAGGGTGGTCCTGCTTCTTCTTGTGGTGTACGTCACTTCATCGTCGTCGTCATGTTCCATCTTCGGGTCACCGTACTTGTCGAAGTCTTGCTCATTGGCGACTCCATCCATTCCGATGATCTTCCTTTTGCCTCTCCTCACGACAACACGACTAGGCTTTGACGGGTCGGTAATGAAGAAGCATTGGTCCACTTGGGAAGCCAGTACCCATGGCTCATTTTTCACGGTGACATTTGCGCCCGCGGTCTTGGATTTGGCTTCGGGTATAACAATGGTGGTGAAATATCGGTCTTCTTTTAGGACGCTCTTGGCCCATCTGACATGGAACATCGGGACCTTCTCTCCAGCGTAGCTCAGCTCCCAAATCTCCTCGATCCTTCCGTAGTATCTGTCCTTGTCGTTACCGGTGTAGGATTCCATCGTTACCCAGGAGTTCTGATAACCATCGCTCTTCATGTCCTTGTCCTCGGTGTAGATTGTGTAGCCGTTGATATCGTACACCTCATAGGTCATCGGGTTGTGCTCGGCGCCCTGTGACAAGGCGAATATGAGTTTTTCTTCCGCGGAAGAATCCTCATGTAAAGGGTACGACAGAAGCTTCTCCTTGAACCAACGCGTGAAACATGAGTTGTGCTCTTTGATTATATCTCCGTCCATCCTCTGTTGGCCTCGGTCATTGTACGTCTTCTCAATAAAGGTTTTGTGCTCTACCACCCACGGATCGACCACGTCTATGTGTTGTAGCGCGACTAGGTTTGCTCTTTCAAAGTCGGCGAGTCGACCCTCGAAGAGGACATGCATTTCACGGCGACCATCGCGGTGACCCCATCCAGCGAGCCTGCCGAGGTGCCTGTTGACGGGCAGACCAACGGGGTTCTCGATGCCTAGATAATTCATGCAGTAGGAGATGCACTCTTCGGTCAGAAAGCCCCTGGCTATGCTTCCCTCTGGACGTGACATGTTGTGAACGTATCCTTTGATGACACCATTCATCCTTTCGAACTACATCATGTTGTGAAGGAACGTAGGCCCGAGTTGGATGATATCCTCCACGATATGGACCAGCAGATGCACCATAACATCAAAGAATTCAGGCAGGAAGTACATCTCAAGCTCGCATAGTATCACCACGATCTCTTCCTGTAGCCTTCTGAGTTGCCGCACGCCAACCGACTTCCGAGAGATGACGTCGAAAAAGTTGCATAGGCCAAATAGCGTTTCACGGACGTGCGCCTCCATGATCCCATGGATTGCAACTGGAAGTATTTGCGTCATTAGCACGTGACAGTCGTGAGATTTCATCCCGCTAAACTTCAGCTTCGCTGAGTCTAGGTATCTGCTTATCTTCCTCACATAACCGTAAGGAAGTTTAACTCCTACGAGGCAGGTGAAAAACTGCTCGATCTCCTCCTGACTTAGAGTGAAGCATGCGGGAGGGTAGTCATTTCCGGTCTTCTTGGCCTTTTTGCCTTTGCGACGACTTTCCGTGTCCTGCTTCGCCTCATCATCATCATCATTAGCGTGAAGCTCCTCCCTGATGCCCATTGATTTCAAGTCTGCCCTTGCTTTCGGCCCATCTTTGGTCCTCTCTGGCATGTTGAGCAGGGTACCAAGCAGACTCTTGCACATGTTCTTCATGATATGCATGACATCAAGGCTGTGAGGCACACGGTGGATCTTCCAGTACGGCAAGTCCCAAAAAACAGACCTCGTTTTCCATACCTTCAGCAGCGGCTTTGGCGCCTTTCGCTTCTTTCCCGGCTCTGGCGCCTTTTGCTTCTTTCTCGGCAGTGGGCAATCTTTCCAATTTTTCAACAGCTCTTCTATTTCCTCGCCGCTCCTCGTACGCGGGCGTCTTCGGGGTTCGGTTTCACCATCGAACAGATCCTTTTCTCCATGGGTCATCGTCGCGAAGGCACCTTCGATGTCCCATGAACACGGTTTTCGAAGACCCGGGATCTCTATCTAGCTGGCAATACGTTGTGTCATCCATGCACCTGACGCATCCATAAAATCTGTGGACCACCTGCCCCGCGAGATATCCGTAACCGAGATAGTCGTGCACCGTCGTGAGCAGTGCGGCTCTCATAGGGAAATCTTCTTTCTCTGTGCCGTCCCACGTATTGGCTGGCGTTTTCCACAGCGTGTCTAGCTCCTCTTTCAGCAGCCCCAGATATAGATTGATGTCGTTCCCTGGTTGTTTCGGCCCTTCAATTAGAATACTCATGTGAATGTACTTCCTCTTCATGCACAACCAGGGGTAAGGTTGTACATCCACACAAGCATAGGCCAGGTGCTATGTGTGCTTCTCTGGCTGCCAAACGGATTGACTCCATCGGTGCTCGCGCCCAGCATGATGTTCCTTGGATCGTCCCCAAATTCTGGGTGTTCGAAGTTTAATGCTTGCCACTGGCTCGCATCCCTAGGGTGACTCAGCATCTTGTCTTTTATATTTATCTTCGGATCATTTCCGTCATCTTCTTGCTTCTTCTCCTCCCTATCGCATACCAACGCAGGAGCTTTGCTAGCTTAGGGTCTGCGAAATACGGCTGCAGACAAGGAGTGATCGAAAAGTACCACACCACTTTTTGAGGAGCTTTCTTCCTCTTCTTGTATCGAGTGACGCCGCACACCGGACATATGGTAGACTCCGCGTGCTCATCCCGATAAATGATGCAATTGTTCATGCACACATGGCATTTCACGTGCGGTAAATCCAAAGGACAAACGATTTTCTCCGCCTCCTTGAAACTGGTCGAGCACTTGTTCCCCTTGGGAAGACGTTCGTGCCAGACTGACATGTTCTCGTCAAAGCATGCATCGGTCATTTTCTGTTTTACCTTCATCTTCAGAGCCATGAGCGTTCCTTTCAGGCGGGTATCCTCGGGCCTACATCCTTCATACAATGGAGTAACCGCGTCTATCTCCAGTTGATCCATCTTGGCTTTCTCTCGGACGGCAGCTCTTGCGTTATTCGTCTGCTTGAGAAGCAGCTCTTGAATATGAGGGTCCTGCACCCAGCCCATCGATTGTCCATCATCGTCTGCTCCGGCATCTTCATCTTCATGATCATGCCCTTCGTCTTGATCTTCCTCATCATCATGTCTGGCATCTTCAACATGATGACTGTGTACTGCATCACCGTCGTGATCATGTCCTGGAGATTCTTTGTCTTCTCGCCCGCCCTCGCTGCGGTGGTTGTCTTTCTGCCCTTCCTCATTTCTTGACCGGCCCCCATGGACGACTTCGTAGTCATATTCATCACCTTGCCACCGATAGCCATCCATGAAACCACGCAAGAGCAGGTGGTCCCGCACCTGCCCAGAATCCGGGTCCGCAATAAGGCTCTTTAGCTTGCATCTTTGACACGGACATCTTATCTCCGTCTCGTTCTTTTGAAGCATCTCGGCCTTTGCGGAGCTCAAAACCTATTCACGATGCCTTCGGTCATCGTGCGGACCATGGTCGCCTGCGGGGTAGAGCAAAACGATATTTTCGAACCAAGAAAAAATTTGGCATGACTTTGCCTAAAAATAGGACCGAAAAGAATGCATAGTGCCAAATTCTCGCCGAAACGGAAATGAATCAACATTCCGGCAAAATATTGGCAACTATCGCATTTCAAATACCAGTACCTGCAAACACAAACATATATGCAACACCACAAACATACTTATATCTAGCTAGGCCATAAAAAAGTAGGTCTACAACATAAAGAAAGCTTTCCCCTTCTTACCTATCACAAAAAGATAATTTAACCACTTAATTTGGGTGAATCTATGGTGCAAATGAGGTGAGGAGGAGGAGGCACCTGAGAAAAGCTTGGAGGAGGAGGTGGAGAGAATGAAGTGGGGAAAGTGAGTGTGGTAGGTGTGGCTGTCCAAAATATCGAGCTGGTCTCAGGTTACTAATGGCGCACCTCCTAAAAATGCGCCATTAGTAACCCTAGTTACTAATGGCGCCTGATTTGCCCGAGGGGAACGAGCAGCGCAGCCCGTGCTCGATCCACGTCGTTGCGCGTTGACTCAGCCCGCGCCACACCAGGCGAGCCGCTTCCCTGCCGGCCTCGCAAAGGCCCAGCTGCCCGCGTCCCTCCACAACCGTGCATTAGAATTAAACAAACTTAATATGTAAAATGCTTGTAATTTTGTGTAGTTTTATAATATGAATCTTTTATCCTTGTTTGTAATGTTTAAAATGTTGTTTGGTTAAATTTACTCCTATGCCATGTTAAAATGATTTAATTCATAACTAAATAACCATAGCTCCAAACCTAATAAACTTTATATGTGAATGGGGTGGGAAAATGCCTAGTTTAACATGGTGGCATCATTTTGCATGTTTAATAACTCTAAAATTGTGTTCAGGGTAGAATAGTACCAAACCTAAAATATGCACATGAGGATTTTCCGGATTTGTTGTTCGTTGTTTCCGGCCACATTTAAACTTGCCTAAATAGGTAGTTTTGTTGTGCTTCACCTGTTGCCATGCTAACCAACATTTAATTTTGTTGAGTACCTAAACGAGAGAGAACTAAATAAGTCACGTGGTGTTTCGCATATTGAGCTCCACTTAATTTGTAGGATTGTTTTGCATTTTGCCATGCCATGCGTCTTTAAACCGGACATGCATCATACTTGGTTGTGCATCATGCCATGCTTATGTGGTGGTTGTTTACTATGTTGTTTGCTTCTTTCTAGTGTTGCTTCTTTGGGTTAGTTCCGATAACGTCGCGTTTGTGAGGATTCGTTCGACTTCGTTCGTTTGTCTTCTTCATGGACTTGTTCTTCTTCCTTGCGGGATCTCAGGCAAGATGACCATACCCTCGAATCACTTCTATCTTTGCTTGCTAGTTGCTCGCTCTATTGCTATGCCGTGATTCCTACCACTTGCTTTATCATGCCTCCCATATTGCCATGTCAAGCGTCTAACCCTCCTTTCCTAGCAAATCATTGTTTGGCTATGTTACCGCTTTGCTCAGCCCCTCTTGTAGCGTTGCTAGTTGCAGGTGAAGATGGAGTTTGTTCCATGTTTGAACATGGATTTGTTGGGATATCACAATGTGTCTTATTTAATAAATGCATCTATATACTTGTAAAGGGTGGAAGGCTCGGCCTTATGCCTGGTTTATTGTTCCACTCTTGCCGCCCTAGTTTCCGTCATACCGGTGTTATGTTCCTTGATTTTGCGTTCCTTACACGGTTGGGTGTTATGGGGAGCCCTTGACAGTTCGCTTTGAATAAAACTCCTCCAGCAAGGCCCAACCTTGGTTTTACCATTTGCCTCACCACCACCTACTTTTCCCTTGGCAGTCACGCTCTCGAGGGTCATCTTTATTTTAACCCTCCGGGCCAGTGCTTCTTTAAGTGTTGGTCCGAAACAAAGTCACTTGCAGCTCCACCTCGGGGAAACTTGAGGGTTGGTTTTAGTTGTACGTAGTGTTCATCCGGTGTTGCCCTGAGAACGAGATATGTGCAGCTCCTATTAGGATGTCGGCGCATCGGGCGGTCTTGCTGGTCTTGTTTTACAATTGTCGAAATGTCTTGTAACCGGGATTCCGAGTCTGCTCGGGTCTTCCTAGGAGAAGGAATATCCTTCGTTGACCGTGAGAGCTTCTGATGGGCTAAGTTGGGACACCCCTGCAGGGTTTTGAACTTTCAAAAGTTGTGCCCACGGTTATGGTCAGATGGGAATTTGTTAGTGTCCGGTTGTTGAGAACTTGACACTTAACTTAATTAAAATGCATCAACCGTGTGTGTAGCCGTGATGGTCTCTTTCCGACGGAGCCCGGGAAGTGAACACGGTCTTGTGCTATGCTTGAACGTAAGTAGTTTTAGGATCACTTCTTGATCACTTCTAGTTCACGACCATGCTTTGCTTCTCTTCTCACTCTTATTTGCGTATGTTAGCCACCATATATGCTAGTGCTTGCTGCAGCTCCCCATTACCCCTTTCCTACCCATAAGCTTAAATAGTCTTGATCTCGCGGGTGTGAGATTGATGAGTCCTCGTGACTCATAGATACTTCCAAATAGTTGCAGGTGCCGATGATACCAGTGCAGATGACGCAACAGAGCTCAAGTGGGAGCTCGATGAAGATCGTGTTCGTTGTGTTGTTTCGTTTCATGTTGATCAGTAGTGGAGCCCAGTTGGGACGATCGGGGATCTAGCATTTGGGGTGGTCTTTCTTTATTTTGGTTCTGTAGTCGGACCTTGATTGTATTCTGGATGATGTATGATATATTTATGTACTGTGTGAAGTGGCGATTGTAAGCCAACTCTTTATCCCTTTCTTATTCGGTACATGGGATGTGTAAAGATTACCCCTCTTGCGACATGCCTACCATGCGGTTAAGCCTCTAAGTCGTGCCCCGACACGTGGGAGATATAGCCGCATCGTGGGTGTTACACCTATGAACTTTCTTTTGCCATGCTTAGCTTCGTGAACATGTCTACTTCATGTTGGTTACCTTTTTATGCCATGAAATGCCTTGTGGTGAGTGAATTGAGCTTGCAAAGTTGCTATCATGAATCTGTTTCTGCCATGTCATGTTTTTCTTCCAAGTCTGAAACTGATAATATAACTTGCCATGTTTGCTTGGGTGCTACCATATTTTCCATGCATCTTTGGCCAAAGTTCAGTAGGGAGTTTTGTTCTATGTCTTTAGTACTAGCATGCCATGCTTTTTTTGCCATGATATGTTCCTGCAGCATGTTGTTTGCTAGCTCTAAACATTGCTATATGCTGCTTTTTTGACATGTTTTAGTATTTTCTCCAAGTCTGTGAAGCTGATATCATTTGCATCTTTGCCATGCTATTTTGAGCTTGTTCTATGTGATCTAGCAGGAGCTCAGTGTTCATGTTTTGTGGAGCTTCATGTGTACATTATGGTCATGTGCTTTGTTGTTATGTTGGAGTGTTGTAGCATAGTTTCTTGTTGCATTCTAGGTGCTATGATGCTGTTTATCGCAGATTTGCGTCATTCTTGTGTTGCTTGTCTTTTGCAGACCGTGCATCTGTTTCCGGTGATCCTTATATCGATTTCGACCGAAATCACCTCATCTTTCCAACGGCATACTCGGTTTGCCAAGTTGATGCCTTGATCATTTTTCCCTTCCGGTGTACCCATATGCATTGCACATCATATATTGCATTCCATGCCATGTATTGCATCATGTTGCTTGTGCATTGCACTTTGATTGATTATTGTCCCATTGCTTGTGTTCTTGCTTTGGGTAGAGCTGGGAGAAGAGTTTGTGAATGAGGAACCTATTGAGTACGCTAACGAGGATCAAGCTTTCGACAATTCTGAGAGCTTTGCAGGAAAGATGGCCATTACCCTCGATATCACTTCACTACAAACAAAAGACACATCCATGACATTTTGGGCCAAACAAAAAAAAATTATGTCATACTTATGACACTTCTATGATGATAATTGTGACAATACCCAGTATCATCATAGATGTGGTGGGCTCCTACTTCTATGAAAAAAAATCATGACAGAAAATGGGCTTTTCGTCCTGGGCGGGCCGGAGACGCAGCTGCATGACATTCTTTGGGCCATCCATGACGGGAAAAAACCGTGGTACAAGCAAGGGCGAGGAAAATATCGGGGTGTTCCACATTGCTGTCATCGCGTCGTCTCGATTCATCGGCGACGTCATCCACCTTGTTGTTGCCGCTCCTACGACCACCTCTTCCACGACAACAGGATTTATCCCCCGACCAGGCTGTCTGCCATCTAAAGTCTTCTTCCCCGCCACCGACAGCCATCGCACCCGCATCACCCTCAACGTATCAGCAGGGGCCTACACGGCGTCGCAAGAGAGGTGGTACTCTTCCATATGTGCTTAAGTTATTGATCTCACCCGGAAAATAGATCTTAAATTGTTTAATGTACTTTTCTTGTCCGTACCAAATCGTGGTGGCTAGTTGAATGCAAACATTGGTTGCGAAGTAGCTTTGTCCGGTTTGCACCTTCAGATCTGCCATGTCACGGTCACTATACTCGTAAAGCTTATGGTTTCCCCCCTTTATATTCACTACCATCATCGTAGGTGCTTCACTGCTTCGTGTCGTGCTAGCACTGCTCCTCAAGACCTCAACCCATCAAGCGAAACAACATGCCACTCATAATTCCAAAGCTTACATGTTGAAATACGAATCTGATATGATGCTCATATTACTAAAACAGAGAACGTTTAATTGTTCACCTAATGTTCCTATATTCGTTTCGAAAAGTATGTCCGCCACCCACTGGTCCAGCTAGTTCCACTTTCCTGATTTTACTCTTGATGCTTAGGGTTTTCCCCTTTTATCTACTCTACTATTATCTGCGTAGGTGCTTTCTGTTGTACTAGCATTACTCCATCCTTCAAGCTAAACAACACAACACTCAAAATTCCAAAGCTTAGTTGTTCAAATATGATTCTGATATGATACTGATATTAGTTAACAGACACATTTAATTGGTTAGCTAAAGGTCCCACTTGAGTTTCCAAATGCATGTCGCGACATATAGAGAGACAGCAGAATTGCATTTCTTTGTCACTTGTTGACTATACTTTCTTGTCCATACCAAATCTTAGTTGTTATTTCAAAGAAAACATCGGTTGCTAACTACCCTTTGCGCGGTTTGTAGCTTCAGATCTGCCATCCCACTACCACGGTCAACATTATACTCATCATGCTTACGGTTTCCCCATTTTATGATGACCATGACCAGCCTACGTGGTTCGTGTCGTAATAGCACTGCTCCACCCATCAAGGTAAACAAGCTTAGTTGTACAAATTCAAATCTGATATTATGCTGATATTAGTAAAACTGAGAGATGTTTAATTGGTTAGCTAAATATTCCTACTTTAGTTTCAAAATGCATGTGAGCCACATATGGAGAGACCGGAAGGAATAGTATTTCTCTGTGCGCTCTGGTTCATCATGGGTGGCCAACGGACATTGTATAGAAAGACTTGTAATATCTTCAATATGCTTGCTCTTCTGCTCTTCTTTAAGATGATCCTCTTCTCTTGCGGTTGACTGGTCAGGTCGAGTTATTATCCCTTAGTATATTTTGAATATGTCACGTCAGGTCGACTTGTTCTTCTTTACTATATGTTGAAGCTGTCATCTGCGAAGTATCATCACTTCTAGAGCTCTCATATTTTGAGTAGTAGGCCACATTATATTAATGCACACACCAAATTACAGCATGCATGGCACCTCTTAGAAGAATTGCAGAGATAGCACAAAGGGGTTTACTGGGAGGAAGTATTGGATTAGAATCACTTCTGCATTACAAAGATAATCTCACTTATTTTTATGTTTTCATGCATGTCAGGTATTGAACATTATCAAAATGAATATGAGAGTGGGCGTGCGAGAGGAATATTGCGGAACAATCCACTGGCTAACAAACTTGGCATGGTGGAGGATGGCCTATCTTATTCACCCATCAAGGTGCATGCTCTAACTAGGCAAGGTTGTATTGGTCGCACATATTTGGCATCTGACCTCTTTCATTACTTGTACTTTGTTACACATCTGCTTAGTTTAAGCATCATATATGAGTATATGCCATACCTATCCATTTTCTGTACCTATTCCATGTGTCGTCATACTATGCTTTTCCAGTCAAATGTTTTTCTTTCGTAATAGATGTCCAAAAGGGAGAGGGTGAGTGCAGATCCTCAAGGAGTACAAACTAGGTATTTGGAAAAGCTACTGATACCTGTTAAATCAGATAGATCAGCAGCCACAGAAAACACAGGCCCAACTGTACCAGACTTTACCCCTACTCCAGTGGCCAAACCCCTATTAGAACTGCTAAGAGCCCAGCGTCAAGTACTGTCTATGATATCAATTCCAAATTTGAACTCCTAAATTTCTGCATGTGCCTTACCTTCTCTCTTGTGTGGAAACTAATTTCAGATGAATCTCCTTGCTCAAAGGATCATAGGATCTCACGACAATACTGGGCTCTGCATTGCTCTTGTCAGTACCTCTTGCCCTTTGTCAGCATACTTACACTCATTGTTGTTTGATTATGTAGCATCATTGTAAATGTTGGCTTCTTTATCCTCCCTTTGCTTGAAATTATAAGATCTATATTTACTCTTAGATAAATGTAGAATTAACAGAATGGTTATGAAGTTTTGGATTGCTCATGTAAGTACCTGTTGTCATGTACTCCCTCTGTATCAAATTAATTGTTGATTCATTGGATGTATTTAGAACTTAATAGTGCTAGATACATCCATTTGAGCGACAAGTAATAACGGACGGTGGTGGTATTACTGTACATGCATCGCGAGATAGTTGATTGTCTAGCATTACTCTGCATCTTATCTGCCCTGCCCTCCACTTTCTCCAAATTATCATATCTACATTTACTCTTACCAAAATGTTGAATAAAGCCAATGCCACTTCACACGTTGATGTCTGCATTCCTTTTGTCAGTACCTTTTGCCTTGTAACGATGTACTTAATTAATTTCTATTTGATTATGTATCATCAGTCTGCACCTGAGCTTCATTGTCCTCTATTTCTTCCAATATTATTTTATCTATAGTTACTCTTTGCAAAATGTGGAATAATGGCAACTCTTATAAAGAATTTTCTTTGGGAAATTTATTGAATTATCCTTCCAACAACATGGAGAAGGGCTTTGTCCAGCCCGTGTTAACATGTAATGTAAGTTCATCCTTCTCAAGCCTTCAAACTTTGTTCTAGTATAGATTTGGATAGGCATCATTTCCTCCACTGCTGTTTACATCTGATTGGATGTTTGCAACAACTACCATTTTTAAATTGTAGATGTAAAAACATGTTCCTTATGCAGAACAGATCCATTTATTTTCTTATATAATTGTGAAACCTGTTACGTGTCTCCTTGTTTCTCTTTCAGAGTCGTATCTCTTATGTCAGGCAGAACTTTAGGAAAGATAATGAGCCAAACCATCTTGAGGACAGCGAGATGACCCCAAGGTCCTGTCTTGATGAAGACAGTGAGTTGAAGCTACTCACCAGCAGGTGTGAGACAACCTCTGTGTAGTCGCTGCCTCAATCAGTTCGACTTCTTCAGTATCAACTTAAAGTGGAAAGGCTTGCTTTAGCTCAGCTCTGACTTGAAGTCAAAGATGTAATGAAGATGTCAGGGGACTGCCTTGCGCACTATGGTGTCATACAGCTAGGGATGAAGCATCTATCTTTGACACAACTGAGGTCTCATCAGCTTGTTCGGCTGCTTGCGGGGCCCGACCTTGCCAGGTCTATTGCCTTCTGAAGTGCTCTTAGTTTTGTATATTCTTTTGTCGGCGCGTTTATATGCACTGGTGGCGACCTTTGATGCCCAGTGTATGTAATCCGCGGTCATGTTGCACTTTATTATCACCGGTAGCGAACTTTGATTCCCAGTGGATGTAATATGCCGTAATTTCTTTATTGTATAGTCTAGGTTTATTCTTTGGTCGGTATGCTGTAATTTAGGCCGGAAGGTTCAGTGGATCTCAGTGTTGTCGGTCTTCAGGCCGGCCCGTTACTCATATGGGCCAAAATGTGGGCCTATAATCATCTTGGGCCATTAGCAGGTCTAAACCTATAGTAGTTTCCCGCCTTTAACAGGCCATGGGCTACATATTTACTATAGTGACACTAGGCCTCCTACGGTCCGTAGAAACAATGGGCCTTCTACGGGCCATAGAGACAATGGGCCTTCTACGGGCCGTATCATCAATGGGCCTTATACGAGTCGTATGATCGATTGGCCAAACATGGGCCAAAAACAGACCGCATTATGGCCGTAAACGGGCTAGAGTTGGAGTCGTCCGTTCATGGGACGACCATAACGGGTCGTCGTTAATAGGCCGTATTTGATGACGCTATGAAAACGGCCCAACGTATTAACAGGCCACAAACGGGTCGACTGTAACCACGACTGAATTTGGCCCACAAGCAGAAAATGGCAGTAACGGGCCGTAAGTAACCGACTGCTGGAAATGAGCCCAAGAATAAATGGGCCCTGAGAAGGCTGAAAGATAACTTGGGCTGCAAACGGCCCAATGGATTAATGGGCCGTTAATCAGTATAAAGTGATACATTGTTCATTACTAGCCAGTTTCACCATGGGCCGTTAGTGGGCCAAGAGTTACAAAGGGCCTCATATGGGCCGAAAGACGTCATGGGCCATACATGGGCCGGAACTTAAAATTGACTGGAATCATATTGGACGGCCCAGATGACGCTACTAGGCCTAATTCGATAGGTCGTAACGGGCCCTGGGTTAGTGGGCTGTAAATGGGCTATAAGCGAACAAGCCGTTAACAGGCTTTCCGTGGGCCGGCCCGCCACCTTTTGACCAAGTCAAATGGGCCGGCCTTTTCACAGGAATGGGCCTCTGTTCGGCCGTGCCATGTGTCGACGTATCATAGGCGCCTTCGGTCCAATGAGTGGATGGCATCTATCCCAACGGTGAGCCGACACGTCTTTCCTCCAGCCAATGATGATTTTACATGTGGAACATCCCCATTGGTCGGGGCTGTTAGCGGGTTATCGGATCCAAAACCGGACCCGATAGCATAACGGCGTTCCGTTACGGTGGTTGCCACGTGTCGGTCACCCTTGACGAAAGCACTTCTGTGACGCGCGATTTATCGTCATGGAAGTGGACACTTCCATGATGATAATTTTGGTAATGTCATGGAATACTTCTACGACAGCACAGATATGACTATCTTGATTCTGTCATAAAATCGTCATGGATGTACATGCATGACAAAAAACGCGACCTACTATGACAAACACGTATCATCACGGAAGTGTATTTTTTGTAGTGCTTCTATCTTTGCTTGCTAGTTGTTCGTTCTATCGCTATGTCGTCCTACCTACCACTTGTTATATCATGCCTCCCATATTGCCATGTCAAGCCTCTGACCCACCTTCCTAGCAAGCCGTTGTTTGGCTAAGTTACCGCTTTTTCTCAGCCCCTCTTATAGCGTTGCTAGTTGCAGGTGCCTTGCAGGTTGTTCCATGTTGGAACATTGATATGTTGGGATATCACAATATCTCTTATTTAATTAATGCATCTATATACTTGGCAAAGGGTGGAAGGCTTGGCCTTTTGCTCGGTGTTTTGTTCCACTCTTGCCGCCTTAGTTTTCGTCATACCGGTGTTATGTTCCTTGATTTTGCGTTCCTTACGCGGTTGGGTTTATGGGACCCCCTTGACAGTTCGCTTTGAATAAAACTCCTCCAGCAAGGCCCAACCTTGGTTTTACATTTGCCTAACAACCTAAGCTTTTCCCTTGGGTTCTGTAGTCCCGAGGGTCATCTTTATTTTAACCCCCCCTCCCCCGGGGCCAGTGCTCCTCTGAGTGTTGGTTCGAACTGGGCGATGTCTGGCGCCCCTTGGGCAACCAGGGTCTATGCCAACCCGAAGTCTTGCCCATCCGGTGTGCCGTGAGAACGAGATATGTGCAGCTCCTATCGGGATTTGTCGGCACATTCGGGCGGTCTTGCTGGTCTTGTTTTACCATTGTTGAAATGTCTTGTAACTGGGATTCCGAGACTGGTCGGGTCTTTCCGGGAGAAGGAATATCCTTCGTTGATCATGAGAGCTTGTGATGGGCTAAGTTGGGACAACCTTGCAGGGTCTAAACTTTCGAGAGCCATGCCCGCGGTTATGTGGCAGATGGGAATTTGTTAATATCCGGTTGTAGAGAACTTGGCACTTGACTTAATTAAAATGAATCAACCGCGTGTGTAGCCGTGATGGTCTCTTTTCGGCGGAGTCCAGGAAGTGAACACGGTTTTGGGTTATGTTTGAACGTAAGTAGTTTCAGGATCACTTCTTGATCACTTCTAGCTTCACAACCGTTGCGTAGCTTCTCATCTTACTCTTATTTGCGTACGTTAGCCACCATATTTGCTTAGTGCTTGCTGCAACTCCACCTCGATCAGTACCTTATCCTACCCATAAGCTTAAATAGTCTTGATCTCACGGGTTTGAGATTGCTGAGTCCTTGTGACTCACAGATACTTCCAAAACAGTTGCAGGTGCTGATGATACCAGTGCAGGTGATGCTACCGAACTCAAGTGGTAGTTCGACGAGGAACTTGGTCATTATTATGTGTCGTTTCCTGATGATCAGTAGTGGAGCACAGTTGGGACTATCAGGGATCTAGCATTTGGGTTTATCTTCCTTTTATTTGGTTTTGACCGTAGCCGGTCTATGTGTGTATTTTGGATGGTGTATGATTTATTTAAGTATTGTGTGAAGTGGCAACTCTAAGCCAACTCTCTATTATCCCTTTCTTGTTCATTACATGGGATTGTGTGAAGATGACCCCTCTTGCGACAAAACCACCATGCGGTTATGCCTCTAAGTATTGTGTGAGGCCGCGCTCCACCAGGTACCACGCCTTGAGCTGCTCGTCGTCGCTCCGGAGCATGTCCGCCCCACCCATCAAGAAAGCCAGGTTGGTGTTCCTCTTCTTTGCGGCGACGTTGGTCCAGAGCATGTCGAGCTTGACAGTGTTGTTCGTCATCAACGCCGAGCACCGTGCCTCGGTTTTCTCTTCCCGCAGGGCGGCCCAGGTCCGGGCGTTGGCGAGGCAATACTCGATGGACTTTTGCACACGTGCGGTAGCCGACTTGGTGTGTTTCCCCTTCTTGGCCCCTTTGTTGCCGTCCGGGCGCCCGTCGGCCGCGCCCGGCATCGGCGTGTCCAGCGTGTACGTCTCGTTGGCCTTGGCAAGGGTGCGCCGGACATCTGCCCACTTCTCGCACTTCTCGATCCACTTGAAGACGTGGAGGTACTTGAAATCTTGGTCGTTGACTCGTTGTTGTCCTCGCAAAACATGGCAAACACCCGCACCAGCTGCGCCGAGGAACAACAATCAGCGGGCGCGCACACGGCGAAAAGAAAAGGGAGAGACTGGCGTGCCATACCTGATCCTCGATGCTGGCGCCGCTCTCCGGGTGAGCCGTGATCTCCTCGATGATCCCATGCCATTTGTTGCACGCCGTTTGGATGAGCCCCCAATGGTTCGCCATTGCCTTCGACCCGCGCTGCATGTAGACGCCTTTGAAGTAGGGTCAACGAGCTTGCGCTCGTAGAACTCGGCCTTGATGCACTCGCAATATGTGTCGACGCTCTGGTTCGTGCCGGTGATCAGGTCGAGGCAGACGACTTTCCACGCTTCGGTGAGGCACTCGTCCTCCTTGGACGCCCACTTGATGCGCGGCTCGCCGGTCCTGGCCGCCCACTTCTTCTTCTTCTTCTTCCCTTTCCTTGCCGGAGCAGGTGCCGGCTCCTCCTCCTCCTCCTCCTCTGGCTCCTCCTCGCCGTAGTCGAGCTCGTCGTCCATGTAGCCGTTGAGGTCCATTGTGTTGTCTTGGGCAGTGAACCCGGGGGAGGAAGTGGCGGCGGTCGAGCCAGTCATGATGATGTCGTCCATGTCGGCCTCCGTCGCGTCGGTGTCGTCGAGATGCGACGAGGAGGCTTGTGAGAAGAGCAGCGCGCCACGGTGGAGAGGTGGCATCGGGGAGGTTGCGTAGGCCGGCGGCGAGTAGGTGTACGAAGGATACTGCACGCCGGCGAAGGCGGGCGAGGGTGTGCGCTGGGTCGGGTGACCATGGGGGAAGGTGATGTTGGGGTTGAACCCGCCGTGCGCATCGCCGTCGGCGTAGCCCTGCGACGACGTGCAGCCCCAGGGTTGTGGCGATGATGAGAAGCCGGCCAGAGACCTGATGCTTTGTTGGCTCCAAGACGCGTACGGGTCGTGGCCGCCAGGTGGATTCATCATCCCCGCGCGAGCCGCCTCGGTTTGTTCGGCCGAGCGCTCCGCCTGCTTCGCCACTGCCACAACCGCGAGTGCCGCCCTGTCCCAGGCCTTCTTGGCGATTGCCCTGTTCCGCCAGTCAGTGTTGACAGCCTCCCGGCGCTGAACTTTCGTCCTCCAGTCGGCGTTAGACATGCCCGGGGGCTTGGACGGCGGCGCCCTCTGCTTCCTCTGCTTCGGCTGGGTGGCGGCGGCGGTGGCATCCGTCGCGGCGCAGCGGGCCACGTACTTCTTAGGCGGCATGGCGGCCGGCTGGGAGGGGAGGAGGAGGAGATTGGCGGGAGGAATGGATAATAAGAGGGAACCGAGGAGGGAAAGCGGGAGGAAACAGCGGGGAAAAAGGCCTCCTCTCGTCGAAAGAGCGGTCCCACGCCCCTTTTCGCTTCTGTCGGCGCCCCCAGGCGACCCCCGAGCGCATGGGTTCGGCTCAGGTTCACTGACTGTTATCTCGGCCCAAACCGGCGCTAAATAAGATCCTGGGGACGCGACTGGGCCGATTTTCGACCGCCGGCGCTAAAAAAACGCCTTGGGGCCTGTTGGGGATGCGGGTGGAGATGCTCGTCAAGGACACTCCATTTTTTTTGCTCGTCTAAGACACTCCATTGAAGAGTCATATGGAGATACCGATAATTTTGTGACACGAGTATAGTCGTGTTCATCAATAAAGTTCAATAATCTACAGGACTTGTTTATCTTTTTTTCACTTGTTATCTACAAGCAACTAGTACCAATCACTGTAATACTCCTTTGGAATGCAGAAACATATTTGTTAGCAAGCTGTAATAAGCATTACCTTGTTAATTTATCGACATATATGTGCCTGCTGCTGCCGTGCTTATTTTACTCCTTTGGAAGCGAGCATTATTAGTAATCTCTCATTTGTGGATATTTCATTAGTTGAAAATAAAGTGATTCCACTCGCAAGAAAAAAGTTAAAGCGATTCCATGATAATTTTTGGGGGCGTGCTATGTGTCCACTGGCTAATATTTTTAAAAGATCAGCCGGCTCGCGATTCGTCGGATTGCCGCATCAAGCGAGCCGAGTGTGCCTTCATAACTACAACACAGGTCTTATTGCGGAATTATTTCTACAACATAGGTCTTGTTGCAGAATTTTTTTGTAAGGGTTGTTTTGTCACGAAAAAATTTTACAACTAGAGTTTTGTTGAATTTTTGTTTGCAACTGAGGTCTTGTTGCAGAAAATTTTCACAATAGAGGTTTTGTTGTAAAACTGGACCCATCATAGACCATTGCAATAATGCATATGTTTCTGAAACATAGCCTCTGTTTTGAAATCGCGTTTGACAAAAAATGACATGCAAGACATCAATTGGACACGTGTCATGCGACGGAGATGGCGGACATGGCCACTACGATCCGCCGGATGACCGTAAGCTTTTCCCTAATTTTTGGGACAACTGTCGTGGCCACAGTACCTTAAAATCATCCGTGCATCAGCTGGTCCAGCGTGGCCGCAAGAATTCCGGTACAACTTGAACCGTTGAACGGTACTCCTACAAAAATAAAAAATAAAACAATGCCTTTTCAAATTAAAATATAGGTTCCATACAACAACAACACCGTTGGCCCCACTGACAAGCACCCCACACGGCCCAAGGCCCAAGCGCACCATCAAGTCACGCCGCTCGAGAAGAATGGGTCAACCGCTCCTTTCTCTTTGATCCCTCAAAAAGAAAAAAAATCATTTCTCTCTGGACTAAAAAAACCCTCCTTTCTCTCTGAACTTCTCTAAATCCCGTCACTATAGAAGGCTTGTAAGTGAATTCGATATCATGAGATGGAACTAGACACTTCATGCACGATTTATGCACGACGGGCAATCAGACGGATGTGCTGGACTTTCTACCAAGATTGGATGGCTTGATGTGAAGCATCCTGCGTGGATGTGATAAAAGCGTCGTGTGCATAGCAGTGTTCATCATGAGAAGTCATTCATACTGATCATTTGCATACTACAAGTCGATTACGTGACCAATATTTTTTTTATTGAACCTGCAAGCAGAAGAAGGATACAATGCGATGGATACATTGATCAGAGGGCAAAGCCCTATATATACACGGGTACAGATGAGTGGAGCGAAGCTCCTGGCGATCGTGAGCTAGACTGCATGCGGGACGGACGTGGGCGTGATTGGCTGCCGTCCGGCCAGTGGTGGACGTGTTCCAACAGCCCCCCGCAGCCACAGCAGGGTCGTCGACGATGTTGAGGCTGGAACGGAGCTCGGAGAAGATGGTCGACGGCAGCCCTTTGGTTAAGATGTCAGCGAACTGAGACGTCGAGGGTACGTGGAGCACACGAACGTCGTCGAAGGAGACGCGCTCACAGACGAAGTGGAGATCAATCTCCACGTGCTTGGTGCGCTGGTGTTGCACCAGGTTGGAGGAGAGGTAGACGGCGCTGACGTTGTCGCAGTAGACGATCGTCGCGCTCGCTGGTGGTCGGTGCAGTTCATGCAACAGTTGACGGAGCCAGCAAGTATCCGCGACAACATGCGCCACGGCGCGGTATTCCGCCTCCGCACTCGAGCGTGACACCGTGTGCTGCTGCTTGGAGGATCAGGAGACAAGGTTGTCGCCGAGGAAGATGCAAAAGCCGGACGTAGAGCGGCGCGTGTCCGAGCATCCGGCCCAGTCGGCGTCGGAGTACGCGACGAGGTTGGTGCTGGTGGAGTGCCGCAAATGAAGCCCGAGGTGAGCCATGCCGCACACGTACCGCAGGACGCTCTTGAGCATGGTGTGGTGCACTTCGCACGGGTCATGCATGAACAGGTAGAGTTGTTGAACGGCATAGGCGAGGTCAGGGCGCGTCAGTGTTAAGTACTGAAGGCCATCCGTCGCAGAGAGCTTGCACTTGGTGTCGGCGGGCGTGGTGACTGGCTTGCAGTGGAGCATGCCGGCGCGCTCGAGGATCTCGAGCGCGTACTGGTGCTGGGAGAGGAGGAGCCCGCCGGTAGTACGGTGCGCGGTGACACGGAGGAAGTGGTGGAGCTCACCCAAGTCGCTCATGGCGAACTCGGCGTGGAGAGCGGCGAGGATGGAGCGCAGCAGGTGGTCGGAGCTGGCAGTGAGCAGGATGTCGTCGACGTACAGCAACAAGTAGGCGGTTCCAGTGCCGCGCTGGAGGATGAAGAGCGAGGAGTCACACGTCAAGGCGTGGAAGCCGAGAGTGAGGACGAAGGCGTGGAAGCGATGTAACCACGCCCGCGGCGCCTGGCAAGCCCGTACAGGGACTTGTGCAGCTGGCAGATGTGCGTAGGCTGGGCGGCGTCGACGAAGCCGGAGGGTTGCTGGCTGTAGATGGTGGTGTCAAGCTCGCCGTGGAGGAAGGCGTTCTTCACTTCCAATTGATGGACGGGCCAACCCGACGAGACGGCGATGCTGAGGACGACACGGATCATCGTCGGCTTCACCACGGGGCTGAAGGTGTCGCCGAAGTCGATGCCGGGCCGTTGCATGAAGCCGTGGAGAACCCACCTGGCCTTGTAGCGAGCGAGACTGCCGTCGGGATGAAGCTTGTGGCGAAAAAACCACTTCCCAGTCACCATGTGAGCACCTGCAGGACGGGCAACAAGAGACCACGTATTGTTTTGCAACAAAGCACGATATTCATCACACATGGCGGCGTACCAGTTCGGATCTTTAAGCGCTTGTTTGTAGGTGGAGGGTATGGGAGAGATGGTGGGTTCAGTGGCAACAGCGGCGAGAGAGAAGAGCGTTTTGGGTTGTAAAAAGCCTGATTTGCCGCGCATTTGCATGGTGTGAGCGTTACGTTGCGGGGTGATGGGGACAACGCGAGGCGGGTGGGGCCGACTAGGTGGCGAGCTGGGTTCGGCGTGGGTGGTGCTGATGGAGGAAGTGGCCGATAGCGGGTGGCGTGGCGATGGGGGAGAGGTGGTGGGGGTGGGGTCCGGGGTGGTGGGTCCCGATGCGGGAGCGTCGGGGACAGGGGGTCGGGGCTGGTGGGTGGCGATCTCGAGGAGGATGGGGCTGGGGCGGGATTGGTTGCACGGAGCGAGGCAGATACGCCGGCAGGTGCGGTCGGGTAGGTGGTGAGGCAGTCGAGGCGGATCGGGTCAGGTGTTTTGTGCATGGGATTTTCTGTGGCACGTTCGGGCGAGGCATTTTCTACGTAACGAAAGACGTGTTCGTCGAAGATGACATGACAGGAGGTGATCACTTTATGGGACTCGAGGTCGAAGCATCGGTATCCCTTATGTTCACGGGGAAGACCAAGAAGAACGCAATGACGGGACCGCCGATCTAGTTTGTGGGGTGGGGTGGCGTACAAGTTTGGGTAGCAAAGGCAGCCGAACGTGCGAAGGTGGTCGTATGTAGGAGCGATGCCGTGTAACATGTAGAAGGGGGTGTTGTTTGAGATGGCACGGGAGGGGCGTAGGTTGAGGAGATGAGTGGTTGTGTTGAGCCTCTCGGCCCAGAACTTGGGTGGCATGCTAGCTTGGAGGAGTAGGGTACGCATGATGTCTTTGCTGGTTCGGATGGCGCGCTCGGCTTTACCATTCTGTGGTGACATGTGGGGGTAGGAAAGACGTAGGCTAAGGCCATTGTCGGAGAGGAAGGAGCGGAGGCGGACGTTGAGGAATTCCCCTCCGTTGTCGCATTGAATGCACTGGATGCAAAGCTGAAACTGGGTGAGCACGTAGGCATAGAAACGGATGAGAACGTCGGCGACATCGGATTTATGACGCAAAGGAAAACTCTAGGAGTAGTGACTAAAATCATCAATGATGAGCAAATAATATTCATAGCCAGAACAACTAGGGATCGACGACGTCCATAAGTCGCAGTGAATAAGCTGAAAGGGAGAAGTAGTAGAAGAACTAGAGCTATGGAAAGGAAGCTATGGCTGCCGCCCAAGCTGGCAAGCCTCACAAGTGGCCGAGGGAGGTTTGCTTTTGTTACAGGAAGGGAAATCTTTAGCTAAACGAGATAAAGAGGCACGGCTAGGGTGCCCTAAACGTCGATGCCACAAGTCGCTGATGTCCACGGTGAGAGCGGTGGGCGACTCGCCGAAGAACGGGTAGAGGCCGGTGGAACTATTTGACCTCATGAGAGGGGTCCTGGTCGCCAGATCCTTCACAAGAAAACCGTGAGGGTCAAAATCCATAGAAACAAAGTTGTCAGTGGTGAATTGCCGTACAGAAAGTAAGTTCTTGATGACAGAGGGGGAAAATAGAACGTGGTTAAGGTTGAAGGGGCGGGGTGGGAGAGAGGCGGTGCCGATGGCATGGACCGGCATGGAAGAACCATCGCCGACCAAGATAGATGGATGCTTTGATGAAAAACAAGACGAGCTCAAGTTACCTGCGTCGTTGGTGATGTGGTTGGATGCGCCGGTGTCGAGGTACCACTCGCCGGAGGCCGGAGGCCGCAGAGACAGGTTGTTCATGGCGGAGTAGAGGAGAGCGGTCTGGTCCCACGACGGTGGTGATGGCTCGGTGGGCTGGTGCAGTGGTGGAGTTGGCGGGGCACCGTAGACCGCTGGTGCGCCGTAGATCATCGGGTAGGCCTGATGAGGCACCCCGGGGCGTGGCCCGAGCACACCAGCGGCGTTCGGCGGCACCCAGGGAGCGCGCCCAGGCGGAGGAAAGGGCGTGCCCCACGGCGCAAAATACCCCATCCAGGGCTGCTGAGGTGAAGATGGCGCAGGGGGTGGGCCGCCGCGGCCGCCATAACCGCGCCCTCGGCCGCCGCGACCATGACCGCGCCCGCGCCCCCCGCGGTCCGAGCCACCGGACGCTGGCGGACGAGAGGCGGAGCCCCCAGTCGGCTGTTGCTACTGGTAGGAGCGATCGCCGGTGGTGGCGATGAGGGCGGTGGCGCCCGCGGTCCGAGCGCGCGCGTCGTGGCTGATCTCCTCCAGCATCAGACGAGAGCGAGCCTGGATGAAGGTGGGAAAGGGCACCTGCATGGGCTGCAGAGAGGCCATGACCCCGAACCGCGGCGAGAGCCCGCGGATGAGCTGCAGGGTGAGCGTCTTGTCGGTGACGTGCTCCTCGAGGTCGTCCAGCTGGTTTGCCAGGGCCCTCAGGCACTGGCAGTACTCGGCGATCCGCAGATCGCCCTGGACGGTGGCCCGGAACTCGGCACCGACGTGGATGGCGCGGCCCGCGAGGTTGTCGCGGAAGAAAGCGTCGAGCAGAGTCTAGGCGTGGTAGGCGGTGGTATCTGGGGCAAAAATGACATCGTAGAGTTCGTCCGAGATCGTACCATAAATCATGAGGAGGATCTGAAGGTCGTCGTGGCGCCATTGCGCCATCTGCGAGAGAGGCACGAGGACGTGGCTTTCCACGCCGGACTTGCGCAGGATGAAGGACATGATGCGGCGCCACTTGGAGTAGTTGCCATAGATGGGATCCAGCTTGAAGTCGATGTGGGCGCTGATGTTGACCGCGTGGATCGAAGGAGGAGGCGCAATCGAAGAAGACGCGCCGTCAGAGAGGGCCGCGCCGAGCGGCGAGAGGGTGAGGTTGAGTGGGGCGGTGGTGGGCGGAGCGGTGCGGTGCTAAGAAGAAGGGAAGCCGGTATGAAGGGCAGTGGGGTGGTGGTGGTGGGCAGTGGGGAGCTGGGGGGTGCTGCAGAGCTGCCATGGGGAGGCTCCCCGGAGTCAGAGCCGGCGTCGGAGGACTGCGAGCCCGCCATGGACAGGAGGGAAAGAACTGCTCTGGTACCAAGAAGAAGGATACAATGCGATGGATACATTGATCAGAGGGCAAAGCTCTATATATACACGGGTATAGACGAGTGGAGCGAAGCTCGTGGCGATCGTGAGCTAGACTGCGTGCGGGACGGACGTGGGCGTGGCCACGATGCCTGGAGCAGGACGTGGGCGTGATTGGCTGCCATCCGAGCCAGTGGTGGACGTGTTCCAATACAAGCTGGTAACTTTCCTAGTTCTCGAGGGACCCAGTCATGCTGCAAACGAAGCAGTATAGACCGAACCAAGCCGCAAGCATGCTACCAGTCGCGAATTAATTGTCTGGAAATACCACAATTGAGGCATTACGTGTAGATTAGTATCATCTTTTCTAATTTTTGCATGTTAGTACCAAGTGTGAGGCTAATAGTTACAAAAAGGTCTAATTCGCGTATAAACGTGTATTGACGGTGTATTTGACCGACAATGTGGCATGTTTTTTTACAGAAAACCCCTTTGCTTTGTATGTAATCATATAAATGGCCAAATTTTTTGTGGGAAAAAGGCTGCTGAGAGGCTTTTTTTCGTTCGCAATTTCCACTACTGAATCGGACTTGTTTGGAAATTTCCGTCCACTAGAACAAATAAATAAAGGAAAAGAAAAATCAAGCGCTGGCAGATTGGATACGAACTGGGTGCTGACGAGGCCCGCCAGCGTGGCGCGGGACCCTTTGTCAGTGGCTGGATGGCGCGGGCACGGTCGTGTGGCCCTGGTTTTCGTCAAAAAACCATTGGGCTTTACATTTTTTTTGCAGAAAAGCTCCTGCCGAGGCGGGAGAGGTGTGGCACGTAAGTTACGCGCATATGACCCCGCATATGACTGGATTATTAAACCAAAACCCCTGCCTCTTCGACTCCGTCACCTCGAGTTCTCTCCTCTCGATCGTTCCTAGGCGACAGCAGCGGCGATTGGGACGGTAACGCTGATCGGCATCGAGGGCGATGGAGGCCCGTCGGCGAGATCCCGGGGAACGAACCCCTGTATATGCTGAGCATGCCCTCGATTTCTCTCTCCACTACCTCTGTCTCCCCTATTTATGTTAGGGTTTTAATCAATTGCTCGAATCGGTGACTTTGTACATGGTTTCTCCCCTGTGCGCATTCATCCATAGTGCTGGCTATGTACATGGTTTCTCCCCTATACGCATTCATCCATAGTGTTGGCCATGTACATGGTTTCTCCCGGGTTTAAACGGGCTCTGTTTTGTGATCTGAAATATTCGGATATGCCTCAGAAATTAACAACCCGTTGTACAAGATTGTTAGAACATATTTTCTCCGGTCAAAACATTGGATATGGGTGCAGATGTTTGTAATTTTCATGAACTGTACTTAACTGAATTTTTTGACAGTAGCTAACTGAATTTTTCGACAGTTGCTAACTGAATATTTGGATAGTGGTTGTGCGTACAGCAGTTGATTTTTGAAATTCGGAAAATTTATATAGTTTGCTTGTTGTTACTGTGGGAGTAGGCAGTGTTGATTTATGTTGTTAGAGTCAATTTATGTTGTTACTGTGGGAGTAGTCATTTCGGGAATTTACACTCAGTGTCTAAACTTGGCAAGAAACTGAATTTTCTTGCCAAGTTTAGACACTTGTGGTGTAATTGACTCTAATAATAAGTGAGGGTTGCATGCATCAGTCAATGTAGAGGTGGGGTGTTTGACCCCCCGTTTTTCAAAGAAGGAAATATATTCATGCACGTCAAAGTTTGAACTAACCCAAATCATGTGGAAAATATGACTTTTTAGCAGAGTAAAACAATAAATTATTGCTAGAATAGAATTTTTACAAGAGATTAAACCGCCATGTATAACAAAAATATATCGAAGCAACAAAGCATGTTCGTTCAAAAATAATTATGAATTACAAAAGTCAATTTGAAACACATGAATTCTTAAGAGTGAAGTGCATTGTTGGTCCCTAAACTATTTCAGGGGTGTCATGTAGGTCCTCAAACTATAAAAATCAGCATCCAGGTTCTCGAAGTGCAGTAAGTGTGTCATTCAGGTCCAAAATCTATTCGACCCCGCCTGACCGGCCAGCTAGCGCCATTGACCCGTGACACGTCAGACAGGGAGGCCCGCAAGGTAACATCGGGTGACGGAAATATGCAAATAAATTCCAGCGAATGACAAATGCACTTCACTCCGAATAAATTCAAATTCATGGTTTCAAAAATGTTCGTGAATAAGGAAAATTGTTCATGACGTTAAAAAATGTTCGTGAATGATAATTTAAAAAATGTATTCGCAAACCACAAATTAATGAACATACAAAGTCGCAAACGACAAATTTGAAAATATTAGCGATATTTTTAAAGTCGTGAACATTTTTTCACTATTCACGTACGTTTTTTCAAATCTTGAACATTTAAATTAATGAACATTTTACAAATTCATAATCATATTATTAAACTCATGAACATTTTTTAACCGTAAACGTTTTTGTAAATCTGTGAAAAAAATTTAAATTCAAACATTTTTTAAAAAAACTTTATTTTTCAAAAATTAATGAAAAAATTATGAAATTTGTGCAAAGTTTTTGTCAAATTGCAATTCGCGAACATTTTTGCCATATTCGAGAACATTTTTTCTGGTTTGTGAACATATCTTTAAATTTATCATTCACGAACAATATTGGTGGTTTGCAAACATATTTTCTTTTCTTTTAAAATTTATTGTTTGCAAACAATATTTTATAAATCGTGAACATTTTTTCCAAATTGATTTTCTTGTACTTTTTTCAAATTCACCATTCGGGAACATTTTCTAAGTTGCAAACCTTTTTCCCATATTCGCAAACAATATTTGTGATATGCGAACATATTTTCAAATTTATTGTTCGTGAATACTTTTCTAAAGTTGCGCATATTTATTTCATATTCACGAACTGTTTTTGTTGTTCGTGAATATATTTCAAATTTATCGTTCATGAACATATTTTATTTATAATAAAATTTATCATTCCCAACATTTTCTTAATGTGGTGAACATCATTTTTCCAAATTCATTGTTGGCGAACAGTTTTCTAAAGTCGTGAACATTTTTCTATATCCGTGAACATTTTTATAACCTAATGATCATTTTTTTAAAGGCATGAACAATTTTCCATATTCGTGAGCAATTTTTATAGTCTGATTTTCAGTTTATTTGCATATTTCCAACCGGCCGTTACATTGCGGGCCCCACTTCTAACATGTCACGGGTCAATGGTGCTAACTGGCCGGTCAGGTGGGGTCAGACAGATTTTGGATCTGAATGACACATCTACTGTACTTCGAGACCCGATGCCAATTTTCATTGTTTGAGGACCTACATGACACGACACCCTGAAATAGTTCAGGGACATACATTGCACCTCACTTCATTTTTTAAATTGCATTCATAATTCAATAAGCGTCACAAGATGTGTGTCGTTTAGTACTCTTTATAATATGAAAATAATATTTGTTTGTATTAACATTGTTTCGTTACTATTTTTGGCGACTCACTTTTTTCTTTGGGCATTTCTAACCGACCCCCTATAGTTAACGGAGTATCTGGTGGCGTAAATCCTTCGTGGAGTATTTTTACTCCACTAAGTTTTCGCCGGACCTAACCAATCCCCTATATATAGCGGAGTAAAATTCAAATTTGCATAAAAGTTTAACCTACTTTCGATTTAAACAACCAAAATTTACCACATTGTCACGACAACCGATTTACAACAACAACAACAACAACAACAACAACAACAACAACAACAAAGCCTTTAGTCCCAAACAAGTTGGGGTAGGTTAGAGGTGAAACCCATAAGATCTCGCAACCAACTCATGGCTCTGGCACATGGATAGTAAGCTTCCACGCACCCCTGTCCATAGCTAGCTCTTTGGTGATACTCCAATCCTTCAGGTCTCTCTTAACGGACTCCTCCCATGTCAAATTCGGTCTACCCCGCCCTCTCTTGACATTCTCCGCACGCTTTAGCCGTCCGCTATGCACTGGAGCTTCTGGAGGCCTGCACTGAATATGCCCAAACCATCTCAGACGATGTTGGGCAAGCTTCTCCTCAATTGGTGCTACCCCAACTCTATCTCGTATATCATCATTCCGGACTCGATCCTTCCTCGTGTGGCCACACATCCATCTCAACATACGCATCTCCGCCACACCTAACTGTTGAACATGTCGCCTTTTAGTCGGCCAACACTCCGCGCCATACAACATTGCGGGTCGAACCGCCGTCCTGTAGAACTTGCCTTTTAACTTTTGTGGCACTCTCTTGTCACAGAGAATGCCAGAAGCTTGGCGCCACTTCATCCATCCGGCTTTGATTCGATGGTTCACATCTTCATCAATACCCCCATCCTCCTGCAACATTGACCCCAAATACCGAAAGATGTCCTTCCAAGGTACCACCTGGCCATCAAGGCTAACCTCCTCCTCCTCACACCTAGTAGTACTGAAACCGCACATCATGTATTCGGTTTTAGTTCTACTAAGCCTAAACCCTTTCGATTCCAAGGTTTGTCTCCATAACTCTAACTTCCTATTTACCCCCGTCCGACTATCGTCAACTAGCACCACATCATCCGCAAAGAGCATACACCATGGGATATCTCCTTGTATATCCCTTGTGACCTCATCCATCACCAATGCAAAAAGATAAGGGCTCAAAGCTGACCTCTGATGCAGTCCTATCTTAATTGGGAAGTCATTGGTGTCGACATCACTTGTTCGAACACTTGTCACAATATTATCATACATGTCCTTGATGAGGGTAATGTACTTTGCTGGTACTTTGTGTTTCTCCAAGGCCCACCACATGACATTCCGCTGTATCTTATCATAGGCCTTCTCCAAGTCAATGAACACCATATGCAAGTCCTTCTTTTGCTCCCTTTATCTCTCCATAAGTTGTCGTACCAAGAAAATGGCTTCCATGGTCGACCTCCCAGGCATGAAACCAAACTGATTTTTGGTCACGCTTGTCATTCTTCTTAAGCGGTGCTCAATGAGTCTCTCCCATAGCTTCATTTTATGGCTCATCAGCTTAATTCCACGATAATTAGTACAACTCTGAACATCCCCCTTATTCTTGAAGATTGGTACTAATATACTCCGTCTCCATTCTTCTGGCATCTTGTTTGCCCGAAAAATGAGGTTGAAAAGCTTGGTTAGCCATACTATTGCTATGTCCCTGAGACCTTTCCACACCTCAATGGGGATACAATCAGGGCCCATCGCCTTGCCTCCTTTCATCCTTTTTAAAGCCTTCTTCAACTCAGACTCCTGGATTCGCCGCACAAAACGCATGATGGTCTCATCAAAGGAGTCGTCTAGTTCAATGGTAGAACTCTCATTCTCCCCATTGAACAGCTTGTCGAAGTACTCCCACCATCTATGCTTAATCTCCTCGTCCTTCACCAAGAGTTGGCCTGCTCCGTCCTTGATGCATTTGACTTGGCCAATGTCCCTCGTCTTCCTCTCTCGGATCTTGGCCATCTTATAGATGTCCCTTTCACCTTCCTTCGTGCCTAGCCGTTGGTAGAGGTCCTCATATGCCCGACCCCTTGCTTCACCAACAGCTCGCTTTGCGGCCTTCTTTGCCATCTTGTACTTCTCTATGTTGTCTGCACTCCTATCCAGGTATAGGCGTCTGAAGCAATCTTTCTTCTCTTTAATCACCTTCTGGACGTCATCATTCCACCACCAGGTATCCTTATCTTCGCTTCTCCTTCCCCTGGATACTCCAAACTCCTCCGAGGCCACCTTACGAATGCAAGTCGCCATCTTCATCCACACATTGTCCGCATCCCTCCTTCCTCCCAAGGGCCCTCCTTAATGACCCTCTCGTTGAACACCTGAGCTACCCCCCCTTGAGCTTCCATCACTTCGTTCTAGCGACTTTGGCACGCTTATCCTGCTGGACACGAATCCGAAAGTGGAAGTCACCAACCACCAGCTTATGCTGGGGTACAACACTCTCTCCAGGTATCACCTTACAGTCTAGGCAGGCACGCCTATCTTCTCTTCTCGAGAGGATGAAATCAATTTGGCTAGAGTGTTGGCCACTACTAAAATTCACCAGATGTGATTCTCTCTTTCTAAAGAGGGTGTTAGCTACAATCATGTTGTAGGCTAGAGCAAAGCTTAAGACATCTTCTCCTTCTTGATTCCTGATTCCATGGCCAAAGCCCCCATGCGCCCCTTCAAAACCTGTGTTAGATGTACCCACGTGGTCATTGAGGTCTCCTCCTATGAAGAGCTTCTCACCAATCGGTACACTCCTAACCATGTCTTCCAGGCCTTCCCAGAACTCCCTCTTGGTGTTCTCATTGTGGCCTACTTGCGGGGCATACGCGCTGATAACATTGAGAACCAAGTCCTCAACTACCAGCTTGACCAAGATAATCCGGTCCCCACGTCTCTTGACGTCTACCACTCCATACTTGAGACTCTTGTTGATCAAGATGCCTACGCCATTTCTATTTGCAGCCGTCCCCGTGTACCACAGCTTGAAGCCGGTATCCTCCACCTCCTTCGCCTTCTGTCCCCTCCATTTGGTTTCTTGGACGCAAAGGATATCAACACCTCTCCTCACCGCTGCATCAACTAGCTCCCGAAGCTTCCCTGTCAGAGACCCTACATTCCAGCTACCTAAGCGAATCCTCCTAGGCTCGGCTAGCTTCGTTACCCTTCGCACCCGTGGAGTCAAATGCGAAGACCCTTGCTCATTTTCCACTACACCTGGGCGCCGATGTAGCGCGCCACTAAGGATGCGACGACCCGATCCTCGCTCACTTGCCACCGTATCCGGATCAAGATACGGCGCGCCACTTGGGTCCGGGTTCGTGCTGTCGTCCTCGGAGTCGGGCAAGATGCGCCGCCACTCCTCGGCGTCAAACTCATTCGTAATGCCGTCGCCGCTGCCCCGTTGCTCCTCGCCATCGGAGATGACGATGACCTTGCCGTTCACCGCCCGCTCCGCGAAGATGGCCCACTCTGCCTCCACGAGCTCGGGGTGCTACTGGCAAAGCTCCGCCATGTATTCCTCGAACGTGGCCTCCGACACGAGGCGCTTCCTCGCCTCCTGGTCCTCCCGAGCCATTGCCGCATCCACCACACTCGGCGTCACCCGGGACGAGGTGGACCAATGCCGTCCCAAACAGGAAATTTAGGCGTGTCATCGCGCCATGGAAACTGACTCAATTCGGGAAATTTAGTTTCTTGCCAAATTTATGTACGCCAAACTTGGCAAGAAAATTCAGTTTCTTGCCAAGTTTAGACACTTGTGGTGTAATTGACTCTAATAATAAGTGAGGGTTGCATGCATCAGTCAATGTAGAGGTCGGGTGTTTGACCCTCCGTTTTTCAAAAAAGAAAATATATTCATGCACACCAAAGTTTGAACTAACGCAAATCATGTGGAAAATATGACTTTTTAGCAGAGTAAAACAATAAATTATTACTAGAATAGAATTTTTACAAGAGATTAAACCGTCATGTATAACAAAAAGATAACGAAGCAACAAAGCATATTCGTTCAAAAATAATTATGAATTACAAAAGTCGATTTGAAACACATGAATTCTTAAGAGTGAAGTGCATTGTTGGTCCCTAAACTATTTCAGGGATGTCATGTAGGTCCTCAAACTAAAAAAATCAGCATCCAGGTTCTCGAAGTGCAGTGTGTGTCATTCAGGTCCAAAATCTATTCGACCCCGCTTGACCGGCCAGCTAGCACCATTGACCCGTGACACGTCAGACAAGGAGGCCCGCAAGGTAACATCGGGTGACGGAAATATGCAAATAAATTCCAGCGAATGACAAATGCACTTCACTCCGAATAAATTCAAATTCATGGTTTCAAAAATGTTCGTGAATAAGGAAAATTGTTCACGACGTTAAAAAATGTTCGTGAATGATAATTTAAAAAATGTATTCGCAAACCACAAATTAATGAACATACAAAGTCGCAAACGATAAATTTGAAAATATTAGCGATATTTTTAAAGTCGTGAACATTTTTTCACTATTCACGTACATTTTTTCAAACCTTGAACATTTAAATTAATGAACATTTTGCAAATTCATAATCATATTATTAAACTCATGAACATTTTTTAACCGCAAACGTTTTTGTAAATCTGTGAAAAAAAATTAAATTCATATTTTTTTAAAAACTTTATTTTTCAAAAATTAATGAAAAAATTATGAAATTTGTGCAAACTTTTTTTCAAATTGCTCATTCGCGAACATTTTTGCCATATTCGAGAACATTTTTTCTGGTTTGTGAACATATCTTTAAATTTATCATTCACGAACAATATTGGTGGTTTGCAAACATATTTTCGTTTCTTTTAAAATTTATTGTTTGCAAACAATATTTTATAAATCGTGAACATTTTTTCCAAATTGATTTGTCATGTACTTTTTTCAAATTCACCATTCGGGAACATTTTCTAAGTTGCAAACATTTTTCCCATATTCGCAAACAATATTTGTGATATGCGAACATATTTTCAAATTTATTGTTCGTGAATACTTTTCTAAAGTTGCGCACATTTATTTCATATTCACGAACTGTTTTTGTTGTTCGTGAATATATTTCAAATTTATCGTTCATGAACATATTTTATTTATAATAAAATTTATCATTCCCAATATTTTCTTAATGTCGTGGACATCTTTTTTCCAAATTCACTGTTGGCGAACAGTTTTCTAAAGTCGTGAACATTTTTCTATATCCGCGAACATTTTTATAAACTAATGATCATTTTTTTAAAGGCATGAACATTTTTCCATATTCGCGAACAATTTTTATAGTCTGATTTTCAATTTATTTGCATATTCCAACCGGCCGTTACATTGCGGGCCCCTCTTCTAACATGTCACGGGTCAATGGTGTCAGCTGGCCGGTCAGGTGGAGTCAGACAAATTTTGGATCTGAATGACACACCTACTGTACTTCGAGACCCGATGCCAATTTTCATTGTTTGAGGACCTACATGACACGACACCCTGAAATAGTTCAGGGACTTACACTGCACCTCACTCCATTTTTTAAATTGCATTCAAAATTCAATAAGCGCCACAAGATGTGTGTCGTTTAGTACTCTTTATAGTATGAAAATAAAATTTGTTTGTATTAACATTGTTTCCTTACTATTTTTGGCGACTCACTTTTTCCTTTGGCCATTTCTAACCGACCCCCTATAGTTAACGGAGTATCTGGTGGCGTAAATCCTTCGTGGGTATTTTTACTCCACTAAGTTTTCACCGGACCTAACCAATCCCCTATATATAGCGGAGTAAAATTCAAATTTGCATAAAAGTTTAACCTACTTTCGATTTAAACAACCAAAATTTACCACATTGTCATGACAACCGATTTAAACAACCAAATTTTAACACATTGTCTTGAAACCCAAAATTTAAACTAAACTTAAACTTAAAACTAAACTAAGCTTAAACTTAAAACTAAACATAATCTAATCTTCATCCTCATGCTTGCCGTAGTAGAGGTTGAGCCAACCTTGCCTTGACACGCCACCGCCCATTGGGTCCGGGCTCGTGCTGTCATCCCCGAAGTCGGGCAAGATGCGCCGCCACTCCTCGGCGTCGAACTCATTCATAATGCCGTCGCCGCTGCCCCGTTGCTCCTCGCCATCGGAGATGACGATGACCTCGCCGTTCACCGCCCACTCCGCGAAGATGGCCCACTCTGCCTCCACGAGCTCGGGGTGCTACTGGCAAAGCTCCGCCATGTATTCCTCGAACGTGGCCTCTGCCACGAGGCGCTTCCTCGCCTCCCAGTCCTCCCGAGCCATTGCCGCATCCACCACACTCGGCGTCACCCGGGACGAGGTGGACCGGTGCCGTCCCAAACAGGAAATTCAGGTGTGCCGTCGCGACATGGAGCCGGACTTGCCACCGGTTCCATGGCGGCGAGCTCCGGCGTGTGGAGCGACCTGATCCACTTATGTTAGCGGGTCTATCGGTCGGTGATCTCCGCAACCTAAGTCCACCACGCGCGCTGGCAGACGCGATGTATCTCTTCTACGGTTCCTGCGGGGAGGGAGCTCGGGGAAGCCGGCGATGCGGTAGGCGGTGGCCGCATCGGAGGGGCGGCGGCGGCTTGAGGATGCGCCGGTCGAAGACAATCGGCGGGCGTGGCGGCGCGGATCGACGGTAGGGAGCGCCGAGGATGGGGGCCCGCCATTGGGAGGTGGGGGTGTCAGGGAACGACGGGGAGAGTCGCGTGCGACAGAGAATGGGATGGAGGAGAGGAAGAGGAGACGAAGTGGAGAATTTTTACTCGGCCCCCGAGCAGTGGAGTAAATATAGGGAGGCGCAGTGCGGCTGAGGACAATTTATCATCCACTAACACTGATTGGGGGTCGGCTAGTTTCTGATTAGAGGAGTAAAACCGATTTATACTCCTCTAACCGGTTATTGGAGATCGGTTAGAAATGCCCTTACTTATTGCCTCATGACAATACTATTCGTTCCAAGTTTACTCCAAGTGAAAATTCACAGTTAGCTCAATCCAATTATTGATAACACTGTATCTACTAAGATATTCACTATAAATTTCCTAAACCCATGGGCTAGCTTTGTCATCCAGCTTGCAAGTAAACTGACATATCATGTGGTAAGGGCCAGTTCTTTTTGTCTTATAACTGGCTGGTGGAATAAGCTGCCCCTCCCCAACTTATTTTTTAAGCCCAATCTAAAAATCCACAGCCAGCGAAAAGCCCCAAAAATAACTGGCTCGGATAATGCCTCGAGGGCCAATGCCGCTGTTTTGTTTTCGGCGCGGAGTGCTGTGTCCGGATCACTAGCGAGAGTGATGATTCCGTTGGGTCCGGGCATTTTAAGCTTCATGTACCCATAATGGGGTACGGCTTGGAAGATTGTGAACGCCTCCCGTCCTAAAAGAATGTGATAGCCACTGCTGAACGGGGCCACTTGGAATGTAATTTCTTCGGACCTGTAATTCTCCGGCGTGCCGAATACCACATCTAGTGTGATTTTCCCAGCACAATGTGCTTCCCGACTGGGGATAATTCCTCTGAAGGTTGTGCTACTTTGCTCGATGCGGTTCCAGTCTATTTCCATCTTTTGAAGGGTTTCCTCATAGATGAGGTTTAGTCCGCTGCCGCCGTCCATGAGTACTTTGGTGAGTCGAAAGCCGTCCACAATTGGAATGAGGACCAGTGCGGCTGGTGCTCGGGCTGTTCGGAATTTGGGTTCATCACTGGCATTGAAGGTAATAACCGTGTCACTCCATGGATTTGTTGCTGCTACGTGGCAGATTTCGGCCATGCTGTGGAGTGTTCGCTTGCGCCTATTATTTGACGCAAAGGTCTTGAACACTGTTAACACCGTATTGTTATCCATTGGATGGTGCTCTGTGGAATGTGGGATAAGAAGATCCTTACCACTTTTGGCCACCTGCCAGAGTATCCAGCATGCTCTAAGGCTGTGCGTTGGTATTATATCCACCGTGCTATGAATTTTGCAGGGTCCATTGAGCCATCCCTCCAGTACGGTCCTTTGCCCTGTAGAGGGTTTTTGCTTTTTGGTAGTTAACCCGGGTGTATTGTGATAATGCACCCTTTTATTTCGGACTGGGTTTGTGTTCAGGGCCGGATTATCCCAAAAGTTTGTTTTGGTTTTCCAGGCACTTTCCATCGCACAGTACTTTCGTACTATGGACGCCAAGTCAGCGAAGCGTGTTATCTCACGGCGATTTATGGCGTTAAGGATTCCCTTGTCCGTGCAATCATTGCAGAAAAATAAGATTGCGTCTTCCTCGCGACAGTCCTTAACCTTGTTCATTAAAAGGAGGAATCTGGCCCAGTAATGATGGACTGTTTCCTGGGGCTCTTGCCTGATATGGGAAAGGTCGCTTGTGTTTGGGTGGGTGGGTGGAATTGAATCCAAACCCCTACCCGATCTGGGATCCATGGGCCGAGGAGTTTCCAATTTTGGAAGTTCCGGTTCCGGGATGTTACCCGCTAATCCTGGTCCGCTGCCTGACTCTAAGTTCAGGGATTGTATGTTGTCCTCCCGCGAACGGGCGTCCGGCTCGGATAGCTCGGGAATCCGGACATAGTTGGTCCTCAGGATAGAGGAAAGGTCGCCGCATTGTTCCTCCACCACTACAATATGATGGGTAACCAGTGGAGAGTTAATCTCCCTTTGATCGGGTTTAAGCCCAATCCGATCATAGTCCTTAGCGACTCCCAAGGTGGCGATGCGATCCAAGAGCTCGTTTAAGGAGGAGAGCTCCATTGGATCCATCTGTTCGGTGAGCGCCAATTTGACGTGGAGGTTGTTTTCGATGACCCGAGAATTCATCGCCGGCGCGGCGGCCGAACAGGCGGTTATAATGAACCATCCTAGCCAGAGAGTTTGGCCGACAGCCAAAGCTCCCCCAACAGTAGTACCATCTTTAAAGACGAGACGAGACATCCTTCCTGCAGGCGACGGCACGGAGGAACTCTCAATGAAAGCACTAATGTCGGTGTCAACACCGGTGGATCTCGGGTAGGGGGTCCCGAACTGTGCGTCTAAGGAGGATGGTAACAGGAGGCAGGGGACACAATGTTTTACCCAGGTTCGGGCCCTCTTGATGGAGGTAAAACCCTATGTCCTTCTTGATTAATATTGATGATATGGGTAGTACAAGAGTAGATCTACCATGAGATTGGAGAGGCTAAACCCTAGAAGCTAGCCTATGGTATGATTGTATGTTGTCCTACGGACTAAAACCCTCCGGTTTATATAGACACCGGAGGGGCTAGGGTTACATAAGGTCAGTTACAAAGGAGGACATATACATATCCGTATTGCCTAGCTTGCCTTCCATGCCAAGTAGAGTCCCATCCGGACACGAGATGAAGTCTTCAATCTTGTATCTTCATAATCCAACAGTCCGGCCGAAAGATATAGTCCGGCTGTCCGGAGACCCACTAATCCAGGACTCCCTTAGTGGTTGTGGGGGGCTGTGGTGGGGCCTCATCGAACGAAGAAAACTCGACGCGGGTGGGGGCAGGGGTGGGTGTGGCGGAGGAACACAGGCGGTGGGGCCGGTTGTTCGGCCGGCGGCCCGTGCAGTGTTCTGTATGGGAAGCACGTATGTTCCTTGGCAGGAAGGGGAGCAGGGACATCTGCAGTCAACAGCTGATAGAGCTGGCCTGTATGTGATTGATAGGCTTTCAATTATTAGCGGCAATACAACACCGTAATTTCAAGCTAGTTCCACTTTCCCGATTTATATATCCTGGTTATGGTGTACCCCTGTTATGTACACTATGATCTGCCTAGTTGCTGTGTGCTCTTGTTATCATGGTTTGGCAATAAACTCTCTATACAGTATATTATGAACCTATCATATGGCAGCTATCCTTACTTCTGGAGCCTATATTTTTGTGTACTTGTGCCAGATTATATAAATGCATGCACCATATTATAGCACACATGAGCTCTCTCATCAGAATCCAGTGATAGCACACAAGTGTTTACAAGGGCGCCCCTATATTAGAATATCATCTGCATTACAAAGATAATTTCACAACTATTTGTGTTTTCATGGTTCTCAGATATTATACGCAATTACAGTGAATATCAGAATCCGCGCATCAGAAGAATATTGTGGAACACTGCAATGACTTACAAAATTGGCAGCAAGGCATTGAGTGCCATTCGGGAAGCAATGAAACTCGTACGCTCCCCACCTGTTGATTCTTGTTCAGAATATCATCCTAATGACTATTCTAACCTCGAGGAGTCAAAGGCAAATGGCCTGTCCTGTTCACCCATTAAGGTGCCTGTTCTAATTTGGCAAGGTTTTATTGATTGCGCGTATCTTGCATATGTTGTCTTGCATTTCTTCTACTTTGTTGCACTGCCATCTGCTTAGTTTACACATCATATATGTCGATATGCCATGCCCATCCATTATCAATACATATTCCATCTGTCATCATACCATGTTTTCCACTTAAATGTTGTTCTTGTGCATCAGACATCAAAAAGGAAGAGGGTGATTCACTACAAGAAATATGTCAACTTGTGACCTTGACTATTAGTCACTGAAAGGTCATTGTTTTTCATTTGCGACCTTTTTTTGACCAAAAACAGAAGGTCAAAAGCTGGCGGTCATAAACTGAAATTAATGACCTTCTCTGTGAGAAGGTTGTGGACGTTTACGACCAAAATATGCCTATTGTTTTGTTTTGCTCACTAGCAGCACCCCCAGGCCTCGTAGGCATCCGACGTGTCAATCTAATGTGGCAGAAGAATCAGCCCGATCCAATTCAGTTTTCTACATGGGCCTAGCCCAACAATTCAGCCTTTTTAATGTATTTTTTTCTTGTTAATTTTCGCTAGCTACATGGGCTTGGGCCATTAATTCGGCCTTTTTCTAAGATGCAGCCTTTTACAGTCTGCTGGTTTTTTATTTTCGTCCTTTTTTTGCCACTGGTCCCACCAATCAGATTGGTCCCACTTGTCATGCTTATCACAAAATTGATCCCACACATCAAAAATTTCAAAATCTGTCAAACAACCATTATAACTTGTCAGGTTTCCATTTCACGGGTATTCAAAGCACATACACAATCATTGTTTCGAACAGAACAGAGAGCAAATGAAATTGGTCCAAAACCATACTGCATTAATCTAATACAATCGTTAGAGTATATTACAACCCAGATATGCCTACTACTGCCTACAACTACAACACATAATATGCTACTCTTTGCTGATATGCTTCACAGCTTCGGACATGGATTCGCACTTCACCTGTGCAAAAAATAAGAATGAACATATAAGAATAAGAACAGCTACAGAACATCAAAGAGTAGCCAATGAGGGATCCAATAACTTATAATCAAGAATTGACAACAAATGCCATGTACATAAATAATATGACTAACACTAACCAGTATGCGTTCATGGAGTGACTAAAATGTTCTCACTGGCTAGGAATTTTTTTGGTATATAATATACTGACATCTCCAACTCTCTAAATTGATCATAGAAATGAAAACTATAAGAACGAGTTTTAGAATCCAGGCACGTCAAATTTTAAGCACCAGCAGAATAGATCTAACAAACCAGACCATGATCATCATGCGCATCAGGATTTATGGTTCTAGCAAAACAGTAAAGATATGGACATCCACGCATCAAGCATACCAGCTACTACATCACCATTCTCGTGACCACAGACATCACCATTCACTAATAATTCCCATTGGGAGATCAAACTATGCATCCAACAAGCTACAGCAACAGGGAATGCAGAAAAATTTATGACCCGAGATGACGAATCAACTGGGTGCATCTCAGTTTGAACAACCATGGCGAGACAACAACCGAATACTAATGCGGCGAATCAAATCTTCATGCAGGAGCAGCGCCATTCGTGGCATCCACATGAGGTCGCGCAACATCAAGAACATGGCGCATGACAACAACAGACCTAGAGATCTAGGACGGAGGGAGGGGGGAGCTTACACTTGCGGATGCGGGCGGCCGGGTAATCGCACGAGGAGCAGGTGCTCTTCTGGAGGTGGAAGTTGCGGCAGCCGCAACAGATGCAGAATTGAAGGGGGTCCTGATGTAGCAGTAGCAGCAGCAACATGAAGAATTGAAGACCGAACAATAGAGCCTGGAATGCAAACAGAGAGGCATGAGGAAACTGAATCTAATCACATCAAATCAAATCGAGCTGCTGCACCTTGACCTTGAGGAAAACAAACCTCATCTCATGTCATCTCAGAGAAGAATAAGATGAAGAAAAATATATGGCTGTTGCTCCATGACCATGACCTTGAATTGTTGCTGCTGCACCAGATCGAGGAAGAAGAAGACCTGCAAAAAAGCAATAACTAGCAATGCACAAGCATGAATTCATGGAAGGACGGATGCAAGGCCAAACATCCAGCATACTGTTTCTTAATGCCCCAACTACTTAAAAAACCATGGTAGTTCTAATCATATTAAATTAAAGCACAAAGTGAAGTCATGAACTCATGATATTGAGAGTTCCATCTTATAAAGCTTTCTGTTTAGCATATCCTAAATCATAGTCTATCTACCAATATATGAACTCTTTAGTTTTCAGAATCGAGGTTCACATATTTGGGCTAATTTGTACACTGTATTTTTAGTATTTTTTTACTTGAGACAAACTAAATGCTAACATCAGTGACAACAAGACTTGAACATAAATAGCTATTGAAGAAACATGTTTATAAGATAGAATGAAAATGATTTACACCACAACATATAGTTCACATGTACTGGAGATAGAGACTACAGAACACACATAATCACACATATGCGAACAGGGTACTACTCCATGGTTCAGGTTACACTAATAAACAAAATTATACAAGCGACTAGACTAGTATCACTGATCTACAGAGTAGTACTAAACAGCTAAAAATAAGTAGTAGAAGTAACTAGTACAGGGAGCAAGTACTCCTTTCATTTACTTTAAACTGAGACAACTGAAAAGGAGTACTCCTTTCATTTAATTTACTTTAAACTGAGACTACTAAAAAGGAGTACTCCTCTCTTGAGAATTTGATGTAAATGAAATCCAGGAGTATGTGAGAATATGGGCATCTTTATTTCTTTCTGCAAGCTTTATCTTCAGTGCCCTGTAATCACCAAAAGGCAATATCAAAAATTATCTGGTAGGCTAATAATATCAGAAAGCTTGGCAGCGACTGCACATACCTGTAGTGTTCGGTCTTCCAGGCCTTCTTGTTGTCGCCGATACTGCACGAACATTAAGTAACAAACTGATCAGCATACAGAGAGTATAAATTTGACATTGTAAATGAAATGTTCTGACATCAAATATCTCCATTCTACAACTACACAGACCCTAGACTAACAGTCTTAAACACAACACTGTCCAGATTCAAAGTTGGAGGCAGGTGCGTGGATGAAGCTGGCGGGATTAGAGCACGGACCTGGGCACGGTTGTCGTGCATCCGTCGCTGGGCATGCGGAATGTCCAGGAGCAAGCAAAGCCTACATTCAAAGTTTACGAGCAAGCAAAGCTATCAGTTTCAGCGATCTGTAATGTTAAAAAGTTCTGGAGAGTTCAAAGTTCTCTACATTCTAATGAAGTGCTATCAGTTCTCCACGCAAACATTTCCTACGATTCAAACAAATTTTTAGGTGGAGCAGGACCTAGAAACAATGTCTGGCAGTACCTCAACCAAAAGTAGGTGTATGATCATAATCTCACTGGTTGCAACTTGCAAATTCAACAACAAAATAGAGCTAGGGGGCAATGTGATCTCTTGCCAATGAACAATTTAAAAAATGCCTACTGGATGCCAGTTTTTCCCATTCAAGTATATATGTGGAAGACATCCTACTTCTTAGCTTCATTAGACTGGAGCGGCCCATGTGGGAATGGCAACAGGTCACATGATCTCAACCATCTTTTGATTATCTTATGAAACAAGTGTTAAGTTGATCAATAATTGAAGCTAACCATAGTGTACGACATGCTTAGTGTCGTGCCAAAGCTGCTGTAGCTACGAAACTATCTGGAAAACGACTCTATACTGGCCCCAACTGGCAGAAATAAGCATCACGAGTCAAAATTCGACGAACATTTCTGAAGATCCCGGTCCTGACTACTTCCTGCACCGAATTCTCCACATCTACTTCAGCTCGTATGCACTAAAGGTAAACCATTATGTGCAAACTAACGAAACGAGGCATCAAAATTGCTCAATTACAAACCAAACTATCAAACCACTGCTCGCTGATCGTGCCACTAGCCCCAAATTCCAAGCCGAGGCCACGCCAAATCATGCAATCAGCATCCCAAACCCATAAAACAGAAAGCAAAGCTCCCAGATCTGATGCTCTCACCGCAACAGCGAGGAAGTAGACGAGCTTGAACGAGAACTTGTGGAGTTTGTGGAAGAGGAGGTAGCAGAGCACGATGAAGGAGGAGCCGGTGAGCGAGAGCGCCGCCGCGGTGGTGCCCACAGTGTCGAGGATCTCGTGGTTTCTTAGGGACTGGCTCGCCGCCGCCGACGCTGCCAAGGCCGACGCTGCCATGCCGTCGCCAGGGCCACAGCCATGCGGTCGACAGGTGCCACGCGGAAGCGGTTGCGGATCTGGGCCCCGACGGCGCGGACCCCCTTCGCCAACGGGCCCTGCCGCTTGTCGCCATGGAGGGGTTGGCCATCGAGCAGGAAGGGGTCTCTGGCTAGGGTTTGGTCTGGAAGTGGGGAGTGTCGCTTGGCTCGGCGTGTAGGAGGCCGGGATTGGGGGAGGTCTGCGACGGCGGCTGGTTTGGAAGTGGTTGTGGATCGATCCAGAGAGGAGGAGTCGTCGTGGGTTGGGGGTGATCGATCCAGAGAGGAGGAGGAGGAGGAGGAGGAGTTGTGGAGTCGTGGGTTGGAGGGGATCGATCCATATGGATCTCGCCGGACAGAGGGCGCCGGAGGTGGCGGCGGCCAGGGAGGAGTGGAGCGCTAGGGTTCAAGAGAGAGAGAGAGAGAGAGAGAGGTGGGCACGAGGGGTTGGGTGGGGTTCGCGCGAGAGAGAGGGGCGGTGGTGCGTGGGAGGAGTGTGCGTTGTGGGTTGGGCGACGTGCGTGAGACAGGCGGGCCGTTGGATCCATGAGCATCCGACGGTGATTAGGCACGATCCGCGTGAGATGCTCCTGGACCAATCAGAACACAGCAAACAAGTACCATATTTTGACCATCTAAATTGGTCGTAACCGACTAAAAGTAAGGTGCTAAATCATATTGGCTATTTTATGACCTGAAAAATAAAATAAAAATGGAATACCCTCTCATGTGTCATCAAATTTGACCTTAGTTTTCAGGAATAATGACAAATCGAAATAAGACAAATATCTTTTAAAAGAGTTAGGAGAAATGAGTTTTTTAGATCATTTTCAATTTTTTGAGTGCCCAAAATGAGTTTTTTTTCTGAAACACCTACCATATATTTGTTGCAAAACTGGATCAAATCATTTTTCTAAAATACTAGGCCATATTTAACGCACAATTGACCAAATGGTTGGGTGTAAATTTTTTTGATCCACCTCTCGTGAAAAAGACAAATTTCCGCCGATTCAGCTGGAAGTGGGTCAAATTTGAACGGTAGCTGCCTTGTAGTTTGCTCTTTATTTTTCCCAAAAATAATTTCTAGGAACATAAGTATCTATTTAATCAGAGAAACACCAAAAAAATTCCAAGATTCAACCACTAGCTAGGAACGGTCATTCCCGCCGTTTTGACCGCATTTTGAAATGGGCATAAAAATTTCAAAAAAAAATTGGGAAACCTTCGCATTGTGTCATTATATGTGGCCAAGCTCCCAGGAAAAATAACAAACTTGTAATATGGAAATTATTTTAAAAAAGTTTTCTCAGAAACGAGCTATCACGTGTGGAGATCAATGGCTTTCAAGCCAAATGATCAATCTTATGGCCACATTCATGGCATAGTTTGTTCAAATGATCTCATATTGTGCACAAGGGTGCATATTGGAATGGAAAATAATGTTGCCTAAGGAAGTTTTCATTATCTTTGGACGAAAAAATCATTTTCCATTTTTCAAGTGCCCAAAAGGAGGGTTTTTTTGTGAAGGACCTCCCAAATATTTGTTGCAAAATTGTACCAAATCATTTTTCTAAAATACTAGGCCATATTTAATGCACAATTGACCAAATGGTTGGGTGTAAAAAGTTTTGATCCACCTCTCGTGAAAAAGACAAATTTCCGCCGATTCAGCTGGAAGCGGGTCAAATTTGAACTGTAGCTGCCTTGTAGTTTGCTCTTTGTTTTTTCCAAAAATCATTTCTAGGTACATAAGTATCTATTTAATCAAAGAAACACCAAAAAAATTCCAAGATTCAACCACTAGCTAGGAACGGTCATTCCCGCCATTTTGACCGCATTTTGAAACGGGCATAAAAAATTCAAAAAAATCAAATAATTGGGAAACCTTCGCATTGTGTCATTATATGTGGCCAAGTTCCCCAGAAAAATAACAAACTTGTAATAGGGCAATTATTTTAAAAAAGTGTTCTCAGAAACGAGCTATCACGTGTGGAGATCAATGGCTTTCAAGCCAAATGATCAATCTTATGGCCACATTCATGGCATAGTTTGTTCAAATGATCTCATATTGTGCACATGGGTGCATACTGGAATGGAAAATAATGTTGCCTAAGGAAGTTTTCAATATCTTTGGACGAAAAAACCATTTTCCATTCTCCGAGTGCCTAAAAGGAGGTATTTTTGTGAAGGACCTCCCAAATATTTGTTGCAAAATTGTACCAAATTAATTTTCTAAAATACTAGGACATATTTAATGCACAATTGACAAAATTGTTGGGTGTAAAAAGTTTTGATCCACCTCTCGTGAAAAAGACAAATTTCCGTCAATTCAGTTGGAAGCGGGTCAAATTTGAACTGTAGCTGCCTTGTAGTTTGCTCTTTATTTTTTCCAAAAATCATTTCTAGGTACATAAGTATCTATTTAATCAGAGGAACACCAAAAAAATTCCAGGAATCAACCACTAGCTAGGAATGGTCATTCCCGCCGTTTTGACTGCATTTTGAAACAAGCATAAAAAATTCAAAAAAAAATCAAATAATTGGGAAACCTTCGCATTGTGTCATTATATATGGCCAAGTTCCTAGGAAAAATAACAAACTTGAAATACGGCAATTATTTTTAAAAAGTGTTCTCAGAAACGAGCTATCACATGTGGAGATTAATGGCTTTCAAGCCAAATGATCAATCTTATGGCCACATTCATGGCATAGTTTGTTCAAATGATCTCATATTGTGCACACGGGTGCATATTGGAATGGCAAATAATGTTGCCTAAGGAAGTTTTCATTATCTTTGGACGAAAAAACCATTTTCCATTTTCCGAGTGCCTAAAAGGAGGTATTTTCTTGAAGGACCTCCCAAATATTTGTTGCAAAATTGTACCAAATTAATTTTATAAAATACTAGGACATATTTAATGCACAATTGACAAAATGGTTGGGTGTAAAAAGTTTTGATCCACCTCTCGTGAAAAAGACAAATTTCCGCCGATTCAGTTGGAAGCGGGTCAAATTTGAACTGCGGCTGCCTCATAGTTTGCTATTTATTTTTTCCAAAAATCATTTCTAGGTACATAAGTATCTATTTAATTAGAGAAACACCAAAAAAATTCCAAGATTCAACCACTAGCTAGGAACAGTCATTCCTGCCATTTTGACCGCATTTTGAAACGGGCATAAAAAATTCAAAAAAATCAAAAAATTGGGAAACCTTCGCATTGTGTCATTATATGTGGACAAGTTCCCAGGAAAAATAACAAACTTGTAATACGACAATTATTTTAAATAAGTGTTCTCAGAAACGAGCTATCACGTGTGGAGATCAATGGCTTTCAAGTCAATTGATCAATCTTATGGCCACATTCATGGCATAGTTTGTTCAAATGATCTCATATTGTGCACAAGGGTGTATATTGGAATGGCAAACATTGTTGCCTAAGAAAGTTTTCATTTTCTTTGGACGAAAAAACCATTTTCCATTTTTCGAGTGCCCAAAAGGAGGTTTTTTTTGTGAAGGACCTCCCAAATAATTGTTGCAAAATTGGACCAAATCAATTTTCTAAAATACTAGAACATATTTAATGCACGATTGACAAAATGGCTGGGTGTAAAAAGTTTTGATCCACCTCTCGTGAAAAAGAAAAATTTCCGCCGATTCAGCTGGAAGCGGGTCAAATTTGAACTGCAGCTGCCTCATAGTTTGCTATTTATTTTTTCCAAAAATCATTTCTAGGTACATAAGTAGCTATTTAATCATAAATACATGGTTTGGTGGCGATACATCGAGGTTTGGGTGGTGGCCGTGGGCCCCAACTCTAGAGCGCGTAAACTGCATGCCCGCCGCGTGGTTACCGCGTGACCGTGGCGGTGCCATGTGTTCTGGGTGGCCTAGGAATGTCTAGTGGGTTGGAAACTCCCCAGGTAGGTGCTAGGAAGAAAATTACAACATAAGATTCTCACAAGGAGACCGATCGATGCTCAAACATGAATTAGCAGCCAAGTGTTTGATTAGCGGTATGAGAAATGTACATGGCTAATGGGCGTGAGTTTTGGCTGAGGATGATCAGTTACTAAGAAGACCGTCTTCACAAATTTTCAGCTCAAAAGGAGGAGCCTAGGTGGTACTTGTTTTGCAAAGTACCACACTGGACATAAATACGAATGTTGAAGCCTAGGTGGTATTTGGTGGAGGATGGTTATTTGAGCATAGGAAAGAACTGTAGAAAATGGATACTATTTGGACATGCCAAAGTGGTACTTCCTTCACAAAGTGCTGCTCTGAACAGAATAGGAAAATGAATATTGTTGAATTATTTTTAAACTAGGCAAGGAAGGTTTTTGACATATTTTATGAAGATATGATCCAAACAATTTATGAGAATTTTTTGGGAATTTTTGGAATAACAGAAATATAGGTTGCTTCACAACCTGGGGACAAAATTGACACATGGACATGACACATAGGCAAAACTGATGAGATGTCGCCTAGTCATCGCAACCCACCACAACTTACAAGGCTATGACCATCTATATTGGTCGTTAACAACTAGAAATAAGGCAGCGGACTAGCGCTGTTTGCTTTATGACCATTTCGTGTAAGGAAATTACGACCTTTCTGACCAAAATGGTCGCAATGGTTTAGGGTTTGGAGCCCCCTGAACAGCTTTTGACCAATTGGTCTCAAATGGTCATAGATCTATGACCAATTCTTCCAGGGTCACTGCCAGAAGGTCACTAGTTGACATATTTCTTGTAGTGATTGCCGAACTTGAAGGAGCACCAGCAAAGTCCTTGAAAAACGTGGTGGTGCCGGAGAAATCAGACAACACCCCACTTATATTGGATGTACAACCAGTGACACAAAACGTAGGACCGACTCCAGCAGACTGTACCCATACTTCACTGGCCACACCACTAGCCCCACCACACAGGACCTGCACTCCAGCAAAAGGTATACCGATTTCATTTGCCATAGCACCAGCTGTACCACAGAAAAATCCCACTCCAGCAAAAAGTACAGCAAGTCCACTTGCCGAAGACCTATCCCAACTGCAGAGACGGCCAATTCTTGCAGATTGGAAACTCATTCCATTTATTCCCAGTTTAAAAGACAATGCTTTCAATGTTGTTAGGGACTACGTGCATATATTCCCATCATGGGAAGATTATTGTGAAGACAAACACCATTTTCACATCATCATGTCCAACTTACGTGTAAGTGCTATTATTCATGGTTATTATTTTCCTGTTTTCTACTGATTGAACACATTGTTGTAACTAGGCGAGGGTCAATCTGGATAGTCATGACGAGTAAAGCTTGCTTGTGCTTTTCAAGGAAGCATTGTAGTAGTATCGGTGTTACCTGAGGAAATCACACTTTGATGGCAAGTCTATAAACGAATTTCTGGTGAAGTCTCCTGTGCTAAATTTAGAAGACATTGAATGGAAAAACCTTGTTATGCACTGGTCTCGTTCCCAGGATGAGGTATTGTCTATGAAATCACATGACAATTTGAACTTCTACTTTTCCGCATGTGCCTTATGGGTCTTTTTGCAGGAAATCTGCTTGAAGAAGAATTCCGGTTTGACAAGAACGACATGATATCACAAATATGCTGCCCGCTGCTTTGCTCTTGTTAGTACCTGTTGTCCTGTATCATTGTACTTGCATACATATCTGGTTCATTATGTGACAGCAGCATGCATGATAGCTTGCTTATCAATTGTTCGCTCCAAATTATCTGATCTGTATGAATGGTTACATTAGTGTAGAATATATCCAATGCCAATGTTTTTTTAGCTCTGCATTGTTCTTGTAAGTACATGCTGTCCTTTATCAGTGTACTTATAATGACAGGTAGTTGTTCATGTACCATCACTCTGCAGCTTATTTTCCTTTGCCCTCCATTTTCTACACATCAGATCTATATTCACTCTTACCATAAGGTTGGTACTGAAGAAGTTTAGCTGTGCATTGCTCTTGGTTGTACCTTTTGCCTGTATCGCTGCACTTACATTTATAGCTACTTGGTTATGTGGCATCACTCTTCATCTTATCTTAAATATTCTCCATTTTTTCGTATATTATCACATCTATATTTACTCTTAACAAAATGTAGAATAAAGGCAATGCTTTTGAAGAAGATTCTGTGGTAAACTTCTTGAATTGCCCCCCCCCCATCAGCATGGACAAGGCCTTTATAGAGCCTGTCTTCACCAATAATGTAAGTTTGTCCATCTCAAGCCTTCAAACTTTGTTGTATATATTTGGTTAGCCATGACTGCAACAACTGTTTATTTTTGGTGTTTGCATCAAATTGCTTGTTTAAAGTTTATTATATGTAGTTCATAAAGAAAAGTTCGTCCTTTATCAATTTAAGTTTTCAGTTGTACAACCAAGTTCCTTCTTCATACCATGTAAATTAAACTATAAGAGCAAGTGATCTTCTTTTGCACTGCATGTATGCTTCTGTTCTTCATCTGTAATCCAGTGGTGTGGTGAACCTACCCACTACAGCACAATATCATATTCTGCAATGTCTTAACTATGAACAATGTCATATCATTCTACTATTATTTAAACCGTCTCTTTATTTGCCAATCTGAAATGGTATAAATTGACAGCACACTAACCATTCATACTTATGAGTTCTTGATTTGTAATCTAGTGGTGTCGTGAAGCTGCCAACTCCTTCACAATGTCATTTCCTGCCATGTCTTGACCTGAACAATACCATATTGTGGTAATGCAAATTTAAACTGTGTCACTTTATTCGTCAGTAAGAAATGTGATGAATTGTTAGCACTGATACTTTTATGTGCAAAACCTGTCATCTGTCTGCTTGTTTATCTTTCAGAGTGAGGAAGATATAAATGTTGAACAAGTGCAGTCTCATCATCTTGCTCAGCTGCTTGCGCTGCAGCTCCCCAGCAGGGCTAACCTTTCTTGAATTCTATTGAAGTGCTGTCGGTTTTGTATATTATTTTGTCGGCGTGTTTATTTGCACTGGTGGCGATCTTTGATGCCTAGTGTATGTAATCTGCTGTCTGCTTGTGCTTTATTATCATAGTGGCGAACTTTGATGCCCAGTGGATGTAATATGCCGTAATTTCTTTATTGTATAGTATAGGTTTTTTCTTATTCACGATGCTGCAGTTATTTTACTGTATATATATCCTGTCTTCACAGTAAACCGGCCAAACCATAAAATTACGGTACATAATCGAGCCGCATGCAATCACGATGTAGGTTGGGCCTGAAACGTGCCGATTAGCTCACGAGCCGACAACAGCCTGAAATGAACCCCAACCCATGATTGTGCGAATCGAATCACGGGCTTTTAACAGGCTGAATAATTGTCTCGGTCCTTGTTTGGCCCAATCAGATATCGACTGTGAGCAGGCCGGATGCAAACCGGGCCGTAGTTAGGCCCAACTATATGACAGGCTTTTAACAGGCTGAAATTAATATAGGGCCGAAATGTTAAACGGGCCCTTAACAGGCCAAAACTAATATCAAGCCGAATTACTAAGTGGGCCTTTAGCAAGTAGGCCCAAAAGCATAGTGTCCAGTTGACGTGCTGAATCTGATATGGGCCATAATTAGGCCCAAAACCTCTTAAAGGGTCCGACCTGATCTGGGCTGTAATTTGGCCCAGAACATGGTAGGCTTTTAACGGGACGGATCTCATATGGGCCACTATTAGGCCCGGAGCATGGCAGGCCATTAATAGACTGTATCAAATATGGGCCGGCATTTGGCCCAAAACATGGCAGCCAGTTAACGGGCCGGCCTACTAAGGTCCTCAAAATCTTGTGGGCCTACAGCTGGGCCGACCCATTAATATCGGGGAAATCTTGTGGGCCTTTACCTGGGCCGGCCTATGATGATCTGCAAGAATCTTATGGGCCTTTACCTGGGCCGGCCTATTATGGCACACAAAAATCTTGTGGGCCTTTACCTGGGCCGACCCATTATGGCCCGCAAAATCTTGTGGGCCTTTAGCTGGGCCAGCCCATAATGGTCCGCAAAATCTCATGGGCCTTTAGCCGGGCCGGCCCAATATGGTCCGCAAAATCTTGTGGGCCTTTAGTTGGGCCGGCCCATTTAAACTTGTTGGGCCGTGCCACGTGTCAACGTATCATAGGCGCCTTCTGTCTAGTGAGTGGATCACATCTGTCCCGACGATGAGCCGACACCAGTTTCCTCTAGCCAATGATGATTTTACACGTGGAAAATCCCCATTGGTTAGGGCTGTTAACGGGTTATTGGATCCAAAACCCGACCCGATAGCTTAACGGCGTTCCCTTACGGTGGATGCCACGTGTCGGTCACCCTTGACGAAAGCACTTCTGTGACGCGCGATTTATCGTCATGGAAGTGGACACTTCCGTGATGATAATTTTGGTAATGTCATGGAACACTTCTACGATAGCACAGGTATGACTATCTTGATTCTGTCATAAATTTGTCATGGATGTACATGCATGACAAAAAAAGTGACCTACTATGACAAACATGTATCATCACGGAAGTGTATTTTTTTTGTAGTGCTAGGACAGGCCCTTCTCCTTCCAGGAAGTGAGCCGCGTGGGGATTCCGGATGGAAACTCGGGGGCCGCCACCCAGTTGGTGTCGCACGGCTCGGTGATGTAGAACCACCCCGATTGCCACCCCTTTATGGTCTCCACGTAGGAGCCCTCGAGTCATGTAACGTTGGGCATTTTGCCCATGATGGCTCCGCCGCATTCCGCTTGTTGGCCGCCTACTACCTTCGGTTTGACATTGAAGGTCTTCAGCCACAGGACGAAGTGGGGCCAGATGCGGAGGAAAGCCTCGCACACGACGATGAACGCCGAGATATTAAGGATGAAATTCAGGGCCAGATCATGGAAGTCCAGTCCATAATAAAACATAAGGCCGCGGACGAATGGATGGAGGGGAAACCCCAGTCCACGGACGAAGTGGGTGAGGAAAACCACCCTTTCATGAGGTTCCGGGGTAGGGATGATTTTCCCCGCGGCTGGCAGCCGGTGCGCGATATCCGCGGCTAAGTATCCGGCCCCGCGCAACTTTTTGATGTCTCTCTCCGTGACGGAGGAGACCATCCACTTGCCTCCCGCTCTGGACATGTTTGGAGAGGGTTGAGGAGAAGGATGTGGACTTGGGTGCTGGGGCTCGAGTGCGCGAGAATGGATGAGCAAGGAGGAAGAAGGCGTGGGTAAAAAAAGGTGAACCCTTATCCCTTTATAAGGGAGGATGAAACTATGCGCCCCCACCAGCCTGGTAAAACTCGCTTATCCCCCAAGCACCATAATTGATGGTGCGGTTGGGTTACCCACGTCCGTATTGATGGGAATCCTGTAATAAAGGGGACACGATCTCTGCCTCGACAAGACATGCCAAGGAAACTGCCTCGCGAAACACGCTGAGATGGGTTATGAAAAACGATTCGAATAAAGTCCTGGCTGTGGTGTGATGTCACACTATGGGGTACGTCAGCAGACTAGATTTGTGGGAATATTATTCTCTCTACGGTGGAATGTGGAACTTGTTTTGCAGAGCCAGACACGATCCTCCTGTTCAAAATCTTCTATGAAGTATTCGGAGGAGGAACCCGCCTTGCAATGCCGAAGACAATCTACGCGCCGGACTCATCGTCATTGAAGCCTGGTTCAGGGGCTACTGAGGGAGTCCTAGATTAGGGGGTATCCGGACAGCCGACTATATCCTTTGGCCGGACTGTTGGACTATGAAGATACAAGATTGAAGGCTTTGTCCCGTGTCCGTATGGGACTCTCCTTGGCGTGGAAGGCAAGCTTGGCAATACGGATATGTAGATCTCATTCCTTGTAACCGACTCTGTGTAACCCTAGCCCCCTCCGGTGTCTATATAAAATAGAGGGTTTTAGTCCGTAGGACAACATACAATCATACCATAGGCTAGTTTCTAGGGTTTACCTCTCTGATCTCGTGGTAGATCAACTCTTGTACTACTCATATTATCAAGAACAATCAAGAAGGACGTAGGGTATTACCTCCATCAAGAGGGCCCGAACCTGGGTAAACATTGTGTCCCCTGCCTCGTGTTACCATCCGCCTTAGACGCACAGTTCGGGACCCTCTACCCGAGATCCGCCGGTTTTGACACCGACAAGCGGTATTAGGCTTTTCCATTTAATGTCGCGCCCATTGAGGGAGTCTTGGACTAAGGGGTTCTCGGTCATCTGGCATGTTAGCCATGGGCCGGACTGATGGGCTGTGAAGATACGAAGACCGAAGACTGCACCCGTGTCTGGATGGGACTTTCCTTGGCGTGGAAGGAAAGCTTGGTGGACAACTATGTAAATTCCTTTCTCTGTGACCGACCTTGTGTAACCGTAGATCCCTCCCGTGTCTATATAAACCGGAGGGCTAGGTCCGTAGATAGCACGAATCCTCATAATCATAGCTACACTAGACTTTTAGGGTTTAGTCGTTACGATCTCGTGGTAGATCAACTCTTGTTGTACTCATATTCATCAAGATCAATCAAGCAGGACATAGGGTATTACCTCCGTAGAGAGGCCCGAACCTGGGTAAACATCGTGTCCCATGTCTCCTGTTACCATCGACCATAGATGCACAGTTCGGGACCCCCTACCCGAGATACGCCGGTTTTGACACCGACATTGGTGCTTTCATTGAGAGTTCCACTGGGACGTCGACGATAGGATCGATGTCTCACCTTGTTCTCAAGGATAATATCACCACCGGAGGAACGCTGGCTCCAGGCCAAACCCTCCGGCTGGGCGGCTTGACCATGACCGCCCGTTAAGCCAATGATGACCTCTCGGGTCATCGAAAACCCCTTTCGTATCGACTCCGAACACTCCAAGCAGATGGATCTAGCGGAGCTTTCGTCCTTAAACGAGCTCCTAGATCGCATCGCCGCCCTGGGGGTCGCTACAGACTATGATCGAATCGGGTTTAAATCCGATCAGAGAGAAATCAAATCTCCACCGTTCACCCACCAGATAGCGGTAGTCGAGGAGCGAGTCGACAACTCTTCCTCCATACAAAGGACGGACTATGTCCAGATCTCCGGTCTCGAAGAGTCGGACATCTACCTACGAGGAGATGCATCCTACCCTTCGAACATAGAATCGGACGACGGGCCTAAGAAATGAGTGGATATCCCGGAGCACGATCTGTTAAGTTCGGAAGACCTTGAGACTCCAGATCCAAAACTAGGTCAGGGTTCAGATTTAAATCCACCCACCCACCCGAATACAAGCGCTCTTATGAGCATCAACAGCAGTCTCAGGAAACGGTCCACCACTTCTGGGCCAGATTCCTTCTTGTCAAAAACAAGATTAAAGATTGCCACGACGAGGAAGTGACCTCAGTGTTCTGCAACAATTGCGGGGATGAAGGAATCCTCAATGCCATCAACCGCCATCGCATCCTACACTTCGCTGACTTGGCAACTATCGTATAGAAGTACAGCACAATGGAAAGTGCCTGGAAAACTCAAGCAGCCCTTGGGAATCATCGGTCCCCACTCAACCCCTCATTCAGGCGAAAAGGGCGCACCCTTGCGACACACCCGGTTCAATAGTAAAGAAAGATAAGTCCAGTACGGGGCGCGGAACCGTTCTGGAAGGATGGCTCGATGGGCCATGCAAAATACACACAACACTGGATAACATACCAACACATAGCCTTAGAGCATGTTGGATACTCTGGCAAGTGGCCAAGAGCGGCGAGGATATCCTCACCAAGAGTAACCCAGAACAACACCCCCAGAGGACAGCGACCCCAAAGTGCTGACGGTCTTTGAGACATTCGCCTCAAACAATAGGCGCAAAAGAGCACTACGCAGACTCGCCGAAGTCTGCCAAATAGCAGCAATAAACCCTTGGAACGACATGGCTATAACTTTTAATGCCGGTGACGAACCAAGATACAAGACTTTCCGAGCACCAGCCGCCTTGGTCCTCAGTCCAATCATGGATGGCTTTCGGCTCACCAAGGTCCTCATGGATGGCGGCAACGGACTAAACCTCATCTACGAAGATACACTCCACAAAATGGAAATAGACATGAGCCACATTGAGCAAAGCAGCACGACCTTCCGAGGAATTATTCCCAGTCGGGAGGCGCGGTGTGTGTGAAAAATAACACTCGACGTGGTATTCGGCACACCGGAGAATTATCGGTCCGAAGAAATAACCTTCCAAGTGAACCCTTTCAACAGCGGATATCACGCCCTTTTGAGGCGGGAGGCATTTACACGCTTCCAAGTTGTACCTCATTACGGGTACATGAAGCTTAAGATGCCCGGGCCCAAAGGCATAATCACTCTCGCCAGTGATCCGGACATAGCACTCCGCTCCGAAAATAAAACCGCATCCCGAGCCCTTGAGGCATTATCTGAAGCCCTCGTGGCCGAAGAATTAACCATACTGCGCTCCACAGTGGACAGGGATGATGTGATCTTAGGCAAACGCCCCAAGTCCACCTCCTTCAAGCCAGTGGAAGAAATATTCAAATTCCAAGTCCATCAAACGGACCCCAAAAAGACAACATATATTGGGGCACAACTAGACCCAACGGTTGACACCGCGCTGAGGGATTTTCTTCGCGAAAACTAGGATATATTCGCCTGGCACCCTTATGACATGCCAGGTATCCCACGCAAACTATCCGAGCACAGCCTCAACAGATTAAAGGGATACAAGTCGGTCAAACAAACACTGCGGCGCTTTTCCGAACACAAATGTCAAGCCATGGGAGAGGAGCTAGCCAAGCTAGTCGAGGCTAGACTCATTAGAGAGATAAAACATCCGGACTGGCTGGTAAACCTCGTGATAGTACCAAAGAAGGATAAATCCTGGGGCTTGTGCGTCGATTTTAAAGACATCAATAAGGCTTGCACTAAGGATCCCTTCCCCTCCCCCGCATTGATCAAATCATTGATGCTACCGCAGGACACGACTCACTGTGTTTCCTCGATGCATATTCCGGATACCATCAAATCAAAATGAAGGAGTCCGACCAAGCTGCGACAGCATTCATCACCCCATATGGGCCATTCTGCTTCAACACCATGCCCTTCGGGCTCAAGAACGCCGGCGCCACCTACCAACGCATGATCCAAACATGCCTAGAGACACAAATCAGAAAGATAGTTGAAGCCTATGTAGATGACGTCGTAATCAAGACAAGGCATGTCGAAACACTAATAGATGACCTACGCCTCACATTTGACAACCTCCGCGCATATGACATTAAGCTCAATCCAGAAAAATGTGTTTTTGGCGTCCCCGTAGGAAAGCTGCTGGGCTTCATCGTCTCCAATAGATGAATTGAAGAAAATCCAGCCAAAATCCGAGCTCTGTCAAAGTTGGCTACACCAACAGACCTTAAACAAGTCCAAAAACTCACGGCTTGCATGGCGGCTCTAAGCCGCTTTATCTCCAGATTGGGAGAAAAGGAACTGCCACTCTATCGCCTTCTACGGCGAACCGATCACTTCGAGTTGATGGACGCGACAACAGTCGGACTGGAAGAAATAAAAACACTCCTAGCGAGCAACCCAATCTTGGCCGCGCCAAACGTCGGTGAACCCATGCTGCTATACATATCAGCAACACATCAAGTGGTGAGCATCGTGCTTGTCCTTGAACGACAACATGACGGAGATAAATTCCCGCTTCAGAAGCCATTATACTACATATCCACTGTCCTTACACCATGCAAATCCCGGTACCCCCATTATCAAAAGATAGCATACGCGGTCTTCATCGCATCCCGAAAGCTACGACACTACTTCCAGGAGTGTTCGATCACGATGGCTTCCGAAGTACAACTCAATGACGTAATAAACAACCGCGATGCCACGGGCCAGATTGCCAAATGGGCCATTGAGCTCCTTCCATTTGACATTACATACAAACAACATTGAGCTATTAAATCCCAAGTACTGGCTGACTTCGTCGCCGAATGGACAGAGGCCGAACTCCCTAAAGAGTACGGCACATATTCCAACTCGGTTATGTACTTCGATGGCTCCAAAATGTTGGCAGGGCTGGGAGCGGCCGTCGTTTTGATGTCCACCACGGGAGACGTCGTTCAGTACATACTCCAAATACTATACACAGACTCCAATAATGCAGCTGAATATGAGGCCTTATTGCATGGTCTACAGATGGCTGTCTCCATGGGCATACAGCGCCTGGAAGTGCGCGGGAACTCAAACCTTGCAATATCTCAAATAAATGGAGACTTCGATGCCAAAGATCCGAAGATGGCGGCTTATCGTAATCCCGTCCTAAAAATGTCGGCTCGGTTCGAGGGACTCGAGTTTCATCACGTGGCCCGAGAAAGTAATCAAGCGGTGGACGTTCTTGCTCGTATCGGCACCAAGCGTGACCCAGTCCCACCTAACATCTTTCTGGAAAGGCTTTTTAAGCCATTCGTGGTGTGGCAGGGGGAAAGCGGTAACACTAGCCCGAATCCGAACACAACCCCAGATTCTGAACACACCGATATTATCAGAGGCTCAACCACCGAAATAACACCCTCGGCCCATCTCATTATGGCAGTCATTGCCCCATCGACTGAACCCTTCTTTGCCTACCTTAATAGGAATGAACTTCCTGAGGATCAGAATGAGGCCCGCCACATTGTCTGGCGTTCTAAGACCTACAAGGTTCATGACGGAGAACTCTATAAGAAAAGCGCTACCGGAGTCCTTCAAAGATGCATCTCTGAGGAGGACCGGCGGCAGCTCCTGGCTGAGATGCATGCCGGTCTCGGCGGGCACCACGCCGCAGCTCGGGCCCTTGTTAGCAAGGCCTTCCATACAGGGCTTTATTAGTCGACGGCCCGAGCAGATGCACAGGACCTTGTCCAACATTGCGTTGGATGCCAACTCTTCACCAATCAAAGCCACATGCCCCCCACTGCCCTACAAACAATCCCATACACTTGGCCTTTCACGGTCTGGGGACTGGACATGGTTGGACACCTTAAAGGAGTAAGCCATAAGAAAAAAGATCAGTTGGTCATGGTGGATAAATTCACCAAGTGGATAGAGGCCAAACCAGTTAAAACGACCGAGTCAGGGCCGATGATAGAATTTATATCCGGCGTCGTACACCGTTATGGTGTCCCAGACAGCATCATCACTGATAATGGATCTAATTTCACAGCCGACAAAGTGAAAACCTAGTGCGCTAATCTGGGCATCAAGCTCGATTACGCCTCTGTCTATCATCTACAGACAAACGGTCAAGTCGAACGGGCCAACGGTCTTATAATGAGCGGCATCAAACCCAGGCTGGTGCGGTCTTTGAAGGAATCAGACGCACACTGGGTCGAGGAGCTTGACTCCGTACTCTAGGGGCTGTGGACCACGCCCAACTGAACTACCGGATACACACCTTTTTTCATGGTGTACGACGCAGAGGCTGTGCTACCCTGCGACATTATACATGACTCACCTCGGGTGCGCATGTATGAAGAGAGAGATGCCGAGCTCGATCGGCAGGACAGCCTAGATGCCCTGGAGGAGGAGCGTGACGTCGCAAAAGCCCGTTCAACATTTTATCAACAACAGACCCGCAGATATCAAAGCAGAGAAGTACGGGCCAAGACTTATAACATTGGCGAACTCGTTCTATGCTTGCCGGAGAAGAAAAAGGACAAACTCAAGCCCAAATGCGAGGGCCCCTTCATCATTGATGAAGTCCTCACCGGAGGAGCGTACCGCCTGCGTGATGTGTTAGACAATCGCCTCGAGCCGAACCCCTGGAACGCGGCCAGACTCCGAAGATTCTATGCCTAAGCGCCGAACTCTTTGTTCGTCTCCTTCTCCCTGCTGTTTCCATAATACTTTTTTTCTTTCTTTCTCTCTCTCTTTTAGTTTTTCTCTTTAGCCTTAAAGCTCTCGTGCGGTTAGACCGCACACCTCGGACGCACACATGTGCCTTCAAATATGTACGTCCATTATGCCTGGGGGCTTCTTGTACACAAGCTTGCTATTATTCTTTGGGAACCAAGCTCATCACATATGCATCTTTCCCCATATATATACTACGATTTTTTCAATCAAAGTTCGGACATGCGCTCTAACGCATGCACACCCAGGGAAAGGAACCCTTAATGGAACTATTCTATTTGGAAGATGTTTCTTACATAATGTAATATAACATAACTAGCCGGATACAACTTGTCTGTTCAAGCAACTATGACCCCTACGCCTGGTTTCCACACATACCCCGGTCTATTCGGCCGCACGGGTATTCGGAAACACTCCGTGCCTTCGGGTCCAGAGGGCAAAGTGAAAAGGTCTTCCATGACAATCCTTTCACAATTTAGCTAGACGGGAAAATACGCAGTCATTTTGACTCAAAAATTTCCTCCTCTATACCCTCTAGCAGGCTATCTAACTTACAATCCTGCTGGGAATATTTGGCAGCTACTGCTAGTTGGTCATACACCAAATTAACGAGAACTTCCTTCTCGTCTGACCCTAGAGGTCCGACCCGAGCCATATGATTCGGGCCAAGCTTGGTGTACCGTGTCTTCACCATGGCCCAGCTTCTTCAGCCCCTTCCCGGCAGGCAGATATTTTCCACAATCGAAAGCGCCGCCGCGCCCCCTTGAATAGCTCTAGGAGCTCCTCCATATTTCCTGGAGGGGAGGCAGCTGGACATAAAGCTTTGGCAATGCTTCGCCTCGCCTGCCGAGCCTGCTCATGAATACACGACAGCTCTTGTAGCAGATCGCCTGAGAATCCGGACATCTCATCTTCGGGATGGCCTGTCAACATAACTACAGATATAACTCTGCCAGTTCCTGATATGTCCAAACTATTATAAACTATAGTCGGCCACATACTGAACATGCCACCGCGCAGCCTTTTATTCCCCTTCATGGGGTCGGCCAGTTGGGCATGCACATCTTTCAGTTCCTCACCCAGCTGGATGTTGGAATCCTGGAGTTTGTTTTTCTCCTCTCTGACTCGGGTCAGAACGCACTCGCTTGCGGCGTGTAGTCTTTTCGCCTCTTTCTCGCCTGCTTGAGCGGCCTTCTTTTTCTCTGCCAGTTGGTCCGATGACCCTGTTATGAGACAAGAAACAGTATTAGCATAGCTGGCATATAATAATTGTTTTTCAATGGAGGGAAACATTACCAGGAGACGCCTTCTTGGATTTCTCCAGTTCGGCACGGGCAGCAGTTAGCTGCAGCTGACACTTTTCTAGCTCCTGGGCTAGCAGGTCGTTCTTCTTTGTAAGAACCTGGTTATACAACGATACTTAAATCAGTTGTACCAGCTGCTTCAAGTCTCGGGGGCTACTTGTGTATGGTTATCATAGTCAGACAACGTAAACTTTTAAATGTTGCTTTGTGGCTCTGTTAAGCCCATCTCGAGCAGCTCGAATATATGCATCAGCCAAGCTGAAGGCGTTAAATGCCTCTTTTGAAAAACCAGGGTCTTGTAAAAGGGCCCTGCGACACCGATGATTCATGGCGCTCTCCACTTCCTATTTGGTGACGGATACATCCTCCGAATCCTCGGCTGGAGGACAGTCCGGCATCACCCCTGCGTCAGTCCCCGTCTTCACGGCAGGATCTTGATCATAGCTACGGGAAGTATGACCAGCCGGACCCCCGGATATAGTCCAACACACCTTTTTCCTGATACAAGGTAAACGTAAAGGTCATAGTTGGATGTGACTGCCAAGGTGCATATTTGCAAATTCATACCTCTTTGATGAAGGCTCGGCCGTATCTTCGTTTGCCTTCCTCTTCGAAGGCTTGCCTGGTGTGGGAGACGCTCTCTTCAGAGATGCCCCCGGGGCAGCATGGCACGGCGAACGCCTCCCCTTTTGAGCACATGACAGTGCGGTGGGTAAGGAGGAATGAGAAAACTCTCTTGGACAAGGTATCTCCAGATTACTTACATGTGAAGCAGGAAGCAGACCGGGGTAATCAGCGGTGATGGGTACATCTGTACCATCATAGCTCATTTGATAGAATATTCCATCCTCGAGCTCCACAAATATGTCCGGATCTTCTTCATATCCGGGGTCAAGATCCTGGTTGCGATTCTCTGGCTGAGGAGCAGAGTCATAGATCCCCTCGACAGCTTTTTGCCATTCCTATTATAAGCGGATAAGATACTGCCTGTCAAGAATGATTTAGGGACAGTAGTAAAGTAGTGGAGTTGAAGCTTACCCAGCTGGGAGGATTATACATGGAAAATTCATCTCGATATTGGAGACGGGTGAACTCCTCCTTCTCCCCTTTATATAGCTCGGCCATTATTTCGGCCAGGGCGGCGGGGGTCTTTGGGCCCTTCCGACCACAGCGTGAGGCGTCGTCTTCCCTGTTATAATGCCACATGGGAAGCCCTCTGTATTGGAGTGGCTGGACCCCCCGCGTTATGGAGATCACCATTACCTCGACTATTGACAATCCGGACTGGGCAAGCATCTTAATCTTGCCCAGCAGCAGGCTGATCTCTACACTATCCTCTTCCTCGAGGCTCTGAGGACGCCAGCTATGGCATTTCTTCAACGGAGCAATTGAAAACTCGAGGAGGCCCATACGGACGGGGTCGGGTATCTGGTCTCGGCGATGCGCCACACTTCGGCTCCTCCCACTTCAAAAATTGACCCACCTTGATTACGAGGGATGAGGCAGAACAATCTTCTCCATAAATCGAAATGGGCCTCACAGCCCAGGAATAGCTCGTATAGAGCGACATAACCTGCAATATGAAGGATAGAGGCGGGAGTGAGACTGTGCAGTTGGAGGCCATAATACTCCAGCAGACCTCGGAGGAAGGGATGGATCGGAAATCTGACACCTCTTAACAAGAAGGGGACGAAGCATACTCGTTCTCCCATGGACGTATTGGGGAAGTTCTCCGTTTGAGCCCCGCCCTTGAAGGACGTCATCCTTGCTTGTATCGGGACCAAATCCGCGGGGGGAAGAAAGCCCTCTGTTTGCAGCTTCGCCAGCTGACTGTGGGATACGGAACATCTCTCCCAATCACCCTTTTTGGAGCCGTGGGGACGAGAAGAAGAGCTGGGAGCGCTAGCCATGTTGGGGTAGTGTTTTCTTAGCAAGCTCTCAGGATTTTTCGCGGGGTGTGGAATGGATCTAAGATCTATTCTCTTTAAATAGGTACCTTTGTGGTACGGTCGGGGTGGTATATGCAAAAAAACCCGACCTCTCGCATTCGCTCGACACATGGAAACTGAAGTTGTTGATGCACAGAAGCTGAGGGGTACAACATTAAATGGAAGGCCGAACACACTACTTGGAAGTCATCGGTGAAGGAACCCGCCTTGCAATGCCGAAGATAATCTATGTGCCGAACACCTCATCATTGAAGAATGGTTCGGGGGCTACTGAGGGAGTCCTGGACTAAGGGGTCCTCGGGCGTCCGGCCTGTTAGCCACGGGCTAGACTGATGGGCTGTGAAGATACGAAGACCGAAGACTACACCCGTGTCCGGATGGGACTTTCCTTGGCGTGGAAGGCAAGCTTGGCGGCCAACTATGTAAACTCCTTTCTCTGTAACCGACCTTGTGTAAACCTATATCCCTCCCGTGTCTATATAAACCGGAGGGCTAGGTCTGTAGATAGCCCGAATCCTCATAATCATAGCCAGACTAGACTTTTAGGGTTTAGTCATTATGATCTCGTGGTAGGTCAACTCTTTTAATACTCATATTCATCAAGATCAATCAAGCAGGACGTAGGGTATTATCTCCGTAGATAGGGCCCGAACCAAGGTAAAAATTGTGTCCCATGTCTCCTGTTACCATCGACCTTACACGCACAGTTCGGGAACCCCTACCCGAGATCCGCCGGTTTTGACACCGACACCCATCGGCTTCCACGCCTTCCTGACTTCAGCTTCCATGTGGCGAGCGAATATGAGAGGTCGGGGTATTTTTGCACATACCACCCTAACCAGACAAGAGAGGTGCCTATTTAAAGAGAATAGATATCAGATCCATTCCACACCCTGCGAAGAAAATCCTCAGAGCTCGCTAGGAGGACCCACTCCAACATGGCTAGCGCTCCCAACTCTTCCTCTCGTCCCCACGGCTCTGAAACAGGGCTTTCTTCCTCCCGCGGATCTAGTCCCAGTCTGAGCAGGATTGACGTCCTTCAACAGCAAGGTTCAGGCGGAGAATTTCTCCAATCCGTCTAGGGGGAACGAGTATGCTTCGTTCCCTTCTTGCCAAGAGGCGTCGGATTTCCAATCCATCCCTTCCTCTGAGGACTTCTGGAGTATTATGGACTCCAACTGCACAGTTTCACTGCCGCCTCCATCCTACACATCGCAGGTTACATTGCTTTATGTGAGCTATTCATGGGCTGTGAGGCCCATTTTGAATTATGGAGAAAACGGTTCTACCTCGTCCCTCGTAATCAATGGGGATGAATATTCGAAGTGGGAGGAGCCGAGGTATGGCGCATCGCCGGGACCAGATACCTGTCCGGCAAGCCAAAGAAGGCATCCGAAGAATGGCCTTCCGAATGGTTCCATATTGACGATGTCGCTCTTCCTGACCCAGTCCGAATGGGTCTCCCCAAATTTTCAAGTGCTCCGTTGAAGAAACGCCACAGCTGGCGCCCTCAGAGCCTCGAGGAGGAGGATAGCGCGGGAGTCAGTCAGTTGATGGGAAAGATTAAGACGCTCGCCCAGTCCGTATTATCAATAATCGAGCTAATGGCTATCTCCATAGTGCGGGGGGTCCAACCACTCCAATGCAGAGGGCTTCCCATGTGGCACTATAATGGGGAAGATGACACCTCAAGCTGCGGTCGCAAGGGTCCGAAAACCCCCGCTCCTTTGGCTAAAATATTGGCCGAACTGTACAAAGGGGAGAAGGAGGAGTTCACTCGTCTCCAATGTCGAGATGGATTTTCCATGTATAATCCTCCTAGCTGGGTGAGCTCCAATCCCACTATTTTACTCCTCTCCCCGAATCATTTTTCATGGATAGTAACATACCCACTCGCAATAGGAATGACGGAAGGCTACTGAGGGGATCCATAGCCCCGCCCGCAGCCGGAGGGTCACAACCGGGACCTTGACCCCGGATTCAAAGAAGATCCGGACATATTTGTGGAGCTCGAGAATGGAGTATTCTATAAGACGAGCTATGATGGTACGGAAGTACCTATCATCGCCGATTATCCCGGCCTCCTCCCTGCTTCGCATGTAAGTAACTTAGGAGACACCGTCTTCGAAAGAGCTTCCTTATTATGCCTCACCCACCGCACTATTTCGTTCTCCAAAGGGGAGGCGCTCGACGTCACAACGTGCACCAGAAGCATCTCCGAGGAGAGCGGCGCCCACGCCAAGCACGACTTCGAAGAGAAAGGCAAACGACAATGCAGCAGAACCTTCATCAAAGAGGTAAGGCTTTCTTTTTGAAAATACATCTCCTAATCGCCACATCAAATCATGATGCCATTCGCCGCATTCTATCAGGAAATGTGTCCGCCGGACTATGTCCGGGGATCCTGCCGGTCATGCTTCCACTAGTCAGGTTCCAGACCCTATCCTAAGGATGGGGGCTGACACGGGAGTGGCACCAAACAGTCCTCCCACTGAGGATTCAGACGATTGATAACCCACAAGTATAGGGGATCGCAACAGTTTTCGAGAGTAGGGTATTCAACCCAAATTTATTGATTCGACACAAGGGGATCCAAAGAATATTCTCAAGTATTAGCAGCTGAGTTGTCAATTCAACCACACCTGGAAACTTCATATCTGCAGCAAGGTATTTAGTAGCGAAGTAATATGATAATAGTGGTAACGGTAGCAAAAGTAATATTTTTGTGTTTTATAGTGATTGTAGCAGTAGCAACGGAAAAGTAAATAAGCAAAGAACAATATATGAAAAACTCGTCGGCATTGGATCGGTGATGGAGAATTATGTTGGATGCGATCGACAATGCAAAAATTATAACATAGGGTGACACAGAACTAGCTCGAGTTCATCAATGTAACGTAGGCATGTATTCCGAATATAGTCATACATGCTTATGGAAAAGAACTTGCATGACATCTTTGGTCCTACCCTCCCATGGAAGCGGGGTCCTATTGGAAACTAATTGATATTAAGGCCTCCTTTTAATAGAATACCGGGCCAAAGCATTAACACATAGTGAATACATGAACTCCTCAAACTACGGCCATCACCGGTAATGGTCCCGATTATTGTCACTTCGGGGTTAACGGATCATAGCACATAATAGGTGACTATAGACTTGCAAGATAGGATCAAGAACTCACATATATTCATGAAAACATAATAGGTTCAGATCAGAAATCATGCCACTCGGGCCGTAGTGACAAGCATTAAGCATAGCAAAGTCATAGCAACATCAATCTCAGAACATAGTGGATACTAGGGATCAAACCCTTATAAAACTAACTTGCTTACATGATAAATTTCATCCAACCCATCACCGTCCAGCAAGCCTACGATGGAATTACTCACGCACGGCGGTGAGCATCATGAAAATGGTGATGGAGGAAGGTTGATGATGACGATGGCGACGGATTCCCCTCTCCGGAGCCCCGAACTGACTCTAGATCAGCCCTCTCGAGAGAGTTTAGGGCTTGGCGGTGGCTCCATATCGTAAAACATGATGAATCCTTCTCTTTGATTTTTTCTCCCCGAACATGAATATATGGAGTTGGAGTTGAGGTCGGTGGAGCGTCAAGGGCCCAATGAGGCAGGGGGCGCACCCAGGGGGGTAGGCGTGCCCCCCACCCTGGAGGACAGGGTGTGGGCCCCCTGACATGGATTCTTCTTCCAGTATTTTTTATATATTCTAGAAATAATCTCCGTTGATTTTTAGGTCATTCCGAGAACTTTTATTTCTACACAAAAATAACACCATGGCAATTCTGCTGAAAACAGCGTTAGTCCGGGTTAGTTCCATTCAAATCATGCAAGTTAGAGTCCAAAAGAAGGGAAAAAGTGTTTGGAAAAGTAGATATGACGGAGACGTATCAACTCCCCCAAGCTTAAACCTTTGCTTGTCCTCAAGCAATTCAGTTGATAAACTGAAAGTGATAAATAAAAACTTTAACAAACTTTGTTTGCTCTTATTGTTGTAAATATGTAAAGCCAGTATTCAAGTTTTCAACAAAGATTATGAACTATCCATATTCACAATAACTTTCAGGTCTCATGTTTACTCATATCAATGGCATAATCAGCTAGTGAGCAATAATAACAAATGTCGGATGACAACACTTTCTCAAAATAATCATGATATGATATAACAAGATGCTATCTCGCTAGCCCTTTCTAAGACCGCAAAACATAGATGTAGAGCACCTTTAAAGATCAAGGACTGACTAGACATTGTAATTCATGGTAAAAGAGATCCAGTCACAGTCATACTCACTGTAAACTAACAGTAATGGATGCAAATGACATAGGTGCTCTCCAACTGGTGCTTTTTAATAAGAGGATGATGACTCAACATAAAAGTAAGTAGATAAGCCCTTCGCAGAGGGAAGCATGGATTTGTTGAGGTGGCAGAGATCGGTTTTGAAATAGATATGAATAATATTTTGAGCGGTATACTTTCATTGTCAACATAACAACCGAGAGATCTCAATAGCTTCCATGCTACACACATTATAGGCAGTTCCCAAGCATAATGGTAAAGTTTATACCCCCCCACCACCAACAAGCATCAATCCATGGCTTGCCCAAAACAACGGGTGCCTCCAACTAACAACAATCCTGGGGGAGTTTTGTTTGCAATTATTTTGATTTGATTTGAGCATGGGACTGGGCATCCCGATGACCAACCATTTTCTCATGAATGAGGAGCGGAGTCCACTCCTCTTGAGAATAACCCGCCTAGCATGGACGATACAGACAGCCCTAGTTGATACATGAGCTATTCGAGCATACAAAACAGAATGTTTATTTGAATGTTTAGAGTTTGGCACAAATAAATTTACTTGGAACGATAGGTAGATACCGTGTATAGGTAGGTATGGTGGACTCATATGGAATAACTTTGGGGTTTATGGAATTGGATGCACAAGCAGTATTCCCGCTTAGTACAAGTGAAGGCCAGAAAAAGACTGGGAAGCGACCAGCTAGAGAGCGACAACAGTCATGAACATGCATTAAAATTAATCAACACCGAATGCAAGCATGAGTAGGATATAATGCACCATGAACATAAATATCGTGGAGGCTATGTTGATTTTGTTTCAACTACATGCGTGACTATGTGCCAAGTCAAGCCACTCGAATCGTTCAAAGGAGGATACCACCCTATCATACCACATCACAACCATTTTAATAGCATGTTGGCATGCAAGGTAAACCATTATAAACTCCTAGCTAATTCAGCATGGCATAAGCAACTATAATCTCTAATTGTCATTGCAAATATGTTTCTTTCATAAAAGGCTAAATCAGGAACAATGGTATTTACAAAAACAAGAGAGGTCGAGTTCATACCAACTTTCCTCATCTCAATAAGTTCATCATATAATCATCATTACTACCTTTCACTTGCACGACCGAATAGTGCGGATAATAATAATAGTGCAAGTGCATTGGGCTAAGCTGGAATATGCAAGCATTCAATTCAAGAGAGTAGACAAGGTAATATGGGCTCTTTATTATATCAACAATAATGCATTTGAGAGCCACTCAACATTTTAATCATGGTCTTCTCCTCTCGACACCCAAAGGAAAGAAAAGAAACAAAACTATTTACACGGGAAAGCTCCCAACAAGCAAAAGAAGAACAAGAAATCTTTTGGGTTTTCTTTAATTACTACTACTACATGCATGGAAAGTAAACTAACTAAAATCTACAAGTAATTTTTTGGTTTTTCTTAAGGTTTTTCAAACACACAAGAAGAAAACGAGAAAATGAAAATAAACTAGCATGGATGATACAATGAAAGAGTATGAGCACCGACAACTGGCATGAGTGTGTGATCATGAATGTAATGTCGGTGAGAAATACGTACTCCCCCAAGCTTAGGATTTTGGCCTAAGTTGGTCTATGCCCATGGATGGCTTGGTGGATATCTGAAGTTGAAGATGGGGTCGTACTGAGATGCATCAACTACTACCTGAAGAGCTATAGCATGGAGGTGGGTTGCCTCCGCCCTCCTCTAGAACTCGGTCGCCTCCTCCCTAGTTATAACATATCTCCCTTTTGTCTGAAAGTCAAGGAAAGTAGGAGCAGGGAGAGCGATGTGATAGGTGCGTCGTCTATCGAAGATTAGTCGGTACTATGGGAACTGATTGTTCCTCTCAACAAACTGATGATGAACCATGGCATTATAATCTAAATAAGCATGAGGAAACTCAATATCATTTTCACGAATGGTTATCTCAAGAAAATCGGCTAAACGGGTTGCATAAATTCCACCAAAGAAATCTCCATCAATGCTATTATTATGCAACCTACGTGCAACAATGGCCCCCAAGTTATATTGTCTATCTCCTAATACAGTACTCTTGAGAACACTAAGATCAGGAACACACATGTGAAACGCCTCATCCTTCTCCATTTATGCATCTACCTATAAAGAGAGCAAACTAATGTATAGCAGGAAAATGAATCCTCCCATTGGTAGCTTGCGTGATTTCTCTAGATTCCCCCACAGTTATACTAGCAAGAAAGTCTCTATATTCAGATTTGCGAGGTTCACTAACATTACCCCACTGTGTGAGTTTACAAGCAGTGTTAAAATCTTCTAAGTCCATGGTATAAGATTTATCATAGAGATCAAATAGGACAGTTTGAGAATTGCGTGATGATGAAAATTTAAACCTTCTCACAAATGAATCAGTGAGGTAGTAGTACTGATGAAACCTATCTGCCACGATGCTCTCAAGATCGGCGTTACGCACATATGCTTCAAATTCCTCCTTAATTCCTGCCCGAACCATGAAGTCCTCTGACGGCCATTCACAAGGCCGCACTTGAGCATCCCTTGGTAGTTCATTGTCCGACTCACGTATTGCGGGCCTGGGTCCTTATTTCCTTGAGGAACCACCTCGGTACATTTTCCTAAACATATTTCTTCTTTTGAAAAATTTCTGAAATTTTTAGTAACTCAAAACAAAAGTGAACCAAACTCGACAAAATTGATAGCAACTACTCCTACAAGTGCCTAGAGGATATATCATGCATTAAAACTACTTTTGACCACATAAATTTCACATGGAAGCTCAAGAACAGGTCACCTAAGCAGCAAAAATTTGCAATGAATAAAGCACTAGAACATAAACTAATTGGACCATTGGAGGAGTCACATACCAAAGAACTATCCCCCAAAGCAGTTTTGTGAATGCAGCTTTGAGCAAGGAGATCGAAAATGGCAGCAAGATGAGCAAGAACTCGGGTTTGAGCTGGCTAGCGATTTTTTTGGGAGGAAGAAGGAGTGTGTGGTGGCTGGATTAAGTGGAGGGGGCCCACGTGGGCTCCACGAGGCAGGGGGCGAGCCCATGGGGTAGGCGCGCCCTCCACCCTCATGGGCACGTGGCTACTCCCCCTGCTGTGATTTCAGTGCCAGATATTCTAAAATATTATAGAAAAAATCATATTTAAATTTCAGGGCATTTGGAGAACTTTTATTTTCGGGGTATTTTTTATTGCATGGATAATTTAGAAAACAGACAGAAAATACTATTTTTGATTTATTTAATATAAATAACAAAAAGTAAAAAAGGGTACACAGAGTTGTGTTTTCTAACTTCATCCATCTCATGCTCATCATAAGGAATCCACTAACAAGGTTGATCAGGTCTAGTTAACAAACTCATTTCGAATAACATGAAACTGAAGAATTTTCGAATAACATTAGGTTACCTCAACGGGGATATGCACATCCCCAACAATAACAATATCATATTTCTTCTTGATAGTAGGAAGAGGAAATTCAAAACCTCCAATAGTAATTGTTGAAAATTTTCCAATAGAATTTATACTGTGCACTTGAGGTTGTTTCCTCGGAAAGTGTACCGTATGCTCATTACCATTAACATGAAAAGTGACATTGCCTTTGTTGCAATGAATAACAGCCCCTGCAGTATTCAAAAAGGGTCTACCAAGGATAATCGACATACTATCGTCCTCAGGAATATCAAGAATAACAAAGTCCGTTAAAATAGTAACGTTTGCAACCACAATAGGCACATCCTCAAAAATACCGACAGGTATAGCAGTTGATTTATCAGCCATTTGCAAAGATATTTCAGTAGGTGTCAACTTATTCAAATCAAGTCTACGATATAAAGATAGAGGCATAACACTAACACCGGCTCCAAGATCACATAAAGCAGTTTTAACATAGTTTCTTTTGATGGAGCATGGTATAGTTGGTACTCCTAGATCTCCAAGTTTCTTTGGTATTCCACCCTTAAAAGTATAATTAGCAAGCATGGTAGAAATTTCAGCTTCCGGTATCTTTCTTTTATTAGTAACAATTTCCTTCCTATACTTAGCATAAGGATTCATTTTAAGCATATCAGTCAAACGCATACGCAAAAAGATAGGTCTAATCATTTCAGCAAAGCGCTCAAAATCCTCATCATCCTTTTTCTTGGATGGTTTAGGAGGAAAGGGCATGGGTTTCTGAACCCATGGTTCTCTTTCTTTACCGTGCTTCCTAGCCACGAAGTCTCTCTTATCATAACGTTGATTCTATGATTGTGGGTTATCTAGATCAACAGCGGGTTCAATCTCTACATCATTATCATTGCTAGGTTGAGCATCAACATGAACATCATCATTGCTAGGTTCATGTTCATTACCAGATTGTGTTTCAGCATCAGAAATAGAAATATCATTGGGATTCTTAGGTGTGTCAATAACAGGTTCACTAGAAGCATGCAATGTCCTATCATTTCTCTTTTTCTTCCTTTTAGAAGGACTAGGTGCATCAACATTAGTTCTCTGAGAATCTTTCTCAATTCTCTTAGGGTGGCCTTCAGGATATAATGGTTCCTGAGTCATTTTACCACCTCTAGTCATAACTCTAACAACATTATCATTCTTCTTATTATTTAATTTATTGAGCAAATCATTCTGAGCTTTAAGTACTTGTTCTACTTGAGTGGTAACCATCGAAGCATGTTTACTAATAAGTTTAAGTTCACCTTTAACATTAGCCATATAATCACCCAAGTGTTCAACCCTATCAGCACTGTGTTTCAATTGTCTACCAACATAAGCATTGAAGTTTTCTTGTTTAACCATAAAGTCATCAAACTCATCCAAGCGTTGGCTAGCAAACTTACTAAATGGGATTTCACATTTATCGAATCTATAGAGAGAATTTACCTTTACTACCTGTGTCGGGTTATCAAGACCATGTATTTCTTCAATACGTGGTAAATTCTTAACATCTTCAGCTTTAATACCCTTTTCTTTCATAGGTTTATTTGCCTCTTGCATATCTTCAGGACTGAGAAATAGAATACCCCTTTTCTTCGGAGTTGGCTTAGGAGTTGGTTCAGGAAGTGTCCAATTAGTTTCATTAGTCAACATATTATTCAATAACAATTCAGCTCGATCAACAGTTCTTTCCCTGAAAACACAACCAACACAACTATCCAGGTGGTCTCTAGTAGCATCGTTAGTCCATTATAAAAGATATCAAGTATTTCATTTTTCTTGAGACGATGATGAGGAAAAAGCATTAAGTAATGGGAGAAGCCTGCCAAAGCTTGTGGGAGACTCTCTTGTTCAATTTGCACAAAATTATATATTTCCCTTAAGGGAATTTTTTTCTTATGAGCGGGGAAATATTTAGCAGAGAAGTAATAAATCATATCCCGGGGCTACTCACACAACCAGGATCAAGAGAATTGAACCATGTTTTAGCATCACCCTTTAATGAGAACGGAAACAACTTAAGGATAAAGTAATAGCGAGTTTTCTCATCATGTGTAAAGAGGGTGGATATATCATTTAATTTAGTAAGCTGTGCCACAACAGTTTCAGATTCATAGCCATAGAAAGGATCAGATTCAACCAAAGTGATTAACTCAGGATCGACAGAGAAAACATAATACTTATCAGTAATAAAGATAGGTGAAGTAGCAAAAGCAGGGTCATATTTCATTCTAGTATTCAAAGATTTTTCTTTAAGCTTAGCTAATAATTTCAAAAGATCAGATCTATCATTGCAAGCTAAGAAGTCTCTAGCAGTTTCTTCATCCATAACATAACCCTCAGGCACAACAGGCAATTCATATCTAGGGGGAGAATCTTCATCATTAATATTATCAGTTTCAATAATTTCATTCTCTCTAGCCTTGCAAGTTGTTCATCAAGAAATTCACCTAGTGGCACAATATTACCAAGCATAGAAGTAGTTTCATCATAAGTATCATGCAAAGCAGAAGTGGCATCATCAATAACATGCAACTTATCGGAATCAATAGCATGTGTAGGTGTCCCAAGTTTACTCAAATCAGAAGGTGAATCAAGTGCAGAGCTAGATGGAAGTTCCTTACCTCCCCTCATAGTTGAGGGAAAAATCTTGGTTCTTTGATCTTTCAAGTTCTTCATAATGATAAGAAGATATAAATCCCAAGTGACTCAAAGAATAGAGCTATGCTCCCTGTCAACGGCGCCGGAAAATAGTCTTGATAACCCACAAGTATAGGTGATCGAAACAGTTTTCGAGGGTAGAGTATTCAACCCAAATTTATTGATTCGACACAAGGGGAGCCAAATAATATTCTCAAGTATTAGCAGCTGAGTTGTCAATTCAACCACACCTGGAAACTTAATATCTACAGCAAGGTATTTAGTAGCAAAGTAATATGATAATAGTGGTAATGGTAGCAAAAGTAATATTTTTGGGTTTTATAGTGATTGTAACAGTAGCAATGGAAAAGTAAATAAGCGAAGAACAATATATGAAAAGCTCGCAGGCATTGGATCGGTGATGGAGAATTATGTCGGATGCGATCGATCATGCAACAATTATAACACAGGGTGACACAGAACTAGCTCCAGTTCATCAATGTAATGTAGGCATGTATTCCGAATATAGTCATACGTGCTTATTGAAAAGAATTTTCATGACATCTTTTGTCCTACCCTCCCATGGCAGCGGGGTCCTATTGGACACTACTAGGAAAAGGGCTATAAATGGAATTGACACTAATGGCGCACCTGACATGTGATGCGCCACTACAATATAGCAGTGGCATACCATGTGAAGGTGTGCCATTAGTGTGGAAGACACTAATGGCGCACCAGATACATGGTGCGCCACTAGTAACAATTTTTTTCTTTTCATTTTTCCAAACATACTAATGGCGCATCATGTAGACAGCGCGCCATTACTAGTTAAAACTAGTAATGGCGCACTGTCCACAGGTGCGCCATTACTAAGTTTTTTCCCCCTAGCTAATGGCGCACCGCCAGGGGGTGCGCCATTAGTAATCTTCCCCCTAGCTAATTCGCCCGATCCCTTCGTCCCTCCATCCACTTCCCCCCCCCTCGCTCCACACTCGGCCGCTCCGACGACCCACGCGCCCCGCCTCGCCGTCTCGAGCCTCGCCGCCGACCCACTGCGACGCTGCCCCACCCACTACGCCGCCGCCAGGTCTCCTCCGCCCGTAAGCCTCCCTCCTCCTCTGACCGTCCATCGCCTTCGGCCTCGTGCCCCACCAGCCGCCGCCCCACCCGCTGCCGCCCCCACCAGACCGCCGCCGCCCCCAAATCTCTCTATCGCTCCCCGCCGCCGCCTGCCTCCTCCCCCACCCCCAATCCAGCCCCACCGCCGCCGCCTTCCTCCTCCCCCACCCCCAATATAGCCCCGCCGCCGCCTTCCTCCTCCCCCACCCCCAATCCAGCCCCGCCGCCGACGACTCTGCCCGCCGCCGGCTCCCCGCACCATCTCCTCCTCCACGGACAACCCGGAGTTCAGGGCCGTGCCCACAATCTCCTCTGCCTCCGGATGCCGCCCCCTCCCCCATCGTGCAGAGCATCCAGGCGAGACGTCGACGCCCCCCTCTTCACCGCCCTCCTCGACGACGCCGCCCTCTTCAACGCCGGCCGCTGCCGACCTGCCTCTGCCTTGTCACTGGATGGTGAGCTCCTCTGCTATGCAAATTTGTCAATTGAAGCGCTTGAATGATGTTAGCTTAGCATTTGATGATAAATGTGATGTTCTTTCTGTCAGTGTGAAACTCGATGGATAGGGTGTAAGATTTAATCAGTATGTCTAGTCTATTTGGCAGGGGGTGCAAAGTTGCAAGCTTAGGAGTTTGAAAAATGAGCCTAATTGGTCAGTGGCATAGCTTAAAAGTTATCTGCCTTGGCTCAAATGAAGGTTGTTTGATATCTTGAAATAAACAAACATGCCTTGTGTCAAACCATATTTTAAATCTGCAAGCTTGATTTTTCTTCTATCTGTTGTTTTCTCATGCTTTGGCTTGTAAAACTAAATTGGGACTTAGGGCCAGAGTAGATAGAAGGTGCAATCTTGGCCATTTTTTCACATGCTTCCATTTAGACTCTTGAGAGCTAGAGCTATTTTATCAATATTTTCCTTTACCACACCAGCATATGTATGACATGAGCTCTTATGTTTTCAGAACATTGAGACTGAGCTTAACTAATTCTGATTGATCATTTTTTTATATGATGAGGAGGAGGGGTATCTTATTTGGCATGACTAGTAATTAACTGGTAGTAACTGATAGTGTGATACCCATCATGCAGACATGCTTTAGGCAGGCTTGGTAGATTTGTCAAGGCAGGCTTGATATGCATGCATTCTTTGCTTGTTTATATTCATTCTTGTAAACTGAACATGCTCATCTATCTAACTATCTATCTACCTGCTTTAGTATGTATGTATGCATTGTATTTTTATTTCCTTTGGAAAGTAAAGTTAATGTGAAAGGAAGAGAGAAAAAGAAAGGTAGGAAGACAGATGCTTCAGTCAGTATAAGCCCAGCTTAATTTGAGTGACAATCACCTACCTGGCTGGCTGGCATGATCATCTTTTACAGAAAACAATTTTCAGCAAAGGTCATGTCTCTGACCATCGTGTCGTGATGATTTTGCATGTACCCCGAGAGGCCCTTGAGTTTGCTGGAATGTCGATTAACTTCCGTTCCGGCAAATTCGGGTACTCCATATGTCCTATTTTCAGCAAAGGTCATGCTGAAATTTTCCGTGAATTTTAGCATGACTTTGCTAAAAATAGGACCTATGGGGTACTTGCGACTAATGCATGGGCCTGGGTATCTTAGTACTTAATTAAGTAGGAGCAACTGCCTCTTGTGTTATACATATAGAAGTGTGATATCAACTCATAGTTATTACTAATGTCAAGAGATGATGTAGTTTTGAATTATGAATGTAGGAAATGTCGTCATCGGACGACGAAAGTCTCCCGGGGGAGTGGGACTGGTGCCACGACGATCGAGGTCTATGCGACTGGCCTCACCTGGACGATGATCGGCGCTTCAGCATTAAGCTCGAGGAGACCTTCGAAGTTGAAACGGTACACAACGACGACAATTGTTTTTTCATAATTAAGCATGACTTCAACTATTTCAACATGTAATTTTCATCTTTTACAATTCGAGTATAGCTTATCCCATGCCATGCAAGACGCTATTTCTTGGAGAGGATGGATTTTGAAGACCATGAAATTTCTGAAACAAAGAAAATTCACCTAAGGACTCATCACGATATGGACTTTGAAGTAAATCTGTATAATTCTGAGAGCGTAACTCATTTTGGTTGCAAAAATTGGGAAGCATTTTGCAAGGTGTATGGTTTTGATGAGGGTATGCTTATCACCATGGATCTTGGTAATCCTGACATCGACCAAGATAATATGGACATTTGGGTCCTTGTTGATACGCCTCCAGTTCTACCGCTATGCGAGTTTCTCAAACATAGTTATTAGCTAATTTATATTGTTTATTTCAAAATAGTTGACAACTTATTTCCATTGACAGCTTATTTTTATTGTTCAAAGAATGTGCCAGAGATGGTAGACAAAACCCACTACACCGATGGCTCCGAATTAACAACTTACAAGGAGAAAAATCATCTGGTCGAATTTTGTACTGACATTGAGAATTACAATATCCACAATCAAACTCCTCAACATTATGGTCAATACGTGCCACTAGTGCATGTGTTCAACTACGGTAACTACCATGGAGATACCCTGGTAAGATTTTTACTATTACGACATCCGTGCATCTTTTGCATACTTCTAAAACTAGTACATCATTGCTAACTATGAAGTTATGACTATGTTTTTCAACAGATAATCCCAGAGAGTTGTGTGCCTCATTTGATGTATCAGAAAGGTAGTCTTAATGTTTTGAACATACAGCCAGGTCATCCTACGAATCTCTACTGTCCATACGAGATTTCTAAAAGAAGTGGAGACATGAAAATCAATGGATGGAAAAAAATGTATGGACAGTCGTAAGGAGGTTCTTGGAAGCAAAAGGAAGCGAAGTGCAAGAATTGGAGACAGGATGTTCTCCATTCTCCATAATGGAGAGTCAGGGTCTATATTGTTTTATGCTATTTTACCTTAAATAGGGTATTTAGGTCCTGCCTAATACTGATGATCATGTGCTAAGAACAATTAAGTAGGGTTGGTTCGATGACTATCAAGATGATGATCGTATGACTTGTTATTAATAACGAGTAGAAGTTGTATGATGATGATTAGTAGGACTTGTTAGGATTAGTATTACTTCCGACAAACTCGCTACTCGTGGTCTCGAGACTTGTAATGTTCTATCTTTGTTCGGTCTTTTGAATTCGGAGACTAATACGATTAATTGTATTCGGAGACTAATCTTCTATTGTATTTGATGAATCAGCTCTTGCTGTGGGGTGCTGTCTATATTCTGTCTAATAATATATTTTGTAACCTGTGCAAAATTCAGAAAAGTAAAAAAACCTAATATTCACACTAATGCCGCATCACCCCACAGTGCGCCATTAGTATGCCAGATACTAATGGTGCATGGTGGTCTATACTAATGGCGCACGGCGTGGTGCGCCATTAGTAAAAAATACTAGTGGTGTGGTACTAGTGGCGCACCAGTAGTGCGCCATTAGTAGGCAAAACTGGTGTGCCACTAGTAGGCCTTTTCCTAGTAGTGGGAAACTAAGGGATATTAACGCCTCCTTTCAATAGACTACCAGACCAAAGCATTAACACATAGTGAATACATGAACTCCTCAAACTACGGTCATCACCGGTAATGGTCCCGATTATTGTCACTTTGGGGTTAACGGATCATAACACATAATAGCTGACTATAGACATGCAAGATAGGATCAACAACTCACATAGATTCATGAAAACATAATAGGTTCAGTTCTGAAATCATGGCACTCAGGCCCTAGTGACAAGCATTAAGCATAGCAAAGTCATAGCAACATCAATCTCGGAACATAGTGGATACTAGGGATCAAACCCTAACAAAACTAAGTCGATAACATGATAAATCTCATCCAACCCATCACCGTCCAGCAAGCCTACGATGGAATTACTCATGCACGGCGGTGAGCATCATGAAATTTGTGATGGAGGAAGGTTGAAGATGGCGATGGCGACGGATTCCCCTCTTCGGAGTCCTGTAAGGACTCCAGATCAGTCCTCCCGACAGAGTTTAGGGCTTGGCGGCGGCTCCGTATCGTAAAACGCGATGAATCCTTCTCTCTGATTTTTCCTCCCCGAACACGAATATATGGAGTTGGAGATGAGGTCGGTGGAGCGTCAGGGGACCCACGAGGCAGGGGGGACACGCCTAGGGGGGTAGGCGCACCCCCACCCTCGTGGACAGGGTGTGGCCCCCCTGACGTGGATTCTTCTTCCAGTATTTTTTTATATATTCCAAAAATAATCTCCATTGATTTTCAGGTCATTCCGAGAACTTTTATTTCTGCACAAAAACAACACCATGGCAATTCTACTGAAAACAGCTTTAGTCCGGGTTAGTTCCATTCAAATCATGCAAGTTAGAGTTCAAAACAAGGGAAAAAGTGTTTGGAAAAGTAGATACGGCGGAGACGTATCAACAATATGTCCGTCACGACTTCTGAAGTGGAGAGCGCCATGAATCATCATCGTTGGAGGGCCGCTCTCCATGACCCTGACTTTTCAAAGGAGGCATTCGACGCCTTCAGCTCGGCCGGCACGTACATCCAAGCTGTTCGGGATGGGTTTGCCAGAGCCACGGACCAGCATCTAAAAGATATGCGGGTAAGTGTAGATTTAATAATCATACACTAGTAGCCCCCGAGACTTAAAGCAGGTGATACAACTGATTTAAGGATCATTGTATAATCAGACACTTATGGAGAAGAGTAGCCTACTGTCTTAAGAGCTAGAAAAATTTCAGACTCAACTGACTGCGGCTACCATCGAATTGGAAATATCCAAGGAGGCACCACCTAGTAATGTTTTCCCCAGCAGAAAGAAGTATAATCATACACTATTTATATTAACATTGTTGTGTTTCTGCTGATAGAATCAGTAGAGCAACTGAGAGAGAAACTCAATGACGCCCAGGCTAGTGAACAAGAGGCCAAAAGGCAACATGCGGCAGGCGAACGTGTGCTGACGCGCGTCTGGGATGAAAGGAACAAGCTGCAGGATTCCCATACCCAACTGGGCGAAGAACTAAAAGATGTTCGAGCCCAGCTAGCTGACGCCGTCAAGGAGAATAGGAGGCTACAAGGCGGCATATTCAGTATGCTTTTCAAACATGCCTCCCTATAATTCGGCGAGGGCTGGAACAGACAGATTTATGTCTGCAGGTATGCTGACTGGCCGTCCCGAGGAAGAAATGTCCGGATCTTAAGGTGACATGCTACAAGAGCTGTCTCAGATGCACGAGCGAGTTCAGCAGGCAATGCGTAGTGTTGCCAAGGCTTTATGGCCATCTGCCTCTCCTCCAAGAGGTACGGAGCTCGTGGAGCTGTTCAAAGGGGCACGGCGGCGTATTCGATTATGGAAGATATCAGCCTGCCGGGAAGGTGCGCGAGAGGCCTAGGCCATGGTAAAAACTCGGTATACCAATCTTGATCCGAATCATATGGCCCAGGTCGGACCGCTAGTGTCAGATGGGAAATAAAATCCCGTAAATTTGATATATGACCAAGTAGAAGTAGCTGCCAAATATTCCCAACAGGATTGTAAGCTAGACAACCTGTTGGACGGTATAGAGGAGGAAGTTTTTGAGTCCAAGTGACTATGTACTTTCCTTGATATATTTGTTCCTAGACGGATTGTAAAACGATTGTCATGGCCGACCTTTTCTCTTCGAGCTCTGGACCCGAAGGTGCGAAGTGTTTCCGAATACTCGAGGGTAAAATAGACCGGGGTATGCGTGGAAACCAGGCGTAGGGGCCATAGTTGCTTGAACAGACAAGTTGTACCCAGCTAGCTATGTTATATTACATTGTGATTGTAAGAAACATCTTCCAAAGAGAATAGTTCCGTTAAGGGTTCCTTTCCCAAGGTGTGCATGCGTTAATATGCATGTACGAACTATGATTGAAAACATCGCAGTATAGGTAGCATTTGGGGGTTCATAGTGGAAGAAATGTAAAACATCTTTAGTCCGCCGACTGAATATTCCCTTAAGAACGCTAGCTTTCGGCTTCACCGAGTCTGAGGTACACATCCGTATGACCCGGCAGTAACAATCACAGAGATGCTCCCTTTATGTCCTAGCCAAACTAACGGGAACATAGGGCATAAGCACAGGAGCCAGGCAACCCAGTTTGGCAAAACTTAAGTCTTATCGATGCATATAATGGCAAAGAAAAGGTACATATGAGGAAAAATGCATATGTGATGAGCTTGATGCTTGAAAAATAACAATAATAAGCTTCTGTGCAAGAATCCCCCAGGTATAATGTGCGTACACATTTGAGAATGTGTATGTCATAGGTGTATGGTTTAGCCGCACGAAAGCTTTAAGGCTAAGAAAAGAGGGCGAAAAGAGATGATAAAAAATAATGTAAACAATAGGGAGGAGGAAACAAATGAAGGGTATAGAATCTTCGGAGTCTGGCGGCAGTCCAGGGGTTCGGTTCTAGGCGGTTGTCTGATGCATCACGCAGGCGGTACACTCATCAAGTGAGAACTTCGTCAATGATGAAGGGACCCTCCACTTGGGCTTGAGTTTGTCATTTTTCTTCTCCAGCAAGCGTAGAATGAGTTTGCCAACATTGTAAGTCTTGGCCCATACTTCTCTGCTGTGATATCTGCGGGCCTGCTGTTGACAAAATTCGGAATGGGCTTTTGCAATGTCGCGCTCCTCCTCGAGGGCATCTAAGCTGTCCTGCCAATCAAGCTTGGCCTCTCTCTCTCTTCGTACATGCGCACTCGAGGTGAGTCATGAATAATGTCGCAGGGTAACACAACCTCTGCGTCGTACACCATGAAGAAAGGTGTATATCCGGTAGTGCGATTGGGCATGGTCCGCAGCCCCCAGAGTACGGAGTCGAGGTCCTCAACCCAGTGCTTGTCTGATTCTTTCAAAGACCGCACTAGTCTGGGTTTGATGACGATCATAATAAGACCATTGGCTCGTTCGACTTGACCGTTTGTTTGTGGATGATAGATGGAGGCGTAATCGAGCTTAATGCCTAGATTAGCACACCAGGCTTTCACCTCATCGGCCATAAAATTAGAGCCGTTGTCGGTGATGATGCTGTGTGGGACACCGTAACGGTGCACATCACCGGATATAAAGTCTATCATTGGTCCAGCTTTGGCCGTTTTAACTGGTTTGGCCTCTATCCACTTAGTGAACTTATCTACCATGACTAGAAGATATTTTTTCTTATGGATGCCTCCTTTAAGGGGTCCAACCATGTGAAGCCCCTAGACCGCGAAAGGCCAAGTGATGGGGATTGTTTGTAGAGCAGTAGGTAGCATATGGCTTTGGTTGGCGAAAAGCTGGCATCCGACACAACGTTGGACAAGGTTCTGTGCATCTGCTCGGGCCGTCGGCCAGTAGAAACCTGTATGGAAGGCCTTGCTTACAAGGGCCCGAGCAGCGGCGTGGTGACCACCGAGACCGGCATGAATTTCAGCCAAGAGCTACCACCCCTCTTCCTCGGAGATACATCTTTGAAGTACTCCGGTAGAGCTTTTCTTGTAGAGTTCTCCTTCATGGACCTTATAGGCTTTCGAACGCCAAACAATGCAGCGAGCCTCATTTTGATCCTCAGGGAGCTCTCGCCTATTGAGGTAGGCCAAGAAGGGTTCGGTCCATGGGGCAAAGACTGCCATGATAAGATGGGCTAAAAGTGTTATTTCGGTGGCGGAGCCTCCGATGATATCGATATGTTCGGACTCTGGGCTTATGGTCGGATCCGGACTGACGTTGCCGCTCTCCCCTTGCCCCACCATGGATGGCTTGAAAATCCTTTTCCAAAAAGATGTTAGGTGGGATGGGGTCGCGCTTGGCGCCGATGCGAGCAAGGACATCCGCCGCTTAATTACTTTCTTGAGCCACATGGTGAAACTTGAGCCCCTCGAACCGAGCCGACATTTTGAGAATGGTGTTACGGTAAGCTACCATCTTCGGATCCTTGGCATCGAAATCTCCATTTATTTGAGATATCGCGAGGTTCGAGTCCCCGTGCACTTCCAGGCGTTGTATGCCCATGGAGACAACCATCCGAAGCCATGCCATAAGGCCTCGTATTCGGCTGCATTGTTGGAGTACGTACTGAACTGTATCTCCAGTGGGGGATGTTAAGACAACGCCCGCCCCTAAGCCCGCCAACATTTTGGAACCATCGAAGTGCATGACCCAGTTGGACTATGTGCCGCACTCTTTAGGGAGTTCGGCTTCTATCTATTCAGAGACGAAGTCTGCTAGTACTTGGGATTTGATGGCCCGGTGTGGCTCATATGTTATATCGAATGGAAGGAGATCAATGGCCCACTTGGCAATCTGGCCAGTGGCGTCGCGATTGTTTATTATGTCGTTCAGTGGAACTTCGGAAGCCACCGTGATCGAGCACTCTTGGAAATAGTGTTGTAGCTTCCGGGATGCCATGAAGACCGCGTATGCTATCTTTTGATAATGAGGGTACCGGGACTTCATGGAGTTAGGACAGTGGATACGTAGTATACCGGCTTCTGGAGCGGGAATTTGTGTCCGTTCTCCTCTCGTTCGATGACGAGTACTGCGCTCACCACCTAGTGTGTTGTAGATATGTATAATAACATTGGTTCGCTGACGCTTGGCGCGGCTAGGATTGGGTTGCTTGCTAAAAGAGCCTTTATTTCTTCCAATCCGGCTGTTGCTACATCTGTCCACTCGAAGTTATCGGTGCGTCGGAGAGTCGATAAAGTGGCAATGCTTTTTCTCCTAGTCTAGAGATAAAGCGGCTTAAAGCTGCCATGCATCCAGCTAGTTTTTGGACCTATTTAAGGTCTGTTGGTGTAGCCAATCTCTCCCTATCTATCCCTAATAATAAAGCACGGATTGACTCCGTGGGTTCACCATCACAATACGCTTCTTCCCGTAAATTTACGCTTTTAGTTTTTTTCATCTATAATATTTTCTACATCTGAGGTGGTACTATTGCTCCGCGGTCGTTCTACCAGAAGCCGGCTGGGCTGCGGTTGCGGCGAGCTGGGCTTGGTGCGGCAGGTCCTGGCGAAGCAAGGCTGGGCCTTCGAGGCGGTAGTTGGAGATGGGGCCCACATGGGCACCCCTGGGGTGTACCTCCTGGTCATCGTCGGAATGCCAAAAAAATGCTAATCTGTGGATTCGAACTCAGGCCGTCTAGGAAAGAATACGTAGCCGCTAGCCAACCCACCAGGCTGATGTTTCCTGCAGTAGATAGGAACTTCTTTTCTTTCTATCCAAGTCACAAAGCGTGGGCCACGCGCCTATCTCAATTGCTCGTTTTGACAAGGGGCAAGGTGGGATGAGTTTTACTACATCACCAAGCAGCCTTGGGTCGATTGAGGAAGGATGAGATGAGGCCAATTACACGAGAAATAAAATGAAGGAAAGAGAAGCAGGGTCACAGAAATAAGGAAGAAAGGGAGGGAAAGATAAAAGGAAAGAGTAGGCCTTTCTATATATGCGCTCCATGTAATAAAATGGAGGACAATTATTAGGAAGGAGAGGAAGGCAGGAAGGAAAGGGAGGGAATGATAAAAGGAAAGAGTAGGCCGGAAAGGGAGGGAAAGAGAAATAAAGAAAGTAAATGATGGAAAGAATTAACCACGTTGCATAATACCCATTGCCAACAAACAAATTTATTCATGGGATAAATGTAATAGTGTTATATAGTATGCTAATACAAACTTAGATACGCTGGTTGAAACCGGCACAACCAACTAGCGGTGCTATCTAGCAATCAATATTAGCTAAATTATGAGCAACTTTATTTTTATTACGCTCAATTTTCAATGGAACCAATCCATGCAGATCGAGGAGCTTCTTCATCTCCACAGTGAAACAAACATTTGTTGCCTCGCCTCAATTGCTCTTTTGCTTGTGAGCTTTGGGAGGCCCTCTGCCATATGGATGTAGATGATCAAGAAGAGTTAAAAAATCATCTAATTTTTTTCAGAAAAGTAAAAGTGTTTTTTGTCACCTGAAACTTGGTTAGGGCACGTACAATGCGGGCGCTAGGAATAAAATCCTGGCATCTTTTCCATCGTCCCGGCTACTTTCGGCCTTGACACATAACCTAGAGTTGGACACAAAAAAAGTATACACAGTGTAGTTGCTGGGCTGTATGATTGTGCATGTTAATTTGCTCAAGATTTTAAACGCTCTTGCATTGGAGCCGGCCTTAGGGTGATATTTTTAACCTCGTCATATGTTATTCATTAGCTATTAATGATGTTTGTGTATGATAACTGATTCCACATGAGCTTGTCAGTTAATGCTAGCCTACATGGACAGTGTGTTATGTTGTGGATCAACTCATCATCTTGAGATTGATCACATTTGGGTGCATTGTGATCGCATAGACATCACAACTATCTCAGACAAGCGCGGGGAAGAGGATAAGGTGCGAAAAGGAAAGGGGTGTTTGATATTGATTTTCACCCGTTGCAACGCACGAGCCTAATAATAAAGCACGGATTGACTCCGTGGGTTCACCGTCACAATACGCTTCTTCCCGTGAATTTACGTTTTCAGTTTCGAAAAAACCCGTATTCGAGGTGGTACTAATTTTTTGCTTAGGTAATTTTCGGTTTCATCCACTCCTACGTCTACATTGCCCCGGACGTCCTAATTGTTCAGCCTACATACGAAGCAGCCCACATCAGTTTACGCTAAAGTTTTGTACATCGCCGGCCCGCATCAGGCACCTAGCTGGCTTTCTTTTTCTCAAAAAAAAGACCTAGCTCGCTTTCTTCCATAACATGTACTCCGTAGCTGTGTTGAGAATCTTTCTTTCATCAAATAATCTCACCTCGCTACTTTACATCTGATCTCACCAGTTCATATAGGTATGCCCTAGAAAATCAACAAGAGGCCTCCAAAATCAAGAAGGAAACAAATCAGGAAGGAAATGAAGGACAAGAACAAATCAAAGAGAAGAGAGCCCATCTGAAGATACAGAAAAAAGGGGCAGCCATTGGTGGTGGTGGAGCACGGGAGTGGTGGTGCACCTCCTGCGCCTCCACCACGGGCCTGCCGCCAGGAGTCAATCAATGCCTCGCCAGATCTGGCGAGCAACCGAGCCGGCCCCGCAGCCACCCATCAGAGAGCTCCACTACCATGGCACAGGGCTGCCACCCCAACCGCAGTAGCCCCGCCGCCACCGCGGCCGTCGCAGGTGGGCCGCGGGACAGGCGTTGGCCGCCTCCTCGAGGTCAACACGAGCAGACGAAGTGGCGCGGGATAGGCCGGACCTTAGGGGCATGCGCTGGTGGCGAAGGCCGTGGACGTATGAATCGGGCCAGTTCCGACTGAACCGCGGAAGCTGCTGGATGCTATGTGCGTGCACCGATTATATATTTTTCCGGCTGAACACCCATTATGTGTGTGCATCGATTATATATATTTTCGGGCCTGATTATGTAGCATCCAGTATTTGCTATTGTTTGTTGTTACTGTCATAATTTAATTTTCATGTGTATCACAACTTACAAATATATTACCAGATATACTATTAATTAAATTAAATGAAATGTTGGAAAGAAATACTACTCTATTTCTTAAGGGAGAAAATATTTGGGGCTCACCATTACTTGCTGACCATCAAGATATTCCTCAACTCTGGATGTCATCGATGTCTTGGTGATCTAGGGAGGAGAGAGAGAGGGACAAAGAGTAGATAAAGTGTGGACAACGGTCGATTCTGCTCGCGTCATGTTTCACCCTGCAGAGCAACTGGGTTGGGGGATCTGTAGCTCTATGTACCCTAATCTTGATCCCCATCGAGGTCCGATGATAATGTCCAGGATAGTGGTCATGTTGCCGTGGAGGGTGTGCTCCTACTACAGGATGCAAAGTGTCAACAAAAGAGTGACAAGCATTATAAACTATTAACTTTCCAGAAATCATACTTTTTATTACACATAATCCAATTTTTTTAGAGCAATTTGAAGGAGTAGGTTTTGTTAGCAGAGAATAAAATTACAAGCTTTTGGAATAAAATGGGATCTTCAAAAAGTGGATTCTTACGAGTCTTACAACCAATTTAATTGGTACATTATTATTATTCATCATGACATGTAAACTCTCGAATACCAAACAAACTCTCAGATTTATTTAAACCTGTTGCAACACATGAAACAGTAAATATAGCTTAGAAATGTTCACAGTTTCAAACTATTTTTGTTTCAAAAAAAATATTTGCACTATATAAAAAAACTTAAAAATGTAACCATTTAGAAATGTAAACTTAAAAATTCCCAAACAAACATTTACAAATGTAAAACAAAAGAAAATTATTTTTAAAAACTATTAAAAAATATCTTTTCTGAAATGTTCGAATTTCTAAAAAAAACATTAACTACTCTTTAAATATGTTTGTACTTTTTAAAAACACTTGAAAATTCCGCCAAAAAGCACTACTAACTACAAAAAACATTTCAAAATGTAAAGTAGAAATAATTAATTTACATAAAAATATTTCATAGAGAAATGTGCCGATTTACATAATGTTTTATACTACTCTTCAAAAGATTTTACATTTTTAATGAAAATATTAGGTCTTAATAAAAACAAGGAAATTTTCAGGTTCAAAATTTATTTAAATTAGATATATAAAGTGACAAAAAAGGACCCATGAAGCAAGTTCTGTCACATTTATTGCCCGGTGTAACGCATGGGCATTTG